>NC_140988.1:377867923-377870423 GCF_052327205.1 Somniosus microcephalus | reverse complement strand
TTCACACCCACCCCGCAAAAAAATCATTAAAAAGAGGTCGGTTACATTTGCACCGAGCAATTCGACACCTTAAAACTCGTGTCCTACAGCCAGCGAAGGTTTCTGCAGCAGCATGTTAAAAATTGCAATAATGCGATTTAAGAACGACCCAGTTAATAGAATCATCGAACGGTTAACTGTCTTAAAGTGCCCCCCCCCCCCAACAATAAGACCCGGACTGGCACTCCAATAGGGTCGTGATCCTGTTCAGATATTTAACTTCCCACATGCGAGACAATTGCATTTTTAAAATATATATATATATTATAACAATTAAGACATTACCCGCAGACAGATTAACCGCATGCAATAGGCTCCAGATAGCAACGAGAGAGAGAGAGAGAGAGAGAATGAATGCACAATGTATTCGGGTGATGTCGCCTCACCTCTACCAGCCAGTGGAACGTTTCTCCGATGAGGGGTAGTCCCATGGAGCCCTTGGGGATCGGTAAATTGCAGCTTTTGTCCCGGGTCACCGTCCAGCGGAATTGCCAAAGTTGCCTAGAGACGGCGACCAGCAGCGCCACAGAAACCAGGCAAGCTGTCAATGTCGCGACAGCCGAAACCAGCTCAAATCCTTCAAAAAACATTCTCGCAACAAAAAAAACACAAACAAACAAGAACAACAATAACAGCGGCAGAAAAGGAGAGGACAGAGGAAGACTAAAAAAAAAGTTTTTCCCTCCCTCTCTCACACTTGGCAAAAAAAAAATCAATTCAATTAAAAAAGAACTTTAAAAAATTTATTAATGCAGGTTCTATTCTTAAACACACACACACACACACACACACACAGGTCTGTGAATGTGGGATCCGAGGAGATGTCTTGAAGTGTGTGTGTGTATGTGTGTTATGTGTGAGTTGAGTGAGTGATTTCCTGCACACTGTTTTGCCTGGAGTGTGTCTATATATGAGGCGGGGAAACTCTGGCAAAAAGCCACAACAGTGGCCGCTCCCCGCTCGCTCCAGCAACCTCCGGAGGGCGACCTGAACACTTCCCGGTGGAGTCCGTGCAAATCCTTCAAACTGGCGTCTTCTTCGTCAGCGAGAACTTCAAGGGAGAATCGTCCCGGTTATTGTTTATTTAATATTTGCACTCTCTCTGTCTCTCTCTCTCTGCCACCTCCAATCCGCAAACCTGCAGCAAAGAGAGAAATAGAAAGATTTCAGACTCACCCCCCTCCCCAAAAATAAAAAAAAACAATATTTTATCAAAGCGATCCCCTAACGCGCGACAGCTAAATACAAGCGTCCCCCGCCGTTGATATTCTCGCCGTGCCTTTTGATGCACTCAACGTAAATTAAGCATCTTGTTAAGTTCCCGTCGCTTTTAATTCATATTAAGATTTCTGTGTTCATGTATATGACAAGAATGGACACACAGACAGCGGACCTGCAATCCAAGACAGGCACACACACACATATATATAGAAGGGTCTGTGTTCACCAATACATGCACACGGGCATGCATTAATTCTTGCTGCTGTCTGTGTGTACATATGCATTCAGTTTATTGCATAATTCTAGAGAGAGATGTATATTCACAGGGTGCATGCATGCAGATAGACCCCGTGCCCCTGTTCATGCGCTCCAGATATTTAACTTCTCATAGGACGGGGTTTAAGGGATATTTTAGACTGGAGATTGCACACACAGTGAGCGAGGGAGAGAGAGAGAGAGGGGTGCTTTAATTCTCAGCTCCAGCCAGGTATAGATCGAAGCCACACTGGTGCAGAGTGCAGTGAAGTTGGACAGTGGGGTCAATAGGGAGTTTAGAATTATCTGCACCATGACCAACAGCCCCTCTCTCTCTTTCTCTCTGCACCCACCTGGCACAGACTCTCACACTGCCTAATTCAGCACTCGTTCCTGCTCCTACCCTTCCTGTAACAGTTCATGCATCAATTAATAATACCAGTATCAGAACCGACCTGAATAATTGCGATGCACGAATACAGACATCTATAAAGCGGGAAGCTTTTGCACAAACTGCAAAGCATACATCCTATATGTAAACATGTAAATTGTGATGCATATACTCTGTTGCAATTTCTTCTGCTTTATTTTTTTTTTACACACCCGTGGTGATTGCGAAAGCTTTCGAGGGATGCGAACCTTCGCAGTGCGGCGCTGCTGCCGACTCTCGCTGACCTTGCGTTGCCCCAGGCTGTCAGTCTGAGAGTGGAGCGTGTGGCCACTCACTATCAACACCCCCATCCAGCGGACACCGGCGGTACCGCAGCTCGGGGGCCTCGAACTCTCTCCCCTGCAGCCGGCACTCACACTCAATCACTCACACTCAATCACTCACACTCACACTCTCACACTCACACTCACACACTCACACCCACACTCAGCCCACTCACACTCAATCACTCACACTCAATCACTCACACTCACACTCAATCACTCTCACTCACACACTCACACCCACACTCAGCCCACTCACACTCAATCACTC
>NC_140988.1:377862923-377865423 GCF_052327205.1 Somniosus microcephalus | reverse complement strand
TCACTCACTCTCACTCACTCACTCTCACTCACTCTCACTCACTCACTCTCACTCACTCTCTCTCACTCACTCTCACTCACTCACTCTCACTCACTCTCACTCACTCACTCTCACTCACTCTCACTCACTCACTCACTCTCACTCTCACTCACTCACTCTCACTCACTCTCACTCACTCACTCTCACTCTCTCTCACTCACTCTCACTCACTCTCACTCATTCACTCACTCACTCACTCTCACTCACTCTCACTCATTCACTCACTCACTCTCACTCACTCACTCTCACTCACTCTCTCTCACTCACTCTCACTCACTCTCACTCACTCACTCTCACTCACTCTAACTCACTCTCACTCACTCTCACTCACTCTCACTCACTCTCACTCACTTTCACTCACTCTCACTCACTCACTCTCACTCACTCTCACTCACTCTCACTCACTCTCACTCACTCACTGTCACTCACTCACTCACTCTCACTCACTCTCTCTCACTCACTCACTCACTCTCACTCACTCTCACACACACACTCACTCACTCACTCACACTCACTCACTCACTCACTCACTCTCACTCTCACTCACTCGCTCTCACTCACTCTCACTCACTCACTGTCACTCACTCACTCACTCTCACTCACTCTCTCACTCACTCACTCACTCTCACTCACTCTCACACACACACTCACTCACTCACTCACACTCACTCACTCACTCACTCTCACTCACTCACTCTCACTCACTCTCACACTCACTCACTCACTCACTCACTCTCACTCACTCTCACTCACTCTCACTCACTCACTCTCACTCACTCACTCACTCTCACTCACTCTCACACTCACACACTCTCACTCGCCTACACTCGCGCTCACTCACCCTCTCTCACTCACACACACTCACTCACACTCACTCACTCACCCACACACTCACACACTTTCACTCACCCACACTCTTACGCACACTCACACATACACTCGCCCTCTCTCACTCACACTCACTCGCCCTCACTCACTCTCAATCACACACTCTCACCCACCCACACTGCCTATACTCGCTCTCACACACTCACACACTCACCCTCTCTCACTCACACACACTCACTCATCCACACATTCACTCACGCACACACTTACTCACACACACTCACACACACTCACTCACACACTCACTCACACACACTCACATGCACTCACTCACACGCACTCACTCACACACACTCACGCACTCTCACTCACACTCTCACTCACGCACACTCTCACTAATGCACACACCCACAATCTCAACAACAACAACAACAACAACGTGTATTTATATAGTGCCTATAACATAGTAAAACGTCCCGAGGCGCTTCACAGGAGTGATTATAAGACAAAAACTTTGACATGTAAGGATAAATTAGGGCAGGTGACCAAAAACTTGGTCAAAGAGGTAGGTTTTAAGGAGCGTCTTAAAGGAGGAAAGAGAGGTAGCGAGGCGGAGAGGTTTAGGGAGGGAGGTGCCGTCATTCAGAAGAGAAGTTAAAACAAGGCCCCGTCTGCCCTCTCAGGTCCCACGGCACTATTTCAAAGAAGAGCAGGGGGGAGTTCTCCCCTATGGCCAATATTTATCCCTCAATCAACATCACTAAAACAGATTACCTGGTCATTATCACATTGCTGTTTGTGGGAGCTTGCTGTGCGCAAATTGGCTGCTGCGTTTCCTACATTACAACAGTGACTCCACTTCAAAAAGTACTTCATTGGCTGTAAAGCGCTTTGGGATGTCGTGAGGTCGTGAAAGGCGCTATAGAAATGCAAGTCTTTCTTTCTTACTACAGAATACAGATCACACTCACACTGCTTGGCAGTGCCATGATCACACACCGATTTACACAATTATAGGTCATACTCACACTGCTTGGCAGTGCCATGATCACACACCGATTTACACAATTATAGGTCACACTCACACTGCTTGGCAGTGCCATGATCACACACCGATTTACACAATTATAGGTCACACTCACACTGCTTGGCAGTGCCATGATCACACACCGATTTACACAATTATAGGTCACACTCACACTGCTTGGCAGTGCCATGATCACACACCGATTTACACAATTATAGGTCACACTCACACTGCTTGGCAGTGCCATGATCACACACCGATTTACACAATTATAGGTCACACTCACACTGCTTGGCAGTGCCATGATCACACATCGATTTACACAATTATAGGTCACACTCACACTGCTTGGCAGTGCCATGATCACACACCGATTTACACAATTATAGGTCACACTCACACTGCTTGGCAGTGCCATGATCACACACCGATTTACACAATTACAGGTCACACTCACACTGCTTGGCAGTGCCATGATCACACACCGATTTACACAATTACAGGTCACACTCACACTGCTTGGCAGTGCCATGATCACACATCGATTTACACAATTACAGGTCACACTCACACTGCTTGGCAGTGCCATGATCACACATCGATTTA
>NC_140988.1:377545423-377857923 GCF_052327205.1 Somniosus microcephalus | reverse complement strand
GAGACACTGTACACCCAGACATATGGGCACATCCAGACACACTCGGAGACAATCAGGCACACTCAGACACACTTGGAGACACACTCGGAGACACTACACCCAGACATATGGGCACATCCAGACACACTCGGAGACACTCAGACACACTTGGAGACACACTCGGAGACACTACACCCAGACATATGGGCACATCCAGACACACTCGGAGACAATCAGACACACTCAGACACACTCGGAGACACTCGGAGACACTCAGACACACTTGGAGACACACTCAGAGACACTGTACACCCAGACATATGGGCACATCCAGACACACTCGGAGACAATCAGGCACACTCAGAGACACTCAGACACACTCAGACACACTCGGAGACACTCAAAGACACTCAGACACACTTGGAGACATACTCGGAGACACTGTACACCCAGACATATGGGCACATCCAGACACACTCGAACTCACACTCAGACACACTCGGAGACACTGTACACTCAGACATATGGGCACATCCAGACACACTCGGAGACACTCAGACAGACTCACAATCACACTCACACTCAGACACACTCGGAGACACACTCGGAGACACTCAGACAGACTCACACTCACACTCACACTCAGACACACTCGGAGACACACTCGGAGACACTCAGACAGACTCACAATCACACTCACACTCAGACACACTCGGAGACACACTCGGAGACACTCAGACAGACTCACAATCACACTCACACTCAGACACACTCGGTGACACACTCGGAGACACTCAGACAGACTCACACTCACACTCAGACGCATGGACTCACTCAGACACGGTATAGACACACACACACACACACAAAGGCTAGCCCAGGGATCAGTGTGCAGTATTAAAGTTCCAGAGTATGGACGGTATTGGGGGGGGGGGGGGGGGGGGTCCCGCACTCCACTATTGCCACAGCCGCCCGCCCGTTGACTCTGAGCAAGTGAATCTCCTGCAGCCGGTGAGCGGCCGGGTGCGGGGTGTCGGAGCGCGGCTGGAGCCCGTGCCTGGCCCGCACTGTCGCCAGACTCGGGCCAACATCACCCCGGGGCTCAAATCCACTGCAATCACCCTCCTCATTCCAATCCCTTTCTGTCTGCTAAACGTTCCCTTCCGTGTGGATATAAGCAAGGCGCACACACACACACACACACACGTGGCTCTCCGACTTATTGGCGCAGATATGCCCTTTAAATAATCTTTAGTAAATAAATATTTACTCCGGAGGGGTGGTACGAGGAGGGAGCAGGTTTAGTGGGAGAGGCAAATGAACAGAAATACACAACAGCTGACAAGAGACAGACTCGGGCAGCGAGCCCCTCACCTGGGGAGCTTTAAAAAATCTATTCATGGGATGTGGGCGTCGCTGGCCAGGCCAGCATTTATTGCCCATCCCTAACTGCCCTTGAGAAGGTGGTGGTGAGCCGCCTTCTTGAACCGCTGCAGTCCGTGTGGTGAAGGTGCTCCCACAGTGCTGTTATGGAGGGAGTTCCAGGATTTTGACCCAGCGACGATGAAGGATCGGTGATATATTTCTAAGTCAGGATGGTGTGTGAGTTGGAGGGGAACTTGGAGGTGGTGGTGTTCCCATGCACCTGCTGCCCTTGTCCTTCTAGGTGGGAGAGGTCTCGGGTTTGGGAGAGTGTTCATCCTGACTCTGTATACCCAGGTGCATTGGGCGGTTCAAACACCCACTATCCTTGTTTCAGCGTTTTCTGTGAGTTCCTCTTTTTTTTTAAAGTTCGCTGTTTGGGTTATTTTTATATCCGGGAAGATATTGCGCCTGGGGTGGGGGTGGATGATACTGGGAGACCCTGGAGTGTGAGCTAAGGAATCACAGAAGCAGGGAAATTTACGGCACAGAAGGAGGCCATTCGGCCCATCGTGTCTGTGCCGGCCGAGAAAGAGCTCTCCAGCCTAATCCCGCTTTCCAGCTCTTGGTCCGTAGCCCTGCAGGTTACGGCGCTTCAAGTGTATATCCAAGTACTTTTTAAATGCGATGAGGGTTTCTGCCTCTACCACCCTTTCAGGCAGTGAGTTCCAGACCCCCACAACCCTCTGGGTGAAAAAAGTTCTCCTCAACTCCCCTCTAATCTTCTACCAATTACTTTAAATCTGTGCCCCCTGGTTATTGACCTCTCTGCTAAGGGAAATGGGTTCTTCCTATCCACTCTATCTGGGCCCCTCATAATTTTATACACCACAATTAAATCTGCCCTCAGCCTCCTCTGTTCCAGAGAAAACAACCCCAGCCTATCCAATCTTTCCTCATCGCTAAAATTCTCCAGTTCTGGCAACAAACTCTGTTTAACACAGGGTGGCTGGGTTTACCTGCACTTCTCCTTGAGCTGGGAGTGGGTGAAAAGTTTACAGAAAACTTTTCCCTGAAGTTACTTTCCCTGTACGAGCAGATCCACCCAGGTCAAGGTATGTTGTGGGCTGTTAATCTCATTGATTGTTGGGATTCTCTCTCTCTCTCTCCCCTTAATGAAGTCTGATTCTGGATAAGATTTGTTCAATGATCAGTGGGGCCCCAATATCTAGGAATCCTTTTATCCGATTCATTCGTTCTCAAAAAGTTTGCACAATTTTTATACATAGAAATGCATAGTTAAATAGAGTGTTGGATTAAAAAGAGGGCACTGCAGATTGCCTCCGATATCATACAAGAACTTTAATATGTGTCAGTGTCTCTGAACCTGTGTGTATGTGTGAGTATGTGAGAGAGCTAGTCGGTATGTCTGTGCGTATCCCTGTGTGTCTGTGTATTCCTGTGTGTCTGTGTATTCCTGTGTGTCTGTGTATCCCTGTGTGTCCAAGTATTCCTGTGTGTCTGTGTATCCCTGTGTGTCTCTGTATCCCTGTGTGTCTGTGTATTCCTGTGTGTCTGCGTATTCCTGTGTGTCTGCGTATTCCTGTGTGTCTGCGTATCCCTGTGTGCCCATGTATTCCTGTGTGTCTGTGTATTCCTGTGTGTCTCTGTATCCCTGTGTGTCTGTGTATTCCTGTGTGTCTGTGTATCCCTGTGTGTCTGTGCGTATCCCTGTGTGTCTGTGTATTCCTGTGTGTCTGCTCATTCCTGTGTGTCTGTGTATTCCTGTGTGTCTGCTCATTCCTGTGTCTGCATATTCCTGTGTGTCTGCTCATTCCTGTGTGTCTGTGTATTCCTGTGTGTCTGTGTATCCCTGTGTGTCTGTGTATTCCTGTGTGTCTGTGTATTCCTGTGTGTCTGTGTATCCCTGTGTGTCTGTGCGTATCCCTGTGTGTCTGTGTATTCCTGTGTGTCTCTGTATCCCTGTGTGTCTGTGTATTCCTGTGTGTCTGTGTATCCCTGTGTGTCTGTGTATTCCTGTGTGTCTGTGTATCCCTGTGTGTCTGTGTATTCCTGTGTGTCTGTGTATCCCTGTGTGTCTGTGTATTCCTGTGTGTCTGTGTATCCCTGTGTGTCTGTGCGTATCCCTGTGTGTCTGTGTATTCCTGTGTGTCTCTGTATCCCTGTGTGTCTGTGTATTCCTGTGTGTCTGTGTATCCCTGTGTGTCTGTGCGTATCCCTGTGTGTCTGTGTATTCCTGTGTGTCTCTGTATCCCTGTGTGTCTGTGTATTCCTGTGTGTCTCTGTATCCCTGTGTGTCTGTGTATTCCTGTGTGTCTGTGTATCCCTGTGTGTCTGTGCATATCCCTGTGTGTCTGTGTATTCCTGTGTGTCTCTGTATCCCTGTGTGTCTGTGTATTCCTGTGTGTCTGTGTATCCCTGTGTGTCTGTGCGTATCCCTGTGTGTCTGTGTATTCCTGTGTGTCTCTGTATCCCTGTGTGTCTGTGTATTCCTGTGTGTCTGTGTATCCCTGTGTGTCTGTGCGTATCCCTGTGTGTCTGTGTATTCCTGTGTGTCTCTGTATCCCTGTGTGTCTGTGTATCCCTGTGTGTCTGTGTATTCCTGTGTGTCTGTGTATTCCTGTGTGTCTGTGTATTCCTGTGTGTCTGTGTATTCCTGTGTGTCTCTGTATCCCTGTGTGTCTGTGTATTCCTGTGTGTCTGTGTATCCCTGTGTGTCTGTGCGTATTCCTGTGTGTCTGCTCATTCCTGTGTGTCTGCATATTCCTGTGTGTCTGCTCATTCCTGTGTGTCTGTGTATCCCTGTGTGTCTCTGTATTCCTGTGTGTCTGCGTATTCCTGTGTGTCTGCGTATTCCCATGTGTCTGCATATTCCTGTGTGTCTGCTCATTCCTGTGTGTCTGTGTATTCCTGTGTGTCTGTGTATTCCTGTGTGTCTGTGTATTCCTGTGTGTCTGCATATTCTTGTGTGTCTGCTCATTCCTGTGTGTCTGTGTATTCCTGTGTGTCTGTGTATTCCTGTGTGTCTGTGTATTCCTGTGTGTCTGTGTATTCCTTTGTGTCTGTGTATTCCTGTGTGTCTGCATATTCTTGTGTGTCTGCTCATTCCTGTGTGTCTGCATATTCCTGTGTGTCTGTATATTCCTGTGTGTCTGCATATTCTTGTGTGTCTGCTCATTCCTGTGTGTCTGTGTATTCCTGTGTGTCTGTGTATTCCTGTGTGTCTGCGTATCCCTGTGTGTCTGCGTATTCCTGTGTGTCTGTGTATTCCTGTGTGTCTGTGTATTCCTGTGTGTCTGTGTATCCCTGTGTGTCTGTGTATTCCTGTGTGTCTGTGTATTCCTGTGTGTCTGTGTATTCCTGTGTGTCTGTGTATTCCTGTGTGTCTGTGTATTCCTTTGTGTCTGTGTATTCCTGTGTGTCTGCATATTCTTGTGTGTCTGCTCATTCCTGTGTGTCTGCATATTCCTGTGTGTCTGTATATTCCTGTGTGTCTGCATATTCTTGTGTGTCTGCTCATTCCTGTGTGTCTGTGTATTCCTGTGTGTCTGTGTATTCCTGTGTGTCTGCGTATCCCTGTGTGTCTGCTCATTCCTGTGTGTCTGCGTATTCCTGTGTGTCTGCATATCCCTGTGTGTCTGCTCATTCCTGTGTGTCTGTGTATTCCTGTGTGTCTGTGTATTCCTGTGTGTCTGTGTATTCCTGTGTGTCTGCATATCCCTGTGTGTCTGCTCATTCCTGTGTGTCTGCGTATTTCTGTGTGTCCATATATCCAACAATAACAACAGCTTGCATTTATGTAGCACCTTTAACATAGTAAAATGATGAGATGAGGCAGGGTGGAGACGGGCGATGTTACAGAGGTGGAAGTAGGCGGTTTTGGTGATAGAGAGGATATGTGGTCGGAAGCTCATTTCAGGGTCAAATAGGACACCGAGGTTGCGAACAGTGTGGTTCAGCCTCAGACAGATGCTAGAGAGAGGGATGGAGTCGGTGGCTAGGGAACGGAGTTTGCGGCGGGGACTGAAGACAATGGCTTCGGTCTTCACAATTTTTAGTTGGAGGAAATTTCTGCTCATCCAGAACTGGATGTCGGACAAGCAGTCTGACAATTTAGAGACCGTGGAGGGGTCGAGAGAAGAGGTAGTGAGGTAGAGCTGGGTGTCGTCAGCGTACATGTGGAAACTGACCCTGTGCTTTCGGATGATGTCGCCAAGGGGCAGCATGTAGATGAGAAATAGGAGGAGGGCAAGGATAGATCCTTGGGGGACACCAGAGGTAACGATGTGGGAGTGGGAAGAATAGCAGAGACACATGGACACACAGGGGTTTTAAAATTTTCATCCTTGTTATCAAATCCCTCCACGGCCTCGCCCCTCCCTATCGCTGTAACCTCCTCCAGCCCTACAATTCTCATCCTCCTGTTCAAATCCCTCCATGGCCTCACCCCTCCCTATCTCTGTAACCTCCTCCAGCCCTACAATTCTCATCCTCCTGTTCAAATCCCCCCATGGCCTCACCCCTCCCTATCTCTGTAACCTCCTCCAGCCCTACAATTCTCATCCTCCTGTTCAAATCCCTCCATGGCCTCACCCCTCCCTATCTCTGTAACCTCCTCCAGCCCTACAATTCTCATCCTCCTATTCAAATCCCTCCATGGCCTCACCCCTCCCTATCTCTGTAACCTCCTCCAGCCCTACAATTCTCATCCTCCTGTTCAAATCCCTCCATGGCCTCACCCCTCCCTATCTCTGTAACCTCCTCCAGCCCTACAATTCTCATCCTCCTGTTCAAATCCCTCCATGGCCTCACCCCTCCCTACCTCTGTAACCTCCTCCAGCCTTACAACCATCCAAGATATCTGTGCTCCTCTAATTTTGGCCGCTTGACTATCCCCGATTTTAATCGCTCCACCACTGGCAGCCGTGCCCTTCTGTTGCCAAGGCCCTAAGCTCTGGAATTCCCTCCCTAAACCTCTCCGCCTCGCTACCTCGCTTTCCTTCTTTAAGATGCTCCTTAAAACCGACCTTTCACCAAGCTTTTGGTCACCTGCCCTAATATCTCCTTATGTGGCTCCGTGTCAATTTTTTTGTTTTATAACGCTGCCTTGGGACATTTTATTACGTTAAAGGCGCTATGTCAATACAACTTGTTGTTGCTGTGTGTCCGATATCTCGGTATGTCTGCGTATTCCTGTGTGTCTGTTACACGGTTAGGCGCACAAGATGCTAATATTTCTTAAAGTTTTACAACATTTAATAATATATAGTAGGTTCTATTTTATTCCCAATTCAGTGAAAGTTCTGCATAGATTCCTAATAAGACCAGGCCGGTTGCAAGCCCCTGATTCATGTACAGAATCACCAGGTCCCCGTCACTCCGAGCTGGAAACGGCTGTGATGGGGCTGGAGCCGGGCGAGCACTGCTGGGGGGACAGGGAGAGTGTATCTCCTCTCCTCTCCTCGCCCCACTCACACACATACAACACACACACACAACACACAGTCTCGTATATATAAATGGTTAGGTCACGCTGCCAAATAAACAAGTAACATTCAGAGGGACATAAAGCGTAAAATCCAGATGGCTTCTGATGGGGATCAAAAACGAACTCAAACATTTCGCTACATTACAACACTTCAGAAAGCACATCATTGAGTACAAAGCGCTTTGGGACGTCCTGAGGTCGCTATATTAATACAAGTCTTATTTTCTTTTTAGGATTTTACTGGGACGCTTTTAAGGTTAATCGAATTCTCTGACAGATCCCCAATAATCTATATTTCCCATAGATTGTTATCTGATTGCTACACCCCAGTTCTACGACTGTTACCACAATTCCCCCCCCCTCCCCTTTAAACCAAATTCCTCTGGTCATTCTTTGCGCCCAGACAGGACCGTTCCCCATGTCTCGACACCCAGGAGACCAGACTAACCCCCGTCCTCTCTCCAAATCGGCAAGGTTTTCGTTTCTGCTTGTTACAATCAGGTGACAATTTGACTCCAGGAGGCTTTGCACCTGTCACGCCCGCTATATAACAAGCAGAAAAATTATATATAATGAGGCCGGGGGGGGGGGGGTGGGGGGGAGGCATTTACGGATCTATAAAAAAAAAACGTCAAATAGAAAAGCAAAGCGACTTTTACTTTTCGAAATAAGACGCTACTCGAATTCGTTTAGCCTTCCAGACCAACCCCCTGGACCACAGCTCGAATTCGTTCCTTGAAAATAAAAACAATCATATCTCTAGAAGAAAAAAAATTAGCGAAAACGAAAAACAAAAGCCCAATATTTCTATCAAACTTGGCGAATGATTTGCGATCGAACAGAGTGCGAGCTCATGGGGAGAAAAGCGCGGCATTGGCTGGAAACTCACCCTCTCGGCAACTCGCTGCTTCCTGGCTCGCACACGCGGCCGCCTTGTGCTTTTTTAATTATTAGGATTATTTGGTTATTTTTTTTTTGTTAAGATGCTAAAAATTCAAAAATATAGAGCTGATGTTTTACCCCCCTTATATATATATCGCAAACTTCAACCGTTAGTTCCCACCTCCCGGGTGACGTTTCTCCTCTCCCTGTCAAGTCATGAATATTCAAGCTTTTAAAATCTTGGCTATTTGCAAAAAAATAAGAAGACATTTGCAAATGGCTTTAAAAAAAAAAATAGATTAAATCACTGAGCCTTTCATCCCGACTCATACACCAGGAGAATTCAGAAACGGGGAGGGGAGGGGGGGGGGGGCTTTAAATTGCTCCTTATTCAGCTAGTTAAAAAAATAAGTAAACGAGAGAGGGAGAGTTTTCCCTCAGTTTGGAGCAGGACTTAATTGCAATTTAGAATAAATTGGTTTGTGTGTGTGTGTGTCTCTGTTCATTTCAAGCTCTGAAAGTTCGGAGAGCATAACTTGTTCTGTTATTGCTGGGGTTTTGTTTTGCTAACCGTCTTAATCGACTCAAAGTCTCTTCACAAAAGAGATACAAATTCTGCAACTCCCTGTTCCTTGCAGTCAGACTGAACGCTTGTTAAGGGCACTTTTTCGTTTTTTTAATCAATCTTTTTCTCTCTCTCATCACCTCAGCATGCTTTAGGAGATAGTTCATTATGCGTTTCTTTATTGAATTGCGATTATTTATTTTCAATATTTCTCCTCCTCCTCTCTTGCCCCTCGCTTGCTGTGCAACACTGCCTCCCCCTCTGAACCATTCCTTGCTACTCGCACCGTTCTCTCCTCTCATGCTCCCACCCCCCCCCCCCCCCTCTCCCTTCTCCTCCTGAAAGCAGACCCCCATCACCGGCTCTGAGATGAGCCACCCTCCCGTTCAGGGTTACACAGAACCAGAGTACACTGAACCCTTTCCAGTAACTGGCAACTGGGGCGGGGGCATTCGATTTATCTATGCCTGGATATCCAGCTATTCCTTACGTGGGAAGCCTATCTGTAAACACAGCCTTTGTTAGCAGGGGAGGCGATGTAATGGTTTATTGAATTTGACAGGATCCCATTGTGTGTGTACACACACACACACATATATGCTTGTGACTGTAAGTTACGGTGTGCGCAGGGATGCACGTGTGTGTATCTGCATTTAGTTCTGTGCCCAGGAGGAAATTTGCAAACGCTGGGAATCTTAAATGATTTTGTTTTATATAAATCGGAAATGCACAGCAGGTGGGCGAGAATCCGGGGCAACTTTGAGCCCCGGCCCTTTATCAGAATTATGTTTCTGCTTGTCTATATAACTCAGCCTGTTTGTATGCGATTGCATGTTTGCATATATGTAATTGTGTGCAATTTGTATCTAAGCGTGTGTTTGTACCTGATTACATGCATGTTTCCCCATCAGTGTGTGGAATTGCGTGTTTGTACATGACCATGTTTCAATGTAACTGTCTGTATTTTTATAACTGTATATGTTTGTAGATAATCGTAGATGTTTTATCTAATTGAATTTGTATGTGACTGTGTGTGCAAGTTTGTAATTAAAAGACTTGCATTTATATAGCACCTTCACGACCTCAGGACGTCCCAAAGCGCTTTACAGCCAATGAAGTACTTTTGAAGTGTAGTCACTGTTGTAATGTAGGAAACGCGGCAGTCAAATGTGTGCACAGTAAGATCCCACAAATAGCAATGTGATAGTGAGCACATAATCTGTTTTAGTGATGTTGGTTGAGGGATAATTATTGACCAGGACACTGGGATAACTCCCCAGATCTTCTGCTTTGAATAATGGCCTGGGATCTTTTACATTTAGCTGAGAGAACAGACGGGGCCTCGGTTTAACATCTCATCTGAAAGACAGCACCTCTGACAGTGCAGCACTCCCTCAGTACTGCACTGGAGTGTCAGCCTACCTTTATGTGCTCAGGTCCTTGGAGCAGGGCTTGAAACCCACAACCTTCATAGACTCAGAGGCGAGAGTGCTGCCCACTGAGCCACAGCTGACCCTACAGTCGTGTTTGTATATGACTTACCTGCAAGTTTTATATAATTCTGTGTTTGTACATGATTTAAAGTAATTGGTAGAAGGATTAGAGGGGAGTTGAGGAGAGTTTTATTTCACCCAGAGGGTGGGTGGGGGTCTGGAACTCACTGCCTGAAAGGGTGGTCGAGGCAGAAACACTCATCACATTTAAAAAGTACTTGGATATACACTTGAAGTGCGGTAACCTGCAGGGCTACGGACCAAGAGCTGGAAAGCGGGATTTGGCTGGACACGATGGGCCGAATGGTCTCCTTCTGTGCCATCGATTCTCTGATTCAGTGTCTGTGTGCAGGCTTTATGTCATTGTGTTGATATATCACCGCGTGTGTGTGTTTGTAAATTATTATTCGGTTATATTAAAGTGTGAGCTTTTCTGTGACTGAACCAATCTGTTTCACTCCGTTTCTCTTTCCGTGGACAATTAAATTCTGCCAAGTGAACATTTTAGACAAAAAAAAACCCATTTGACACAAGATTTTTTTAAAAATTACATTTTATTACGGGAATTTTTTTTAATGCGGAATAAAATGCGCATTAAAACAAATCCCTACAGTTAGTACAGGATCGGGGTCTTTCATAAATCAATCAATAGAAATATTTACAAACAATAAGAGTCAGGCTGAGGGCTGGGAGCTGAGCTGAGCGCAGGATCCAGTGACTGGGCGGTGTGACCTGTTCCCACTACCGCCGGAGTAGGGACTGCTTGAAATATCAGACTGGAAATCGTGGCATCGTGACAGCTCGTCCCCATCTCCCAAGACAGCCAGTCCCAGGCTCGGCTCACACTGGACTGTCACTGGGAGCACTGCACCAATTCTTCATCTCACTGCCCGCTGACATGCTTCATCTTTCAAACCGGGTTCTTCCAATCAAACAACTGGAGCAACAAGCGGGAGCGAGAGAGCGAGAGAGAGAGCGGGGCACCCAGACCACATTCCCAATCAGATCTTTACATTCATTGGGATTAAAAATGAGAGGAATTCCCAAATCGACGAAGTCTCCCACATCAAAGAAAGACTTGTGCACTTGAGGGAAAGTAGTGAGTGAGGAGGACATAAAAAACCTGCAAGGGGACATCGACAGGCTAAGTAAGTGGGCAGAGATTTGGCAGATGGAATACAATACTGGAAAGTGTGAGGTTATGCACTTTGGCAGGAAAAATCGTAGAGCAAGTTATTATCGTAATGGCAAGAAACTGGAAAGTACTGAAGTACAAAGGGATCTGGGGGTCCTGGTGCACGAAACTCAAAAGGTTAGTATGCAGGTGCAGCAAGTGATTAAGAAGGCCAGTGGAATGTTGGCTTTCATTGCTAGGGGGATAGAATATAAAAATAGGGAGGTATTGCTTCAGTTGTACAAGGTATTGGTGAGGCCGCACCTGGAATACTGCGTACAGTTTTGGTGTCCATACTTAAGAAAGGACATACTTGCTCTCGAGTCAGTACAAAGAAGGTTCACTCGGTTAATCCCAGGGATGAGGGGATGGACATATGAGGAGAGGTTGAGTAGATTGGGACTCTACTCATTGGAGTTCAGAAGAATGAGAGGCGATCTTATTGAAACATATAAGATTGTGAAGAGGCTTGATCGGGTGGATGCGGGGAAGATGTTCCCGATGATGGGTGAAACTAGAACTAGGGGGCATAGTCTTAGAATAAGGGGCTGCTCTTTCAAAACTGAGATGAGGAGGAACTACTTCACTCAGAGGGTGGTAGGTCCATGGAATATGCTGCCCCAAAAAGCTGTAGAAGCTACATCATTACATAAATTTAAAACAGAAATAGACAGTTTCCTAGAAGTAAAGGGAATTAAGGGTTACGGGGAGCGGGCAGGAATTTGGACATGAGTCTAGGTTCGGATCGGTCATGGCCCTGTGGGTAGCGGAGCGGGCCCAGGGGCCGTGTAGCCTGATCCTGCTCCTATTTCATGTGTCTAAATCTGTTAGATTCAGGAGATGGTTCTGTGATAGTAGATTGGCAGTTAGGATCAGATCAGCCATGATCTTATTGAATGGCGGAGCAGGCTCGAGGGGCCGATTGGCCTACTCCTGCTCCTATTTCTTATGTTCTTATGTTCTTATTTATACACCCACTTTCACAACCCCAGGAAGTCCAAGCGCGCTTCACAGCCAATGAAGTGTGGTCACTGTTATAATGCAGGAAAGGCAGCAGCCAATTTGCACACAGCAAGCTCCCACAAACAGCAATCTGATAATGACCAGATCATCTGTTTCACTGATGTTGATTGAGGGATAAATATTGGCCACGACACCGGGAATAACTCGATAGCAAAATACTGCGGATGTTGGAAATCCGAAATAACAACAGAAAATGCTGGAAAAACTCAGCAGGTCAGGCAACATCCGTGGAGAGAAATTTGAGTTGACGTTTCGGGTCGAACCCTTCTTCAAAACTGGAAAGAAAAGATAGATCAGAGGCAGGGCTGCGATCGGACAAAAGAATAAAAGAAACAAAAGAAGTAAAAAAGAGACAATAAAAGGTATTAGAAGCTAGACGAGATGGTAATAGGCTGAGATTGGGTGTAAAGTGTACTGGCAGGGCAAGAGATAGCTGCCAGGTGTGAGAGGGAAACAAAAGGAAAGGGGGGGGGGGAAAGGAGTGGAAAAATTACAAGAAAAAATGAAATAGGGGCCGAGGTTATGATCTGAAATTGTTGAACTCGATATTGAGTCCGGAAGGCTGCAGAGTGCCTAATCGGAAGATGAGGTGCTGTTCCTCGAGTTTACGTTGAGCTTCCATGGAACAATACAAGAGGCCAAGGACGGTGAGGTCTGAGTGGGAATGGGGCGGTGAATTAAGATGACAGGCGACCAGAAGCTCGGGGTCACCCTTACAGACTGAACGGAGGTGTTCCGCAAAGCGGTCACCCAATCTCCGTTTGGTCTCCCCAGTGTAGAGGAGACCGCATCGTGAGCAGCGAATACAGTATACTAGATTGCAAGAAGTACAAGTAAATCGCTGTTTCACCTGGAAGGGGTGTTTGGGGCCCTGGACAGTGGGAAGGGGGGAGGTATAGGGGCAGGTGTTACATCTCCTCCGCTTGCACGGGAAGGAGCCAGGCGAAGGGGAAGGGCTGTTTGGGGTGATAGAGGAGTGGACTAGGGTGTCTCGGAGGCCTGACCTGCTGAGTTTTTCCAGCATTTTCTGTTGTTATACCGGGAATAACTCCCCTGCTCTTCTTCAGAATAGTGCCATGGGATCTTTTCCCTACACCTGAGAGAGCAGACGGGGCCTTGGGTTAAAGTATCTTCCGAAGGACGGCACCTCCGACAATGCAGCACTGCAGTGTCAGCCTGGATTATGTGCTCAAATCTTTGGAGTGGGACTCAAACCCACAACCTTCTGATTCAGAGGCTAGAGTGCAACCGACTGAGCAACGGCTAACACTGTGCTGGAGGTATCACACTCACCCTCCATCCTCACACTCACCCTCCATCCTCACACTCACCCTCCATCCTCACACTCACCCTCCATCCTCACACTCACCCTCCATCCTCACACTCACCCTCCATCCTCACACTCACCCTCCATCCTCACACTCACCCTCCATCCTCACACTCACCCTCCATCCTCACACTCACCCTCACTCCTTACACTCACACTCCCTCCTCACACACACCCTCCATCCTCACACTCACCCTCCATCCTCACACACCCTCACTCCTCACACTCACCCTCCATCCTCACACTCACCCTCCATCCTCACACACCCTCACTCCTCACACTCACACTCCCTCCTCACACTCACCCTCCATCCTCACACTCACCCTCCATCCTCACACTCACCCTCACTCCTCACACACCCTCACTCCTCACACTCACCCTCCATCCTCACACTCACCCTCCATCCTCACACTCACCCTCCATCCTCACACTCACCCTCCATCCTCACACTCACCCTCCATCCTCACACTCACCCTCCATCCTCACACTCACCCTCCATCCTCACACTCACCCTCCATCCTCACACTCACCCTCACTCCTCACACTCACCCTCCATCCTCACACTCACCCTCCATCCTCACACTCACCCTCCATCCTCACACTCACCCTCACTCCTCACACTCACACTCCCTCCTCACACACACCCTCCCACCTTACACTCACCCTCACTCCTCACACTCACCCTCCATCCTCACACTCACCCTCACTCCTCACACTCACACTCCTTCCTCACACACACCCTCCCACCTTACACTCACCCTCACTCCTCACACTCACCCTCCATCCTCACACTCACCCTCACTTCTCACACTCACCCTCCCTCTGCACACTCACCCTCCCTCCTCACACTCACCGTCCCTCATCACACTCACCCACCCTCACCTCTCTCACTCTCCCTCATCACACACACCCTCCCTCACCTCAGTCACCCTCCCTCCTCACACTCACTCTCCCTCCTCATACTCACCCTCCCTCTTCACACTCACACTCCCTCCTCATATTCACCCTCGACATCACACTCACACTCCCTCCTCACACTCACCCACCCTCCTCACACTCACTTTCCCTCCTCACTCTCAGCCTCCCTCCGCACACTCACCCTCCCTCCTCACACACACCTACCCTCCTCACACTCATCCTCAACATCACACTCATCCTTCGCTCCTCACACTCCATCCTCACACTCACCCTCACTCCTCAAAATAACCCTCAACATCATACTCACCCTCCCTCCTCACAATCACCCTCCCTCCTCACACTCACACTCCCTCCTCACAATCACCCTCCCACCTCACACTCCCCCTCCCTCCTCACACTCACTTTCCCAGCTCACACTCACCCTCCCTCTTCACACTCACCCTCCCTCCTCACACTCACCCTCCCTCCTCACACTCACCCTCCCTCCTCACACACACCTTCCCTCCTCACACGCACCCTCCCTGATCACACACCCACACTCACACTCACCCTCTCTCCTCATACTCACCCTCCCTCCACACACTCACCCTCGACATGATGCTCACTCTCACTCATCACACTCACCCTCCCTCATCATACACACCCTCCATCCTCACACTCGCCCTCCTTCCTCACACTCAACCTCCCTCCTCACACTCACCCTCCCTCATCACACTCACCCTCCCTCACCTCACTCACCCTCCCTCCTCACACTCTCCCAACCTCCTCACACTCATCCTCCCTCATCACAATAACCCTCGATATCACACTCAACCCCTTCTCATACTCACCCACCCTCATCACACTAACCCTCCCTCCTCACACTCCCCCTCCCTCCTCACACTCACCCACCCTCCTCACACTCACCCTCCCACCTCACACTCACATATCCTCCTCACACTCACCCACCCTCCTCACACTCACCCTCCCCTCCTCACACTCACCTTCCCTCCACACACTCATCCACCCTCCTCACACTCACCCTCCCTCCTCACACTCACCCTCCCTCCTCACACTCACCCTCCCTGATCACACTCACCCTCCCTCACCTCACTCACCTCCCTCCTCAAACTCACACTCCCTCCTCACACTTACTGTCACTCATCACACTCACCCACCCTCACCTCTCTCACTCTCGACATCACACTCACCCTCCCTCACCTCACTCACACTCCCTCCTCACACTCACGCTCCCTCATCACACTCACCCTCCCTCACCTCACTCACATGCCCTCCTCACACTCACCCTCCCTCATCACACTCACACTCCCTCCTCACACTCACCCTCGACATGACACTCACTCTCACTCATCACACTCACCCTCACTCCTCACACTCATCCTCCCTCATCACACTCAAACTCCCTCACCTCACTCACCCCACCTCCACACACTCACCCTACCTTCTCACACTCACCCAACCTCCTCACACTCACCCTCCCTCCTCGCAATAACACTCGACATCACACTCGCCCCCTTCTCATACTCACCCTCCCACATCACACTAACCCTCCCTCCTCACACTCACACTCCCTCCTCACACCCAGCCTCCCTTTGCACACTCACCCTCCCTCCTCACACACACTTTCCCTCCTCACACTCATCCTCAACATCACACACCCTCCCTCATTACACGCACCCGCGACATCACACTAACCCTCCATCCTCACACTCACTGTCCCTCCTCACACTCACCCTCCCTCGTCACACTCCCCAACCTCTTCACACTCACCCTCACTCCTCACACTAACCCTCGACATCACACTCACCCTCCCTCCTCACACTCACCCTCCCTGATCACACTCACCCTCCCTCCTCACACTCACCCTCCCTCCTCACACTCACGCTCAACATCACACTCACTCTCCCTCATCATATTCAGCCCCTCCTCAAACTCACCCTCCCTGCTCACACTCACCGTCCCTCATCACACTCACCCACCCTCACCTCTCCCACTCGCCCTCATCACACTCACCCTCCCTCACCTCACTCACCCTCCCTTCTCACACTCACCCTCCCTCCTCACACTCATCGTCCCACCTCACACTAACCCACGACATCACACTCACCCACTCCTCCCATTCACCCTCCCTGCTCACACTCAGACTCTCTCCTCACACTCACCCGCGACATGATGCTCACTCTCACTCATCACACTCACCCTCCCTCATCATACTCACCCTCCCTCCTCACACTCAACCTCCCTCCTCACACTCACCCTCCCTTATCACACTCACCCTCCCTCACCTCACTCACCCTCCCTCCTCACACTCACCCTACCTTCTCACACTCACCCAACCTCCTCACACTCACCCTCCCTCATCGCAATAACCTTCGACATCACACTCAACCCGTTCTCATACTCACCCACCCTCATCACACTAACCCTCCCTCCTCACACTCACACTCCCTCCTCACAGTCACCCTCGACATCACACTCACTCTCCCTCCTTACACTCACTCTCCCTCCCCACACTGACCCTCCCTCCTCACAATCACCTTCCCTCCTCACACTCAGCCTCCCTCCGCACACTCACCCTACCTCCTCACACACACCTTCCCTCCTCACACTCATCCTCAAAATCACACTCACCCTCCCTCATCACACTCACCCTCGACATCACACTAACACTCCATCCTCACACGCACTGTCCCTCCTCACACTCACCCTCCCTCGTCACACTCCCCAACCTCTTGGGTCTCTGTGGTGTAGTGGGGACAGTTGGTAAATAAGCGCCCTAGAGTATATCTTTAACTGGTGGTATTGAATTAATTTAAATTAATTAAAGGGGTAAGTCATGCCAGGAGAGGCCAGCCCCGTGTTATGCTCCTCTTGCTCTATGTGGGAATTCAGGGACACTGCCAGTGTCCCTGACGACCACGTGTGCCAGAAATGCATCCAGCTGCAGCTACTAATGGGCCATATTGAGGCGCTGGAGTTGCGGATGGATGGGTTGTGGAGCATTCATGATGCTGAGAGGGTCGTGGATTACACGTTTGATGAGTTGGTAACGCCGCAGGTTAGGGCTGCACAGGCAGAAGGGAAATGGGTGACCATCAGGTGGAGCAATCGAAGCAGGCAGGTAGTGCAGGAGGGGGATGACTCACCAGGGGAAGGCAGCAGCAGCCAACTTCCTGGCACCAGGGGTGCTTCTGCTGCTCAGGAAGGGAGGAAAAAGAGTGGGAGAGCAATAGTGGTAGGGGATTCTAATCGTAAGGGGAACAGATAGGCGTTTCTGTGGCCGTAGACATGACTCCAGGATGGTTTGTTGCCTCCCTGGTGCCAGGGTCAAGGATGTCCATGAATGGCTGCAGGGCATTCTGAAGGGGGAGGGTGAACAGGCAGAGGTCGTGGTTCACATTGAGACCAATGACATGGGTAGGAAGAGGGATGAGGTCCTGCAGCAAGAATTTAGGGAGCTAGGTAGCAGATTAAAGGGTAGGACCTCAAAGGTTGTAATCTCTGGATTACTCCCGGTGCCACGTGCTAGTGAGTATAGGAATAGGAGGATAGAGCAGATGAATGCGTGGCTAAAGAGTTGGTGCAGGAGGGAGAGCTTTAGTTTCCTGGATCACTGGGCCTGCTTCTGGGGAAGGTGGGACTTGTACAAGTCGGACGGGTTGCACCTGAACCAGAACGGGACAAATATCCTTGTGGGGAGGTTTGCTAGCACTGTTCGGGGGGGTTTAAACTAAAATGGCAGGGGGTTGGGAACCTGAGCAGGGAGACAGAGGAAAGGGAAACAGGGATAAAAGCAAAAGATAGGAAGGAGGAAAACAAAAGTGGCAGTCAGAGAAATCAACGGTTTAAATCAAACATGGCCACAGTAAATAATAATTCTAATAGGTCTAAGAGCGTTAAAAAAACAAGCCTGAAGGCTTTGTGTCTTAATGCGAGGAGCATTTGTAATAAGGTGGATGAATTGGCTGCGCAAATAGAGGTAAACGAATATGATTTGGTTGGGATTACGGAAACGTGGCTCAAGGATGGCCAAGACTGGGAACTCAACATCCAGGGGTATTCGATATTCAGGAAAGATAGGCAAAAAGGAAAGGGAGGTGTGGTAACATTACTGGTTAAAGAAGGGATTAATACAATTGTAATGAAGGATATTAGGTCTGATGATGTGGAATCTGTATGGGTAGAATTGAGAAATACTAAGGGGAAAAAAACATTAGTGGGAGTGGTATATAGACCTCCAAACAGTAAGGCGGAGGTTGGGGATGGCATTAAAAGGGAAATTAAAGAAGCGTGCAATAAGGGCACAGCAGTCATCATGGGTGACTTTAATTTACATATAGATTGGGCCAACCAAATTAGTAACAATACTGTGGAGCAGGAATTCCTGGAGTGTTTACGGGATGGTTTCCTGGACCAATATTTCGAGGAACCAACCAGAGATCAGGCCATCTTAGACTGGGTATTATGTAATGAGAAAGGATTAATTAGCAATCTTGTTGTACGAGGCCCCTTGGGTCGGAGCGATCATAATATGATCGAATTCTTCATTAAGATGGAGAATGAAGTAGTTGACTCAGAGACTAGGGTCCTCAATTTAAATAAAGGAAACTACGATGGTCTGAGGAGCGAGTTGGGTAGGATTGATTGGGGAATGGCACTCAAAGGGTTGACGGTGGATAGGCAATGGCAAACATTCAAAGACCGAATGGATGAGCTGCAGAATTTGTTCATCCCAGTTTGGCATAAAAATAAAACAAAAAAGGTGACTCAACCGTGCCAACAAGGGAAATTAGGGATAGCATAAGATCCAAGGAGAGGACATATAAATTGGCCGGAAAAAGCAATAATCCTGAGGATTGGGAGCAGTTTAGGATTCAACAAAGGAGGACAAAGGGATTAATTAAGAAAGGGAAAATAGAATATGAGAGTAAGCTAGCAGGGAACATAAAAACTGACTGTAAAAGCTTTTATAGATATGTGAAGAGAAAAAGATTGGTGAAGTCAAGCGTAGGTCCCTCGCAGTCAGAATCAGGGGAATTTATAATGGGAAACAAAGAAATGGCAGACCAACTAAATTCATACTTTGGTTCTGTCTTCACAAAGGAGGTCACAAATAACCTCCCAGAGATGCCGGGGAACATAGGGTCTGATGAAAGGGTGGAACTGAAAGAAATCAGTATTTGTAGGGAAATGGTGTTAGGAACATTGATGGGACTGAAGGCCGATAAATCCCCAGAGCCTGATAATCTACATCCCAGGGTACCTAAGGAAGTGGCCCTAGAAATAGTAGATGCATTGCTGGTCATCTTCCAGAACTCGATAGACTCTGGAACAGTACCCATGGATTGGAGGGTAGCTAATGTTACCCCACTATTCAAAAAAGGTGGTAGAGAAAAAGCGGGGAATTATAGACCGGTAAGCCTGACATCAGTAGTGGGGAAAATGCTAGAGTCTATTATAAAAGATGTAATAGCAGAGCACTTGGAAAGCAGTGACAGGATCGGACAAAGTCAACATGGATTTACAAAAGGTAAATCATGCTTGACTAATCTACTGGAATTTTTTGAGGATGTAACTGGTAAAATAGATAAGGGAGAATCAGTGGATGTGGTGTATTTGGACTTTCAGAAGGCTTTCGATAAGGTCCCACATAAGAGATTAGCGTGCAAAATTAAGGCACATGGGATTGGGGGCAAGGTATTGACTTGGATAGAGAACTGGTTGGTGGACAGAAAGCAAAGAGTTGGAATAAACGGGTTGTTTTCCGAGTGGCAGGCAGTGACAAGTGGGGTACCGCAAGGATCGGTCCTAGGACCCCAGCTGTTCACAATATATATTAATGATCTGGACGAGGGAATTGGATGTAATATCTCCAAATTTGCAAACGACACAAAGCTGGGTGGGAGGGTATGCTGTGAGGAGGATGTCATGAAACTCCAGTACGATTTGGACAGGTTGGGTGATTGGGCAGAAACATGGCAAATGCACTATAATGTGGATAAATGTGAGGTTATCCACTTTGGTGGCAAAAACAGGAAGGCAGATTATTATTTGAATGGCAATAGATTGGGAGAAGGGGAAGTGCAAAGAGACCTGGGTGTTCTTGTGCACCAGTCGTTGAAGGTAAGCATGCAAGTGCAGCAGGCGGTTAAGAAGGCAAATGGTATGTTGGCCTTCGTAACAAGAGGGTTCGAGTACAGGAACAAGGATGTCTTGCTACAGTTGTACAGGGCCTTGGTGAGACCGCACCTTGAGTATTGTGTGCAGTTTTGGTCGCCTTACCTGAGGAAGGACATTCTTGCCATGGAAGGAGTGCAGCGAAGATTCACCAGGCTGAAACCTGGGATGGCAGGAATGACGTATGAGGAGAGATTGTGTCGATTGGGCTTATACTCACTGGAGTTTAGAAGTTGAGAGGGGATCTCATGGAAACCTATAAAATTCTGTCAGGCCTGGACAGACTAGATGCAGGAAGAATGTTTCTGATGGCCGGGGAGTCCAGAACCAGGGGTCATAGTCTAAGGATAAGGGGTAAGCCATTTAGGACTGAAGTGAGGAGGAATTTCTTCACCCAGAAGGTGGTGAACCTGTGGAATTCTCTGCCACAGAGGGCGGTGGAGGCCAGTTCATTAAATATATTCAAGAAAGAGTTGGATATATTTCTTAAGGCTAAAGGGATCAAGGGATATGGGGAGAAGGCAGGGACAGGGTACTGAATTTGGAAGATCAGCCATGATCTCATTGAATGGCGGAGCAGGCTCGAAGGGCCAAATGACCTACTCCTGCTCCTATCTTCTATGTTTCTATGTAAAAGACAAGTCCAGATTTTGGACAAAGTCGTTGCAGCGCAGGCAGCCAAGATCAAAACCCAGGCTTCAGAGATAGAGGAAAAGGCCATGGGTGGGGAAAAGCTGATCGCAGCGCTTCATGCGCTGAATCAGGAACGCCAAACTGTAGCCAGCCAACATCATACTAAAGTAGAGTACCTGGAATGCCAGGTTACTGAGGCAAAGCTTCATGAAGCGAGAGTACGGGAGAAAAACACCCGCCTCACCTAACAGCCCTGTTCATGGGACTAGGGACAGGGTCACTGGCAAGGCTTGGAAGCTAAGTCAGAGCCAGGCCTGGTTAATACCTGGAGGAGTGACCATCAGGGATAGACCAGGTGCAGGAGGTCACGGAAGGAGCCCCGAGGAGGGGTGGTTGGTGAGAAGGTCACGGAAAGAGCCACGGGAGGAGCGGCTGGTGAGCAAGCCCGGGCAGTGGGCTGAAGATTGTCGGACAGGAGGAATGGTGGAAATGGAATGGCGGCGCGCACCGACGCAGCAGCTTTGCTTCTCCCAGTCATGGGAGCTTGCAAGATCACATTTCGTTGTTCATGTACTTGTGCAATGACAATAAAGATTTATTATTAAGAGCGCAGGAGGAGAGAATAGTAGAAGTTAAGGCAGCTTACAAGCTGGCCATTGAGAATGGGTTTGAGGGCGCAGACCACGGCCCCTGCCAGAAGGTGTTAGAAGACCTAAGAACGGCCCTGGCGAAGGCAAAAGGCATGGTATGCCTCGTAAGCCCAAAAGCAAGTCACATAGACTTCCTGAAGGAATCCAAAAGACCAATGCCACACGAAGTAGTTGTGGCACCAGCCACTGAACCCTCAACACCGCCGAGCTATAGTGAGGTTTGGCCCGAAGGGGGGGGTGGTAGGAGGGGAGGAAGCCAAGGTAGAACCGGATGGTTGAACAACCCCCGGTAGTGAAGCCGGAGCCGGCACCAGAGGTACGGTCCCGTCGACGCAAATGGCGCTGATGGACTCCTCCTGAACCAGATCGTGTTGCCCCACGGTGCCCAACAACTTAGAGCGATGGTGAGCCACCTTCCAAAACTCTCCAAGAAGGGAGATCCCTCAGTCCATTTCAGGGAGATAGAGCAGACAGCCGCCGTCAATGACTGTGATGGTCCGGAACAGGCTAAGATGTTGCTAATCTCCCTGGATAGTATAATCCTTCAGTGCCTCGCAGAGAGGGTATGAGGAACTCCGGGACGAGGTTATGGGAGTGGGCGACGGCAACCCGTTCCTCCGTGTGGAAGGGACTACGCAGCTAGCTGGAGAACCCCCACGGGTTTTTGCAGAAAGACTGTGGCCAGTGTATCGGCGCAGCTGTCCGGGCATGCCTGAATGGGCTGCAATGAACAATGTCCAGCGGGTTCATTGGCTCCGCTGCCTGGTTGCCAACAGCTCACCGCAGATACGGGCCCAAGCAAAATCTTGGTTTGACCCCCAAGGTCCCGGGATCACGGAGGAGACAGTGCTCCGACAGCCCACCATTGCATATAAGAATTGCAGGAGTCAGGAGACACCCACCTCTAAGGGAAAAGTGCATGAGGCAAAACCCGCAACCCCAAGTAAAAAGGAGTGGCATCAGGAGGGGAATCGCCCTCCCCAAGCCAAGCTCAATTGCTACGGGTGTGGGAAGGATGGACATTGGCGCAGGGACTGTAAAAATCCGTGGAAGGTTAATAAAGGAAGATCTCCCCAAGCCCAAGCCCAAGCCCAGACCGCCGCCCCAGCACAAGTCCAGGTCCAAGCCGCAGCCCCTGTCCTAGAAAAGGGTACCGGTGCAGCTATGGATCTGCTGCGATAGAGTCAATCATAGAGGCAATGCAGTCTCTTATGATCTCGCAGGGGAGGGTAGCAGTCACCACCGGTCCTGTCTGTTGTGTCGGTACCTTTCTACCTAGACACAATTTAGGACTCAGAACTCAGAGATTCAAACATGAAGTGCTTTATTCAGGAAGGAAAAGAAGTTCTGGAAAGTTCCAAACAAAGAGAGCTAAACTTAACCAAGAGAACACCCAACCATGTATCTGCTGTGACAGCGCCACCACAGGTGGGAGGAGAACACACAATACATAACATATTCCTCCCCTCTTAAATGAAAGGTCCACATTATTCCTCAACAGGTAAGTTACTTTCAATGCACTCACTAACCAAGGGTAGAGGTAGACTGCCTCAAACCCTGACTTTACCCTGGGGTTAATTCTGCCCCAGTCTTGTGGGTAAGTCACTAAGACTACAGATCCAAGCGTCTTGGAGGCCGCCGCTCCCTGACAGGATACCGGCGGTCATCGCTGGCTTCCACAGCAGTAGGCATTGACACAGGCCTGGATGGAGAAGGTGCCTGTGTCAGTCGAAAGTCAGGAGTTTGCACAGGTGGAACAGTCTCTATGACTTCCTGTGTTGGAGAAGAGCACTGTGGCAAAGGATGTTGGTTTGCAGTATCATCCGTAAACAGTTCAGGCCAACCAGCCGTTGGAGCCTCCGTGGCTGTCTCTGCTCCTAGCAACAGTTGATCTGTGTGTCTTCTCCAGACGACGTCCTCGGCAGTCTCAACCGTGTAAGACACAGGGCCTGTCTGCGCGATCACCGTAGCAGGAACCCATTTCGGTCCAGTGTTGTAGTTTCGAGCTAGGACGTGCTCTCCAGGGTGAAACCATCTCTCCTTGGCTCTTTTCTCTCTCTTTTCAACTTGAGCTTGTTGTTGACAATGGACAACCTGTTCTGCCCTTGGAGATTTGAGTAAGTCAAAACTTGTCCGCAACTGCCTCTTCATCAGGAGCGAAGCGGGGCAAGTTTTGGTTGTGGCATGCGGCTCGTTCCTGTAGGACAACAGGAAGCTGTTCAGACGTTGGTGGATTGAGCCCTGACCTTACGATGCCTTCAAGGCGTGCTTCAAAGTTTGCAAGAACCTTTCTGCCAGGCCGTTAGTAGAGGGATGATAGGGCGCAGACCTGATGTGTTGGACACCATTCACATGCAGGAAGGTTGCAAACTCCTGTGATACAAATTGTGGACCGTAGTCACTTACGAGTTGTGAGCCATAACGGCTGAACATCTCACCAAGTTTCTCAATTGTTTTCTCTGCCGTGGTAGACCTCATCACAGCGACCTCCGGCCACTTGCTACGAGCGTCCACAACCACCATAAACATCTTCTCTTCGAAAGGACCGGCGAAATCCACATGTACTCGCTGCCACACTTCTGCAGGCCAATCCCAGGGGTGTAGGGTTGCCAGCTGTGGAACATTCCGGACCCTTTGACATGGGGAACATGTTTTGGCTTTCTCCTCAATATTCCCATCGAGACTTGGCCACCAGAAATAGCTTCTTGCCATTTCCTTCATCCGAACCATCCCACTGTGGCCTGTATGAAGTTGTTGCAGTATAGGTTCCCTCAGAGGTGGCGGAATGATGACACGGTGTCCCCAAAGAAGACAACCTGCCTGGACGGAGAGCTCATTTCTTTTTGAAACGTAAGGTTTCAAACTAGGAGAATCTCCTATAGCTCTCCCTCGAATGACATTGTCCATTACCTCAGACAGGACTGGATCGTTGCAGGTGTACCTTCGCACCTGAACTGCCATGACAGGTGCTCCCTCCACTTGTCTAAAGTAGAAGATGTCTATCTGACGAGGCTCTGGGGGCGTAACAGGCAAGGGTAGCCTCGAGAGACCGTCTGCGTTGCCGTGCAAGTCTGATTTGCGATATTTGATGTTGGATGTGTGTCCTGACAACAGTAAAGCCCACCTTTGCATCCTACTTGCAGCAAGAGATGGAATTCCGGTGTGGGGCCCGAAGATTGAAGTCAATGGACGGTGGTCCGTCAGGAGTGTGAACCTTCTCCCAAACAGGTACTGATGAAATTTTCGAATTCCAAAAACGATTCCCAAGGCCTCACGCTCAATATGTGCATAGTTACTCTCGGCCTTGTTCAAGGTGCGTGATGCGAAGGCGTTAGGTTTCTCTTCACCAGAAGGCATGATGTGGGATATGACTGCTCCCACACCATATGGTGACGCATCACATGCTAGCTGCACGGGTAGCTTTGGGTCGAAGTGTGTCAGGACCTCCGATTTCAGCGATGCTTTCTTTGCTTGGGCGAAAGCTTCGTTGCGCAGTTCAGTCCATTTCCATGTTTTGCCTTGACATAGCAACTGATGTAACGGCTTCAGCAATGTTGCTAAGTCTGGAATAAACTTCCCACAGTAGTTAAGTAGCCCCAGAAATGAACGTAACTGGCTCACATTCTGGGGTGCTGGGGCCTCCACGATCGCCTTGACCTTTGACGGTGCCTTATGCAGGCCAGTAGCGTCAATCACATGCCCCAGGTACTCAACTGAAGACTGAAAGAATTCACATTTGTCCTTACGAACTCTGAGTCCGTACTCTTTCAGTTGTTGTAGTGTCGCATCCAAGTTCAGAAGATGATCCTCCTCATTTGTCCCAGTGACAAGGATGTCGTCCAGGTAGCACTGGACTCCTGGCAGTCCACTCAAAATCTGATCCATTGCCCTTTGGAATAGAGCAGGGGCCAACGTAATTCCAAACGGAAGGCGGCAGTACCTGTATAGCTCCTTGTGTGTCACAATTGTCAGCAGCTCCTTTGATTTGTCATCGACATGCATTTGTAGATAAGCCTGGCATAAGTCTATTTTGCTGAATTTAAATAAAGGAAACTACGATGGTCTGAGGAACGAGTTGTGTAGGATTGATTGGGGAATGGCACTCAAAGGGTTGACGGTGGATAAGCAATGGCAAACATTCAAAGACCGAATGGATGAACTACAGAAGTTGTTCATCCCAGTTTGGCATAAAAATAAAACAAAAAAGGCGACTCAACCGTGGCTAACAAGGGAAATTAGGGATAGCATAAGATCCAAGGAGGGGACATATAAATTGGCCGGAAAAAGCAATAATCCTGAGGATTGGGAGCAGTTTAGGATTCAACAAAGGAGGACAAAGGGATTAATTAAGAAAGGGAAAATAGAATATGAGAGTAAGCTTGCAGGGAGCATAAAAACTGACTGTAAAAGCTTTTATAGATATGTAAAGAGGAAAAGATTGGTGAAGTCAAGCGTAGGTCCCTTGCAGTCAGAATCGGGGGAATTTATAATGGGGAGGAAAGAAATGGCTGACCAACTAAATACATAATTTGGTTCTGCCTTCAAAAGGGAGGACATAAATAACCTCCCAGAAATACCGCGGAACATAGGATCTGATGAAAGGGTGGAACTGAAAGATATCAGTATTTGTAGGGAAATGGTGTTAGGAAAATTGATGGGACTGAAGGCCGATAAATCCCCAGGGCCTGATAATCTACATCCCAGGGTACTTAAGGAAGTGGCCCTAGAAATAGTAGATGCATTGCTGGTCATCTTCCAGAACTCAATAGACTCTGGAACAGTACCCATGGATTGGAGGGTAGCTAATGTTACCCCACTATTCAAAAAAGGTGGCAGAGAAAAAGCGGGGAATTATAGACCGGTAAGCCTGACATCGGTAGTGGGGAAAATGCTAGAGTCCATTATAAAAGATGTAATAGCAGAGCACTTGGAAAGCAGTGACAGGATCGGACAAAGTCAACATGGATTTACAGAAGGTAAATCATGCTTGACTAATCTACTGGAATTTTTTGAGGATGTAACTGGTAAAATAGATAAGGGAGAACCAGTGGATGTGGTGTATTTGGACTTTCAGAAGGCTTTCGATAAGGTCCCGCATAAGAGGTTAGCGTGCAAAATTAAGGCACATGGGATTGGGGCAAGGTATTGACTTGGATAGAGAACTGGTTGGCGGACAGAAAGCAAAGAGTTGGAATAAATGGGTCGTTTTCCGAGTGGCAGGCAGTGACTAGTGGGGTACCGCAAGGATCAGTCCTAGGACCCCAGCTGTTCACAATATATATTAATGATCTGGACGAGGGAATTGGATGTAATATCTCCAAATTTGCAGACGATACAAAGCTGGGTGGGAGGGTATGCTGTGAGGAGGATGTCATGAAACTCCAATACGATTTGGACAGGTTGGGTGATTGGGCAGAAACATGGCAAATGCACTATAATGTGGATAAATGTGAGGTTATCCACTTTGGTGGCAAAAACAGGAAAGCAGATTATTTTTTGAATGGCAATAGATTGGGAGAAGGGGAAGTGCAAAGAGACCTAGGTGTTCTTGTGCACCAGTCGCTGAAGGTAAGCATGCAGGTGCAGCAGACGGTTAAGAAGGCAAATGGTATGTTGGCCTTCGTAGCAAGAGGGTTCGAGTACAAGAACAAGGATGTCTTGCTGCAGTTGTACAGGGCCTTGGTGAGACTGCACTTTGAGTATTATGTGCAGTTTTGGTCACCTTACCTGAGGAATGACATTCTTGCCATGGAGGGAGTGCAGCAAAAATTCACCAGGCTGATACCTGGGATGGCAGGAATGACGTACGAGGAGAGATTGTGTCAATTGGGCTTATACTCACTGGAGTTTAGAAGATTGAGAGGGGATCTCATCGAAACCTATAAAAATTCTGTCAGGTCTGGACAGACTAGATGCAGAAAGGATGTTTCTGATGGATAAGGGGTAAGCCATTTAGGACTGAAATGAGGAGGAATTTCTTCACCCAGAGAGTGGTGAACCTGTGGAATTCTCTGCCACAGAGGGCGGTGGAGGCCAGTTCATTAAATATATTCAAGAAAGAGTTGGATATATTTCTTGAGGCTAAAGGGATCAAGGGATATGGGGAGAAGGCAGGGACAGGGTACTGAATTTGGATGATCGGCTATGATCTCATTGAATGGCGGAGCAGGCTTGAAGGGCCGAATGGCCTACTCCTGCTCCTATCTTCTATGTTTCTATGTTTCTATGAACTTTTGCCCTCCAGCCAGGCCCGTAAAAAGATCATCAATGAGGGGAAGAGGGTACTGTTCCGCAGACAGCACCGGGTTAATAGTCACTTTAAAATCCCCGCAGATTCGAACAGATCCATCCTTTTTCAGGACAGGAACAATGGGTGTGGCCCATTTGCTCACGCTCACAGGCTCCAGGACTCCATTCTCGACTAAGGCCTCCAAGTTAGCCTCAACTTTTGGCCTAATTGCATAGGGTATAGGTCGGGCTTTGTGAAACTTCGGCTTGCTGTCAGGTTTAATGTCCAGTCTCACGCTGATCTTTTTCATGCTCCCAAGTTCCCCATTGAAGAGTTCTGCATGTTTGTTTAACACTGCAGTCAGACCTGACTCCCCTTTTGACATCATGCGGACTGCAGGCCAGTCTAGCGTGATTTTCTCTAGCCACGCACGTCCCAGTAGCGATGGGTAATTTCCCTTTACCACATATAGTGGCAGTTTCGCAGTCTGTCCGTTCAATTTAACTGTCACCTCAATGACGCCTCTCATGGCCACAGGTTCGCCGATATACGTCTTTAGCACAATGTTTGTTGGCTGAAGGGTAAGATGCTTTAGCATTTTGTTGGAGACAGTGTCTGAAACAAGGGACACAGCCGCGCCTGTGTCCACCTCCATCCGCACTGATTGTCCCTCCACCAGTGGTGATACCCAGTAGCCATTTAAATCACCTGCAACCGTCAGTATGTGCACCTCTTCCTCCTCAGAGGTGTCGCTCCCCTCTGTTTTGCTTGTTCCATCATACTGCACTGAATGAACACTCTTTTCCCTCTCTTGTCCAAATACAGACATTTTGCTTCCATGCATCCCAGCTCTGTCTGTTCTTTTTTTACCTCTACAGGCGCGTTCAATGTGACCCTTTTTGCCACAATTTCGGCATTCCAGCTCCGTACGCCAGCAGTCATTAGCGTGATGGCCCGTTTTCCCACAACGGTAACATGTGCCGTTCCGCGCACCTTTCGGCTCAGACGACACCTTGTGAACTCTCCCTGTTGAACTCAACTGGTGAGCCTCCTTTTCCGCCATCTCCATGGAGACACTAACTTCAATGGCCTTTTCAAGAGTAAGGTTGTCCTCAGTAAGAAGGCGCTTCTGTGTGGCTGCATTTTGCAGACCACACACGAGTCTGTCTCTAATGGTGTCCTTCAGCACCTCCTTGAACTCGCAGTGTCCTGACAACCTCTCACCTCACACTCGCCCTCCCTCCGCACACTCACCTTCCCTCCTCACATACCCTCAACATCACAAACACACTCTTCTCACACTCACCCTCCCTCCGCACACTCACCCTCCCTCCTCACACACACCCTCCCTCCTCACACTCATCCTCAACATCACACTCACCCTCCCTCATCACACTCACCCTCGACATCACACTCACCCTCCATCCTCAGTCACCCTCGCTCCTCACACTCACCCTCGCTTCTCACACTCACCCTTGACATTGCACTCACCCTCCCTCATCTCACTCACCCCCTCCTCACACACACACTCCCTCAACTCACTCACCCTCCCTCATCACACTCACCCTCCCTCTTCACACTCACCGTCGCTCCTCACACTCACCCTCCCTCCTCACATTCACCCAACCTCCTCACACTCACCCTCCCTCCTCACACTCACCCTTAACATTACACTCACCCCTCCTCCTCACACACCCTCCCTCCTGACACTCACTCTCCCTCCTCACACTCACACTCCCTCCTCACACTCACACTCCCTCCTCACACTCATGCTCGACATCACACTCACCCTCGACATCACACTCACCCTCCCTCCTCACACTCACTCTCCCTCCTCACACTCAATCTCTACATCACACTCACCTTCCCTCCTCAAATACACCCTCCCTCATCACACTTACCCTCCCTCATCACACTCACCCTAACTCACCTCACTCACCCTCTCTCCTCACACTCACGCTCCCTCATCAAACTCACCCTGCTTCTCACACTCAGCCTCACTCCTCACTCCTCACACTCACGCTCCCTCCTCACACTCACCCTCGACATCACATTCACCCTCCATTCTCACACTTAGCCTCCCTCCTCACATACACCCTCCCTCATCACACTTACGCTCCCTCATCACGCTCACCCTAACTAACGTCACCCACCCTCCCTCCTCACACTCACACTCCCTCCTCACACTCACTCTCCCTCCTCAAACTCACTCTCCCTCATCACACTCACCCTCTCTCCTCACACTCACCCTCTCTCCTCACACTCACCCTCCATCCTCACAGCCACTCTCCCTCCTCACACTCACCCACACTGCTCACACACACTCCCTCCTCACACTCACCCTCGACATCACACTCACTCTCAACATCACACTCACGCTCCCTCCTCACACTCACACTCAACATTACACACTCCCTCCATCCTCACACTCACTCTCGCTCCTCACACTCACTGTCGCTCATCACACTCACCCTCCTGCCTCACACTCACCCTCCCTCTGCACATCAGCATCCCTCCTCACACTCACGCTCCAGCCTCACACTCACCCTTCCTCCACATACTCACATTCCCTCCTCACACTCACCCTCCCTCCTCAAACTCACTCTCCCTCCTCACACTCAAACTACCTCCTGACACTCACACTCCATCCTCACACTCACCCTCCCTCCTCACACTCACCCTCCCTCCTTACACTCACCCTCCCTCCGCACACTCACCCTCAACATTACACTCAACCTCCATCCTCACACTCACCATCCCTCCTCACACTCAACATACATCCTAACACACACCCTCCCTCCTCACACACACACTTGACATCACACTCACCCTCCCTACTCACACTCATCCTCACTCCTCACACTCACCTTCCCTCCTCACATACCCTTGACTTCACATTCACCCTCCCTGCTCACACTCACCCTCCCACCTCACACTCAGCCTCCCTCCTCACATACCCTCGACATCACTCTCACCCTCCCTCTTCACACTCACGCTCCATCTTCACATTCACCCTCGCTCCTCACACTCACCCTCCCTCCTCACACTCACCCTCCCTCCGCACACTCACCCTCGACATCACACTCACCCTCCATCATCACACTCACCCTCCTTCCTCACACTCACTGTCACACCTCACACTCACCCTCCATCTTCACACTCACCCTCCCTCATCACAATCACCCTCCCTCATCACACTCACCGTCCCTCCTCACACTCACCCTCCCACCTCACACTCAAACTCCCTCCTCATATTCACCTTACCTCCTAACACTCACCCTCCCACCTCACACTCACCCTCCCTCCTCACACTCACCCTCCCTCCTCACACTCACCCTCCCTCATCACACAAACCCTCCCTCCTCACACTCACTCTCCCTCCTCCCACTCACCCTCCCTCCTCACACTCACCCGCCCTCATCACACTTCCCCACATTCCTCACACTCACCCTCCCTCCTCACACTCACCCTCCCTCCTCGCACTCACCTTCCCTCCTCACACTCACGCTCCCTCCTCACACACTATCTCGACATCACAGTCACACTCCCTACTCATACTCACCCTCACTTCTCACACTTACCTTCCCACCTCACACTCAACCTCGACATCACTCACCTTCCCTCATCAAACTCACTCTCAACATCACACACACCTCCATATTCACATTCACCCTCGCTCGTCACACTCACCCTCCCTCCTCACACTCACCCTCCCTCCTCACACTCACCCTCGACATCACACTCACCCTCCATCATTACACTCACCCTACCTCCTCACACTCACCATCCCTCATCACATGCACCCTCCCTCCTCACACTCACTGTCACTCCTCACACTCACCCTCCTTCCTAACACTCACCCTTCCTCATCACACTCATCGTCCCTCCTCACACTCACCCTCCCTCCTCACACTCACCCTCGACATCACACTCACCCTCCCTCCTCACATTCCCTGTCACTCCTCACACTCACCCTCCTTCCTCACACTCACCCTCAATCCTCACAATCCCATCCCTTCTCACACTCACCCTCCTTCCTCATACTCACCCTCCATCCTCACACTCACCCTCCCTCCTCATACGCACATCCCTCCTCAAACTCAACATCCCTCCTCACACTCACCCTCTCTCCTTACACTCAAACTTCCTCCTCACACTCACCCTCCCTCCTCACACTCACACTCCCTCCTCACACTCACCCTCTTTCCTCGCACTCACCCTCAATGTTACACTCACCCTCCTTCCTCACACTCAACCTCCTGACTCACACTCACCCTCCCTCCTCACACTCACCCTCCCTCCTCACACTCACCCTCCCTCCTCACACTCACACTCCCACCTCACACTCACCTCCCTCATGACACTATCCCTCAACATCACATTCACCCTCCCTTCTCACACCCACCCTCCCTCATCACACTCACACTTCCTCTCACACTCACCCTCCCTCATCACACTCACCCTCCCTCCTCACAATCACACTCCCTCTTCATACTCACTCACCTTTCCTCCTCATACTCACTCTCCCTCCTCACACTCACCCTACCTCCTGACACTCACTCTCCCTCATTATACTCAACCTCTTGCCTCTCACTCACCCTCCCTCATCACATTCACATTCAACATCACACTCATCCTCCCTACTCACACTCATCCTCCCTCATCACACTCACCCGCCCTCCTCACACTCATCCTCGACATCACACTCACCCTCGACATCACACTCACACTCACTCCTCACACTCACCATCAACATTACCCTCACCATCCCTACTCACACTCACTCTCCCTCCTCACACTCAATGTTGCTCCTCACACTCATCCACCCGCCTCACACTCACCCTCCCTCCTCACACTCACCCTCCCTCCTCACACTCACACTCCCACCTCTCAGCCCCCTTCCGCCTCATACTCACCCTCCATCACCTCACCCACTCTCCCCCTCACTCTCATCCTACCTCCTCACACTCACCCTCACTCCTCACACTCCCCCTCCCCCCTGACATTCACCCTCGACATCACACTCACCCTCACCCTCACACTCACCCTCCCTCCTGACACTCGCCATCCCTCCTCACTCTCCCTCGACATCACACTCACCCTCCTCATCATACTCACCCTCCCTCCTCACACTCACCATCCCTCCTCACACTCACCCTCCCAGCTCACACTCACCCTCTTTCCTCACACTCACCGTCAAGCCTCACACTCACCCCCCTGCCTCAGACTCACTCTCCCTCACACTCTCACTCCCTCCTCACACTAACCCTGCTTCTCACACTCACCCTCGCTCATCACACTCACCCTCGACATCACACTCACACTCCCTCATCACATTCACCCTCCCTCATCACACTTACCCTCCCTCCTCACATTCTTCCTCCCTCCTCACCCTCACACTCCCTCCTCACACTCCCCATCCCTCCTCACACTCACACTCCATCCTCACACTCACCCTCCATCCTCACACTCAAACTCCCTCCTCAGACTCACCCTACCCCCTCACACTCACCCTCCCTCCTCACACTAACCCTGCTTCTCACACTCACCCTCGCTCATCACACTCACCCTCGAAATCACACTCACACTCCCTCATCACATTCACCCTCCCTCATCACACTCACCCTCCCTCCTCACATTCTTCCTCCCTCCTCACCCTCACACTCCCTCCTCACACTCCCCATCCCTCCTCACACTCACACTCCATCCTCACACTCACCCTCCATCCTCACACTCAAACTCCCTCCTCAGACTCACCCTACCCCCTCACACTCACCCTCCCTCCTCATACTCACCATCCCTACTCACACTCATCCTCACTCCTCACACTCACCTTCCCTCCTCACACTCACCCTCCCTCCTCAAACACACTCTCGACATCACACTCACCCTCCCTACTCACACTCACCCTCACTCCTCACACTTAACTTCCCTCCTCACATATCCTTGACTTCACATTCACCCTCCCTCCTCACACTCACCCTCCCACCTCACATACCCTCGACATCACTCTCACCCTCCCTCATCAAACTCACGCTCAACATCACACACACATCCATCTTCACATTCACCCTCGCTCCTCACACTCACCCTCCCTCCTCACACTCACCCTCCCTCCGCACACTCACCCTCGACATCACACTCACCCTCCATCATCACACTCACAGTACCTCCTCACACTCAGCCTCCCTCATCAAACTCACCCTCCCTCCTCACACTCACTGTCACTCCTCACACTCACCCTCCTACCTCACACTCAACCTCTCTCCTCACACTCACCTTACCTCCTCACACTCACCCTCCCACCTCACACTCACCCTCCCTCCTCACACTCACCCTCCCTCATCACACTAACCCCCAACATCACACTCACCCTCCCTCCTCACACTCACCCTCCCTCTTCACACTCACTCTCCCTCCTCCCACTCACCCTCCCTCCTCACACTCACCCTCCCTCATCACACTCCCCCACCCTCCTCACACTCACCCTACCTCCTCACACTCACCGTCATGCTTCACCCTCACACCCCTGCCACACACTCACTATCCCTCCTCACACACTCACTCCCTCCTCACACTCACCCTGCTTCTCACACTCACCCTCCCTCCTCACACTCACCCTCCCTCCTCACACTTACCCTCGACATCACACTCACCTTCCATCATCACACTCACCCTTCCTCCTCACACTCACTCTCCCTCCTCACACTCACCCTCCCTCTTCACACTCACCCTCCCTCCTCACACTCACCATCCCTCCTCACACTCACCCTCCTGCCTCACACACACACTGCCTCCTCACACTCACCCTCCTTGCTCACACTAACACTCCCACCTCACACTCACCCTCCTGCCTCACACTCACACCCCCTCCTCACACTCACCCTCCCTCCTCAGACTCAACCTCCCTCCTCACACTCACTCTCCCTCTTCACACTTACCCTCCCTCCTCACACTCACTCTCAGCATTACACAAACCCTCCCTCCTCACACTCACCCTCCCACCTCACACTCACACTCACCCTCCCTCATCACACTCACCCTCGACATCACACTTACCCTCCATCATCACATTCACCCTCCCTCATCACACTCTCCCACCCTCCTCACACTCACCCTGCTTCTCACACTCACCCTCTATCCTCACAATAACCATCCCTCCTCACACTCACCCTCCTTCCTCACACTCAACCACCCTCCTCACACTCACACTCCCTCCTCACACTCACCCTCCCTCCCCATACGCACCATTCCCTCCTCAAACTCAACCTCCCTCCTCACACTCACCCTCCCTCCTTACACTCAAACTTCCTCCTCACACTCACCCTCTTTCCTCACACTCACCCTCAATGTTACACTCACCCTCCCTCCTCACACTCAACCTCCTGACACACTCACCCTCCCTCCTCACACTCACCCTCCCGCCTCACACTCACCCTCCCTTCTCACACTCACCCTCACTCATCACATTCACCCTCAACATCACACTCACCCTCCCTCCTCACACTCACACTGCATCATCACACGCACACTCCCTGCCTCACCCTCACTCTCCCTCACACTCTCCCTCCCTCCTCACACAAACCCTGCTTCTCACACTCACCCTCCCTCCTCACACTCACCCTCCATCCTCACACTCAAACTCCCTCCTCACACTCACCCTCCCTCCTCACACTCACCCTCCCTCCTCATACTCACCATCCCTCCTCAAACTCAACCTCCCTCCTCACACTCACCCTCCCTCCTTACACTCAAACTCCCTCCTCACACTCACCTTCCCTCCTCACACTCACACTCCCTCCTCACACTCACCCTCTTTCCTCACACTCACCCTCAATGTTACAATCACCCTCCCTCCTCACACTCAACCTCCTGACTCACACTCACCCTCCCTCCTCAAACTCACCCTCCCTCCTCACACTCACCCTCCCTCATCACACTCTCCCTCAACATCACACTCACCCTCCCTTCTCACACTCACCCTCCCTCATCACACTCACACTTCCTCCTCACACTCACCCTCCCTGATCACACTCACCCTCCCTCCGCACACTCCCTCCTCACACTCACTCACCTTCCCTCCTCATACTCCCTCTCCCTCCTCACACTCACCCTCCCGCCTCTCACTCACCCTCCCTCCTCACACTCTCTCTCCCTCCTCACACTCACCCTCCCTCCTCACACTCACACCCCCACCTCACAATCACCCTCCCTCATCACACTCACCCTCGACATCACACTCACCCTCCCTTCTCAAACTCACTCCCTCATCTCACTCACCCTTCCTCCTCACACTCACTCTCCATCATCACACACACCCTCCCTCCTCACACTCACTCTCCCTCCACATACTCACCCTCGCTCCTCACACTCACCCTCCCACCTCATGCTCACCCTCGCTCCTCACACACACCCTCACTCCTCACACTCACACTCCCTCCTCACACTCACTCTCCCTCCAAATACTCACCCTCGCTCCTCACACTCACTCTCCCTCCTCACACTCACCCTCCCACCACACACTCACCCTCCTGCATCACACTCACCCTCAACATCACACTCACCCTCGCTACTCACACTCACCCTCCCTCTTCATACACACCCTTCCTCCTCACACTCACCTTCCCTCATCACACTCACCCTCCCTCCTCACACTCACGCTCCATCCTCACACTCACCCTCCCTCCTCACACTCACCGTCCCTCTCCCACTCCCACTCCCTCCTCACACACACTCTCGACATCACACTCACCCTCCCTACTCACATTCATCCTCACACTCACCTTCCCTCCTCACACTCACCCTCCCTCCTCAAACACACTCTCGACATCACACTCACCCTCCCTACTCACACTCACCCTCACTCCTCACACTTACCTTCCCTCCTCACATACTCTCGACATCATTCTCACCCTCCCTCTTTACACTCACCCTCCCTCCTCACAATCACCCTCGACATCACTCTCACCCTCCCTCATCACACTCTCCCTCAACATCACACTCACCCTCCCTTCTCACACTCACCCTCCCTCATCACACTCACACTTCCTCCTCACACTCACCCTCCCTGATCACACTCACCCTCCCTCCGCACACTCCCTCCTCACACTCACTCACCTTCCCTCCTCATACTCCCTCTCCCTCCTCACACTCACCCTCCCGCCTCTCACTCACCCTCCCTCCTCACACTCTCTCTCCCTCCTCACACTCACCCTCCCTCCTCACACTCACACCCCCACCTCACAATCACCCTCCCTCATCACACTCACCCTCGACATCACACTCACCCTCCCTTCTCAAACTCACTCCCTCATCTCACTCACCCTTCCTCCTCACACTCACTCTCCATCATCACACACACCCTCCCTCCTCACACTCACTCTCCCTCCACATACTCACCCTCGCTCCTCACACTCACCCTCCCACCTCATGCTCACCCTCGCTCCTCACACACACCCTCACTCCTCACACTCACACTCCCTCCTCACACTCACTCTCCCTCCAAATACTCACCCTCGCTCCTCACACTCACTCTCCCTCCTCACACTCACCCTCCCACCACACACTCACCCTCCTGCATCACACTCACCCTCAACATCACACTCACCCTCGCTACTCACACTCACCCTCCCTCTTCATACACACCCTTCCTCCTCACACTCACCTTCCCTCATCACACTCACCCTCCCTCCTCACACTCACGCTCCATCCTCACACTCACCCTCCCTCCTCACACTCACCGTCCCTCTCCCACTCCCACTCCCTCCTCACACACACTCTCGACATCACACTCACCCTCCCTACTCACATTCATCCTCACACTCACCTTCCCTCCTCACACTCACCCTCCCTCCTCAAACACACTCTCGACATCACACTCACCCTCCCTACTCACACTCACCCTCACTCCTCACACTTACCTTCCCTCCTCACATACTCTCGACATCATTCTCACCCTCCCTCTTTACACTCACCCTCCCTCCTCACAATCACCCTCGACATCACTCTCACCCTCCCTCTTCACACTCACCCTCCCTCCTCACACTCCAAATGCTGTGAAAATATGCCAAGCCAGTGAGCTAGCTCAGAAGCACGCAAAGACTTTCAGTGAAATTAATAATGATGCGACTGTAATGAGTGACTGTGCTGCTGTCGGTGCTGTGTCCTACAAGGGGCAAAAACATGGGCAGAACAGAAATGAAAAGCAATCGGAGGAAGGAATTTTTAATTGTAAACGCTGTGGTTACAAACACCAGTCACGGCAATGCCCAGCATTTGGAAAAATGTGCACAAAATGTCATGGAAAGAATCACTTTGCCAAACAATGCTTTTCAAAAGTAAAAACAAAGAAAGGGCAACAAGTCCAAGTCAATGTGATTGAGGGCACTGATTTAAGTGAGACATTTTTTGTACGAATGGTGTCATTTGACAACATAGAAAAGGATACAGAAAATGTGCAGCCCTCAGGAATGGACAATGCTGAACATAAAGTTAATGCAGTAAAAGAGGATAAATGGATGATCCCACTGCAGGTAAATGGAGCATTAGTTACATTGAAACTAGACACTGGGGCAAAAGCAAACTTAATCAGTATGAGTGACATTAAAAATATGAAAGAAAAGCAAAAATACAAAAAAAGTCAGTACTACTGAAGGACTATAATGGACAGAAAATAGATAGCTTAGGTGTATGCAGATTTAAAGTGACAGTCAAAGACAAAGTGCATCATCTCATGTTTTCTGTTGTGGCTGAAGGACTTGATTCACTACTGGGTGACAAAGCTTGTGAGGACTTAGAACTGGTCAAGAGAGTCTACCGTATAAACTGTGCCATAAGCAGACCAGATGACTCGGTGGATTCTGTAGTGAGTAATTTCCAGGATGTATTCAAAGGATTTGGAGTTCTACCATTCACTTACAAGATCCAGCTAAAGCAGGATGCTCAGCCAGTGGTACATGCTCCACGGAGAGTTCCAGCACCACTGCGTGACCGGCTCAAGAATGAACTGGACAGAATGACCACACTAGAAGTCATCAGGAAAGTCGAAGAGCCAACAGACTGGGTTAACTCCATGGTATGTGTAAAGAAAAAGAACAATGATCTAAGAATATGCATGGATCCAAAGGACTTAAATGCAAACATAAAACGTGAACACTACCAGATTCCCAAGCGAGAAGAAATCACCAGTGAAATGTCAGGTGCCAGATACTTCACAAAGCTCGATGTCTCACAAGGATTTTGGCAACTAAAACTGGATGAAGAGAGCACCAAATACTATACCTTCAACACACCATTTGGCAGGTATTGTTTCCTCAGAATGCCTTTCAGGATAATATCTGCATCTGAAATCTTTCACAAAGCGAGGGAACACATAATTGAAGGTCTGGAAGGAGTTTGGGTTTATGTTGATGACATCATCATCTGGGACTCCACACTGAAAGAACACAATGAGAGACTGACCAAAGTGCTACAGAGCATACGCCGGAATGGACGGAAGCTCAACAAAGCCAAGTGTCAGTTTGGCATCCAGGAAATCACTTTCCTAGGAGATAATCTATCTGGCAAAGGAATAGAGCCAGATATGGAAAAAGTAAACGCCATACTCAACATGTCCCGACCCACTGACAAAAAAGGAGTGCTACGCATCATGGGGATGATAAACTTAATTGGTAAGTTCATTCCTAACTTGTCAGCCAAGACAGCCTGTCTGGGAGACCTGCTACATAAAACAAATGAGTTCGCATGGACAGAAAGACATGAATAAGAGTGGATGAACCTCAAAACAGTGCTGACAACCACACCTGTACTCACCTTCTTTGACCCAACAAAGAGAATCAAAGTGTCAACGGATGCATCAAAAGATGGCTTAGGCGCGGTCTTGCTACAAGCAGTGGGTGAAGATTGGAAGCCTGTTGCCTATGCCTCCAGGTCTATGACTGACTCTGAGTGTTGATACGCCCAGATTGAAAAGGAATGTCTAGGCTTGGTAGTTGGACTAGAAACGTTCCATGGCTACATATATGGACTTCCCACCTTCACAGTTGAGACAGACCACTGCCCACTGGTTGCCATCATAAAAAAAAATCTGAATGAGATGTCTCCAAGGATTCAACGACTCATGATGAAGCTGCAAAGATATGACTTTGAACTGATCTACACACCAGGCAAACACATAGGCCCCGATTTTCGGCTTGTGTGGGAAATGGTCGGATTTCCCCGAATGTGGGGTTTCTGACAGACATAAAAAAGTGTCAGCCAGCTCCACGCAATTTTCCCTCAAGTGGCCAATTAATTCCCAGCATGTGGGAAGCCTTGCTAATTGTCCAAATCGAGTCAGAAATCCCCACACTATGATGTCATCATTCGTGGTGATTTTAAAGTGTCCAGCAAGCTTCTCCACCTCTGCAGGCTTCTCAACCACTCTTGCACAATGGCAGAGGAGCCTGCACCAGCTGCTGCCAGCGGCAGAGGCCGAGCTGCCTTCAAATTCGACGAGGCTTCACTGCAGGCATTATTGGATGGGGTTAGGGCCCACAGGGAGGTCTTCTTCCCTACATCAGGCAGGAAGAGGCCTCCCACTGAGACCAAGGCTGCATGGATGCAGGTGTCAGCAGATGCCAACTCGCTGGGAGTCACAGAAGAACCTTGGCATTACATCTCTAACTCCTTCCTTTACTCCCCCACAGTACCATCCAGAGCCCCCATCCTCACTGTGGAGGAGGAAGAGGCTGTGCAGCCAGGCTCCTCAGAGGAAGCTCCAACCTCTGAGGGCACAGCGTCAGCAGAAGTAAGCGCACCCAGCACCAGCGCAGACACTCACACCTCGGGGGGACCTTTGGGACATAGAGTAGTGTTGTCACCTGGTGTTTCACAGCTGACAAGTGAGCCTCAGCAGATTCTGGAGACAGGGACAGCAGTGGAGAATCCTCGTTGGAGGGCACAGGGCTCTGCCAGCTCAGCTCAGCTGCGCTGCATCTCGACCCTCTGCCTCTGGGTCCATCCGCAAGAGAAGAGCTGATGGATCTCCATGCACAGATGCAGGAGTCTCTGGCAGGTTCTGTCTCCAGGGTCGCTGCGAGTGTGGAGCGAATGGAGGAGTCCATAGCGACCATGAGCAGAGCCTTTGTGGAGTCATTGGTGCATTAAAGCATCACCATGGAAAGGTTGGCAACCTCCATGGAGGAGATAACTCACCAGCATATGGAAAACATGGTGAGTGCTCATAAGAGAATGACATCTCTTGAGGAGTGTTGGCCATCTGTTGAACAGAGAAACCAGATCTTCATGGAAGTCCTTCTGAGTAGGACTGCCAGTGCAGAACCAGGTCCCACTAGCCCCCTAAAGCGCAGCAAGGTGCTCTCAAGCCACTTCCAAGCGCTGGCCCCTTCTGGCTTGTGCAGCTTCAGGTGAGTGAGCAGCAGCCTGGTGCTCCTGGTAATCATCCTGCTGTTCCTGGTTCTGCTGCTGCCACCTCTGCTGTTGGAGATCCTCTAATGCCAGGAAGGGAAGGTGCCAAAGGTCTCCCATGCTTCTAGCAGATGCCTCGGTTGAGGAGGCCCTGAGTTCGGGTGGTGAGAGGGGCTTCCCAGGAGCTCACACTGAAGAAGTGTGTGAGGCTCCAACTTTCTGCAGCTGCTCCTAAGGCTTCAAAAAGTTCCCCCAAGCCTTGATCAACAAGGTCCTGCAGCCTGCAAATGCTGCCTCTTTAAATATCTTCAGCCCTCAGCGGCCTGCTGCTGCAAGCAAGCAAGCCAGCTGTTTTCACGCCAGCTCTCATCGGCGGGGTTCTCCGCAGGCGGGTTTCAGGTGGGGAAAGCCCCAAAGTCGCAACGGCACGGGAAAATCCACTTCAACAAGCAGATAATTGCTTGTTAGTGCTCCGACGGCCAGTCCCGCCAGCGGCGGGCGGGACTGAAGCGGGGCGCGTGAAAACAGCAATCCGAAAGTCGGACGGGGCGAGGAATCAGGCGGGGGGGGGGGTCCCGACCCGCCTTTTCCGCGATTTTCGGACTACGGCCGCATGAAAAGCCACCCGACGGCTGCCCGCAAATCGGGGCCATAGTGTTAGCAGAAGCACTATCCCGAGCACCCACAATGAGTCATGTGAGCTCTACTGAGGAAGACGTGGATGTTCATTTGAGTATGGTCACTGCTGCGCTGCCCGTGTCAGACACAAAATCAAAGCAAATAGCAGAAGAAACAGTAAAAGATACAGGCCTAGAAATTCAGTTGGTTGCGCCAGCCGTTAGCGCCTTAGGAGGAGTAGATGTCGGGCGCTAGGCGGGTAGCGCCCGGGCGCAGCGAGAACTGCGCCTCGCCCCAACTTCACTAGAGATTTAGCGGCGGCGCAAAGTCTTTGCGCGCGCTCAGCTGCGCGCGCAGATCGTGACGTAATTTCCTCGTGCAACGCCCTTTGTGCGCCCCCAACCGGAACTTCAGTGGCAACGCCCCATTGTGCGCCTGGCGGCCCTAGCGACTGTTAAGTGGAACGGTGCTCAGCCGATGCGGGGCGCGGGGGGCGCAAATTAAAGGGCACTCCTCCTGCACTATAAAAGGCTGCCATTTTGCAGCACTCCCTCTTGCGAAACGGATCTTTGGAGAGAGACCAAGGTAGATAGCTTTCTGCTTTGGCCCAACACTCGGACAGGTACTTCTGGCTTCAGGCCACAGATTTCCAGTAGTCTTTGCCTTCATTGACATCTCATTGTTTGCCAGCATATTATGGGGGCTGCAATGGGTGTCAACGCAGGCTTTCTCAATTGCATCCAAAGGGCTCACAGACGCCGTGAGAGAGTGGCAGCCCTGGCTAGATGGAGAGGGGGCAACAGGCGTCGGCAAAGGAGGCCTTACCCACCCAGGGTATACCGCCAGCAGTTCTCCTATCTCAACATGCCTGACGAGTAGTGTGTTCGGAGGCTGCGATTCAGAAGGGACGTGGTCACAGAGACCTGCCAGCTGCTTGGCGGTGATCTGCAGCCACAGCTGAGGAGCAGGACGTCTCTGTCGGTGGCAGTGAAGGTGACGGTGGCTCGCAACTTCTATGCCACCGGCTCCTTCCAATCCGCTACTGGGGACATTGCCAACATCTCCCAGTTCGCCGTGCATTGCTGCATCCGCCAGGTCACCAATGCCCTTTTCAAAAGGAGACATCAGTTCATCTCCTTCTCCATGGCCCTTGCCAAGCAGCAACAGCGTGCAATGGGCTTTGCAGCATTCGCGGGCTTCCCCATGGTGCAGGGCGCCATTGACTGCACGCATGTGGCTTTGCGGGCACCTCTGGAGAATGCCGAGGATTACCGCAACCGGAAGGGCTACCATTCGCTGAACGTCCAGCTGGTGTGTGACCACAGGCAGCTCATCCTAGCTGTCAATGCCCGCTTTCCAGGCAGCAGCCACGATGCCTTCATCCTGCGACAGACTTCTGTGGCAGACATGTTCCAGGCCCAGCCTCACCCACACGGATGGCTTATCGGGGACAAAGGCTATCCTTTGTGTACCTGGCTGATGACCCCGCTCCGTGCGCCCAGCACCCCTGCTGAAGAGAGATACAATGAGAGCCATCAAGTGACCAGGAACATCATCGAACAAACAATCGGCATCCTGAAGCAACGGTTCCGCTGTCTGGATCGTTCCGGTGGAGCCCTACAGTATTCGCCGGAGCGAGTCTCCCATTTCGTGGTCGTTTGCTGCATGCTGCACAACCTGGCTCTCCACAGGACTCAGCCACTGCCACCACAGATTGGAGGACCACCTGAGGAGGAGGAGGAGGAGGACCAGCACAGGAGGGAGGCACAAAGTGCAAGGGCCGCCCGTCGCTGGCTTATTGAACGTCGGTTCTAGGCCCCCTCTCAGGGACTGGCTTGTGCCAATGTCAGCAGATGAATGTAGCCGCTCCACAAGCCCTCAGCCGAGCAGGGCAACCAGGACTTAACCAAAAAACCATGCACACTGCAATTTAACAACAATAATTTATTGAAAACCTCTGCCCTTCCCACATTACATGCTCATGTGGAGAAGCCCCCTCCAAAAACACAAAACTACCAGTCTCGGCCTTACAAAAAGAAGGAAAGACACCAGTCTCGGCCTTACACAAAAACAACTGCACCAGTGTCGGCCTTACAACAAGCACCAGGCATTTGTGCATGCCTCTACTTTTTGCCCTGCGAGGGCGATGCCTTGCGCATCCTTGCCTGGCCCCTGCCCGCCCTGCAGCTCCTCCTCAATGGGAGCCCAGTGACTGCAGCAAGGCTGGGGGAAGGCAGCTGAGGGGCAGATGGCGAGACGGCAGATGCCCTTGGGGGTCGGCCTGCACCAGCTCTGGCCTTGGGGTGGCTGGCTGCTGACTGCTCCAACTCTGGCTGGGCGGCAGCAGTCTGTCCAGCAGCTCGTGGCAGCTGCAATGGCGGAGTGGCAGTGTCGGCTGCAGGAATGGTGGCAACCCGGCAGATTGCAGGTGCTCGCTGGTCGCCTGACACATTGGCACTCGCACGGGACAGTACTGCAGCATGCGCAGCAAACAGCTGAAGAACAGACTGCTGGGCTGCTGCTGCGCGGCGAGTGCCCTGGCGATGCCTGGCTGATCCAGCGAGGGTGGCAGCAGTTAGTCCCCGTGTGGCCCTGGTCTGTGTCCGCATGACACCAGCCAGTGAATGGACGGCACGACTGAGCACTTGGCTAGAAGCCGACTGTGCTGCCGCGAAGTCCTGCAGACTCCTGGCCTGTGCTGCCGCGAAGTCCTGTAGACTCCTGGCCTGTGCTGCCGCGATGTCCTGCAGACTCCTGGCCTGTGCTGCACTGAATAGTTCCAGACTCCTGGCCTGTGCTGCACTGAATTGTTGCAGACTCCTGGCCTGTGCTGCCCCGAATTCCTGCACACTGCTTGCCAGTGACTCTATGGAGTCAGGCATCCTTGCCACTGCAGCCATGAGCTCAGTGTGCCTGCGCTCAGCCTGGACGGCCATTTCCTCTAGGAGGCGCATCTCCTCTGCGCTCACCGTCGCAGGACTGGAGGCCGCACTCACCCTCTGGGGAGAAGTCCGCCGAGCTTCCCCACCCCTCCCGCGTTGCTGCAGGCCACTGGGCCCCGGAGCTTCACTCTCCTCCGACCCTTCCCCCCGGCCCCCCTCCAGGGAAGACGTGTCCCCTACATCGCCATGGGCTGGCGCGGCTGAGGGTGGCACTGATGGGCCGGCTTCCTCTTCCTCCTCCTCGTCTTCCGAAGGGCTGACAGTGGCAGCTTGAGGGCCCGCCTCCTCACCTGGCGATTCACCATCTGAAAGCAGGAAGGCACAAGAGTAGCTTTAGAGTGAGGACAGGGCGGCAGCGAGGGAGGCATGAGTGGTGCCATTCACCGCATTGGTCGGACAGTGGCAAAGGATGCTGATCTGATGCGCAAGTGGAACGAGAGAGGTCCAAAAGGTGATGCCCTTACCATTGGTGCCCAGAACAGGGTCGGCATCTCCACTGGCGACGGGGCCAATCAGCCGGACTCCCATAATGCGCTCCACACGCTGGTCGAGGTCGGAGAGCTCTTTGAGGTCAGGACGGCCTCCGCCGGTGTCAGTTCGGTTGCGCCGGTTGTGCGCAACCTTGGCCTGCAAGAGAAAGGACGGCCTCTAAGTACAGTGTGTAGCCCTGATCTTGTCTGCACTGCCTCCCATGGTCGAACAGCTTGGACAGTGTGTAGCCCTGATCTTGTCTGCAATGCCTCCCATGGTCGAATAGCTTGGACAGTGTGTAGCCCTGATCTTGTCTGCAATGCCTCCCATGGTCGAATAGCTTGGACAGTGTGTAAAGTGCTGAATGTGCAATTGATTTTCATGCCAGTCCCATAGCTGCTGGATGAGGGCTGGCCATTAGGGCTTTCGGGTCCCTTTGCCCATAATGTGAGGTGCACATGCAAGGATGAGGAGGACACTGGAAAGGGTACTCACCCTGACAACCCGAGTGAGGTCGTTGAACTTCTTCCGGCATTGCACAGGAGTCCTGGCAACCACGCTGTTTGAAGACACCCTGTTGGACACCTCCCTCCAGGCTTTCCGGTAGACGCTGGGCAGCGGCCTCTTGCCACCTTCTGGGAACAAAACATGGCGCCTGCGCTCCACTCCGCCAACCAGCACCCTCAGGTCTCCGTCGCTGAAGCGCTGCGCTCTCTCCCTGGCCTTCTCCATAGTCCTGGGCGTTGTACAGGTGAAGCTGAAGTGGTCAGGCCTAGGTTGAGGGCTGCAGTGTGCAGGGCGTGGCAGGCAAACAAATCCACCCTCCCCCTTTAAGAGATGACTGGCGCCAGAGTGTCTGCCGTCAATCAAGAACTCTCCGCATTTGCGCTGCGCCCGGCCTCGGGGGTATCGCTCAGCACCGCCGGCTTAGCGCCTAAAGATAGTCGTGCATCGCCTGTTTTAGTGCAGCAGCAACCTCTTGGGGCGATGCGACTGAATATCGGTGAAGGGGGCGCGACTTTGCGCCACGCGCAAACTTTAGCGGCCGCCCGACTTTACCGCCCCAAAAGTGGCTATACTGAATTTCTAGGCCACAGTGTTACAAACAGTAATAGAGAACATTCATCATGGTTGGCCAAAAGGTTCCTGTCCAAAGTACTATCACATCAGGTCAGAGTTGAGTGTCGCAAGTGGACTATTACTAAAACAGAACAGAATAGTCATTCCACAGGCTCTATGTCAAGACATGCTCAAAAGGATTCATGAGGGACACCTCGGAATTGAAAAATGCAAAAGGAGAGCAAGAGACACTGTTTATTGTCCTGGCATAAATAAGGACATTGAGAACATGATAGGCGAATGTGAGACATGTCAGAAACACCAAAACAAACAAAAAAAGGAACCAATGATAATAGCTGCAATGATAGAACCAACAGCACCATGGCAAAAGGTTGGTATGGACCTCTTTTATTTGAATGGTAAACACTATCTATTAGTGATTGACTACTATTCTAACTATCCTGAGATGGCGCTGCTCTCAAGCACCACAGCAAGCAGTGTCATAATGCATGTGAAATCCATCTTCGCCAGACATGGAATTCCCAGGGTTGCCGTTAGCGACAATGGTCCGTGCTTCAACTGTAAGGAGTGGCAACAGTTTGCAGCACAGTATGACTTTCAGTACATCACATTCAGTCCTCTGTATGCTCAGTCGAATGGTAAGGCAGAGAAAGGTGTTCAAGTTCTCACACAGCTACTGAAGAAAGCGACAGAAAGCAAGTCTGATCCTTATCTCGCCCTGCTGAGCTACCGAGCCTCACCTTTAGACTCTGGTTCTTCACCTGCTGAACTCCTAATGGGTCGCAAGTTGCGCACCACGCTACCCTGCTGTGCAAAAGAAAAGCAGAGTAAGGAACTGAGACAGAGACTTCAACTGTTAAAGCTGAAACAGAAATCACACTATGACAAGTCATCCAAAACTCTGAAACCATTGACAAGGGATGATGTTGTCAGGATTGAGGATCCAGATGCATGGAACAGGAAAGCTACAGTTCTTGAGGAAGTAGGACCAAGGTCATACACTGTTAGAACTGAGGAAGGACAGATTCTCAGGAGGAACCGCCGTTCCCTCCTGAAAACACAAGAGACTATTCAAGAGCAAATCGATGACAATGCCGCAACTGAATCTTGTCACTCACCACCAGAACAATCTAACACAAACACACATATAGGCTCTCATGAAAACACATCAGACTTACCTGTGATGAGAAGATCCACACGTGAAGTAAAAAAGCCTGATCGACTTAATCTTTGAGTATAAAGTAAAGCTTTGAAAATGTGTTGACTGTTGTGAAAATGTTTATGTTTATAGAGCACTAACAAAAGTGTTACTGATATCATCTTTATCGTTTTTCTTGAAAGTTGATTGATATTGATTTTGTTTAACCTCAAAGAAAGGGGGATGTAATTATCAGTAACATGTCATTCTAGGATGGTACACTAGGTGGAGCTGTGTGTATATAAGAGTGGGGCTACCCACGATGCACTAGGCTACCCACAAGGCAGTAGTAAAGATGGATGCTGTACTAGTCCACATGGCTGAATAAAGTGACTAGCTCAAGCTATCTGTTCATAATAAGAATGTCTATTTATATATGAACATAACACCTCCCTCCACACACTCACCCTCCCTTCTCACACTCACCCTCCCTCCTCATACTCGCCATTCCTCTTCACTCTCACTTGACATCACACTCACCCTCGTCATCATACTCACCCTCCCTCCTCAGACTCACATTCAACATTACAATCACACTATGTCCTCATACTCACACTCCCTCATCACAATCACCCTCCCTCCTCACATTCACCATCCCTCCTCACAATCACCCTCCCACCTCACACTCACCCCCCTCCTCAAACTCACCGTCATGCCTCACCCTCATCCCCCTGCGTCACACTCACTCTCCCTCCTCACACTTACCCTCCCTCCTCACACTCACTCTCTGTTGTATCCGTGTGTTAATGGAGACACGGAATGCAGCAGTTGGTTTCACAGGTATTTATTGAACAAAGTCTGGAGGTGAACTAAAAGATACAAGACACTATACAGGCTTATATAGCCCGAGTGGCCATTACTGGCATTACAGTACACAGGGGCTTTTAAAGGTACATACACCACAATTCCTCCCCTTTTAGACACCCAGTACATAATATTTTAAGTAATCATTAATTAACATGTTTACAAGAACAATAATCTACACATTTGCTGCAGTTAACCAATTATAAGTCAGTCTCTCTGGAGGCTTCCTGACTCGGTCCGGATAACGCCTCGGTGGTGTCGTAGTTTTCGGTGGTGTAGTAGGTTCTTTTGGCAAGGTCGATTCGGCTTGAATGCCAGTGTCGGGTTCATCTGGTTCCAGTATCACTGGATCAGAGGTAGATACTATGGGTATCTCTACTTCATCATTAGGCATATAGAGTTGTGGTGTAGGTTGTCCCTTTTCGGATGACTCTATGATCTGGTCAGCATGGCGCCTTATTATGCTTTCTCCAATGTCCACGGTATACATCAGCGGTCCTAGTCGTGTGCAAATAGTTCCAGGCTGCCATTTCTCGGTACGGTAGTCCCGGGCCAAAACTTGTTGACCTATCTGGAAGGTTCTAGTTGGCCTTTCATTCATGCCTTGAAATTGCCGGTTCTCTACGTCCCTTCTGATGTTTGGCTTGATCAAATCCAGCCGGCATCTTAGTCTTCTATTGAAAAACATCATGGCGGGAGTTTGGTTTGTAACCACATGTGTTGCATTCCTGTAGGCAAACAAGAAGTTATCTACCTTATGCTGTAGATTAATGTCTTCATTACCCATACCCTTTATGGCCTTCTTGAAGGTCTGGACAAACCTTTCAGCCAGTCCATTGGTGGCGGGATGGTATGGGGCGGACGTGTAGTGCTTAACCCCATTGTTTTTTAAGAACTTCCTGAATTCTTCAGACACAAATTGTGGTCCATTATCAGAACAGATCTGTTCAGGCAGCCCATTCCTGGCAAATATGGTCCTTAATACTGTGATGGTTTTTTCCGTGGTGGTGGAGGACATCTTTATTACCTCCGGCCACTTGGAGTGTGCATCAACCACGATCAAGAACATTGAGTCCATAAATGGACCAGCAAAGTCGATATGCACCCTTTGCCATGGAGATGAGGGCCACTCCCATGGATGTAGAGGGGCTTGGTGGGGCGTTTTGGACCTTCTGGCATCCTAGACAGCCCTTGGTCATTTCTTCGATGTCTCCATCGATACCTGGCCACCACACAAACGCTCTGGCTAGGTTCTTCATTTTCACTCCACCCAGATGCCCCTCGTGAAGCTCCTTTAGCACTTTATCCTGGAGTTTGGGTGGAATCACCACTCTGGATCCACACATCAAGGTTCCTCGGCACACTGACAGCTGTTCTCTACTTTGCGAGAATGCTGGCAACAGTGGTTCGCCATGTGCTGGCCATCCCTTCACCGTTAAATCGTAGACTCGTGAGAGAGTCGGGTCATTCCTCGTTTCCTTTTCAATGGTAGAATTTGTTACTGGTAGACATTCCACTATGGTTGAGTGGAACATTTCCACTGGGTCCACTGTAGGTGCCTCTTCTACCGTTGGCAACGGTAGACGCGATAAACCGTCAGCATTTCCATGCTGTTTTGATCCTTTGTATTCTATGTCATATTGGTGTGCCCCTAGGAAAAGGGACCACCTCTGTAGCCTTTGCACTGTCATAATGGGAATGCCCTTTTTAGGGTTGAATATGGAGACGAGGGGTTGATGGTCAGTCAACAAGGTAAATTTTTGTCCGTGTAGGTAATGGTTGAATTTCTTCACTCCCCATACCAGGCTGAGTGCTTCCCTGTCGATCTGGGCATAGTTACGCTCAGCTGAGTTCAATGAGCGTGACGCAAAAGCTATCGGCCGCTCCGAGTCATCAGGGAATCTATGCGATAACACCACTCCTACGCCGTAAGGGGATGCATCGCACGCCAGTCTGATTGGCAGTGATGGGTTGTAATGAGCCAAAACTTCCTTGGACGTGATCAAGCCTTTACATTTATGGAAGGCACGTTTACAGTCTTCGCTCCCATCAGATTTAGAAGTACCGATGCCTTTTTATCATCCTCTACTTCATTCGCTGTGCAATATACCTCCACTCTTTCCACATATGTGGTCCAATCCTCTATATTACTATCGAAAGCAGTAATATTGCCAGTCTTAGGCATCCTAAAAATCAAAAATGGCGCCTCCCGCGCTTTCCCGCCGCTGCCGCTGCTGACAACGCTGTTCTCCGCGGTTTTTATTTACACAGATATTTTTAATAGTTGGAGACTCGTTCCCGCTGGACTCTCTGGGACTTTTCCCTCCCTCTGCTTGCTCCGAACGCCGACCTGCTTTGCAGCGCCGGCCGTCTCCCGAGTGCTCCATCCTCCGTCTCTGTTTGCCTCCGCCTTCGCTGCTCGGCCCCGCTGCAGAGCCAGCCGATCGAGCCCCAGCCCACCGCCTAGGAAGGATTATTGCAGTACCTGCCACCAGCCCGGCTAGCTGGTGGAACCACAGCTTTTTCTTTTTTTTTTTTTCTTCGACCTTCGTCTGAGGAATCGATCTCCTTGAGGTGCTGCCGAATTGCAGGTAAGTCCGTTTCCAATTTGTCGCCACTGTTGTATCCGTGTGTTAATGGAGACACGGAATGGAGGAGTTGGTTTACAGGTGTTTATTGAACAAAGTCTGGAGGTGAACTAAAAGATACAAGACACTATACAGGCTTATATAGCCCGAGTGGCCACTACCGGCATTACAGTACACAGGGGCTCTTAAAGGTACATACACCACACTCTCCCTCATCACACTCACCCTCCCCATTCATACTCACCCTCGCTTCTCACACTCACCCTCCCTCCTCACACTCACTCTCCCTCCTCACACTCACCCTCCCTACTCACACTCACCCTCCCCATTCACACCCACACTCCCTCCTCACACTCACCCTCCCTCCTCACACTCAAGCTCGCTCCTCACACTCATACTACCTCCTCACACTCACCCTTCCTCCTCACATGCATTCTTCCACCTCACACTCACCCTCGCTCCTCACACTCACCTTCCCTCATCACACTCACTCTCCCTCATCACACTCACCCTCCCTCCTCACACTCACCCTCCCTCCTCACACTCACTCTCACTCATCACACTCACACTCCCTCCACACACTCACCCTCCCTTCTCACACTCACCCTCCCTCCTCACACTCACTCTCCGTCATCACACTCACCCTCCCCCCTCACACTCACTCTCCCTCATCACATTCTGTTAAGACTGTGTGTTCCAGTTGTATTAAGATTAATTACTGACACAGACTACAAGAATAAAGTTCAACAGGTCTTTACTAGTTGGAGGTCAGGACTATACTAAATACAATATCACTACACAGTACTTATATACCGGTGGTCACCACCGGTATTACGTATACAGCAGCCAGAGAAAGTAGTACATCTCTTAAGGTGGAACAGGTTACATACACCACAATCCTCCCTTTTTAGCTTAATAGTCATATCCCCATTTAACATAACATCATAACATATATACATATATAACTTCAGGTATAAACAGTTCAAAGGTTCAGTCTCTCAGGAGGCCTTCTGATTCGGTTTGGATGACGCCTTTCAGTGGTCTCTGATTCTTGTTGCTGAGGTGACTCTTCTTGTTGGTTTCCTATGTATTGGACGTCATCATCAGGTACAGTCCCTGCCGAGGTAGATGCTTCAGGTTCATTAACGTCTTCCACAGTTGTCTCTGTCGCAACCATGGGTTCGACCCTTGCTCTTGATTCTACCAGTTGATCCGCATGATGCCTTATCACATTGTTACCAATATCTACTGTGTACATCAGAGGTCCTTGTCTGGCCTGAATTGTTCCGGACTGCCATTTTTCGTTTCCATAGCCCCTTGCCAACACTGGTTGTCCTACGTCGAAACTTCGAGTGGACTTGTTATTAATATGCCGGAACTGTTTGTTTTCCACTTCCCTCCGCACATTTGGTTTTAACAAGTCCAACCTGGACCGCAACCTCCTGTTATAAAACATCATGGCAGGACTTTGGTTAGTCACTGCATGAGCGGCGTTTCGATATGCCATTAGGAAATTGTCCACCTTGTGTTGTAACGGAATCTGATCATCGTTCATGGCCTTTATTGCCTTTTTGAATGTTTGGACAAATCTCTCGGCCAACCCGTTTGTCGCCGGGTGATATGGGGCAGAGGTATAATGTTTCACCCCATTCTTCTTTAAGAATTTTTGGAATTCTTCCGACACGAACTGTGGTCCGTTGTCCGAACATATCTGTTCTGGCAATCTGTTCCTTGCGAATATTGTTCTTAACACCGCAATTGTCTTTTCTGAAGTAGTGGTATTCATCTTGATCACTTCTGGCCATTTGGAATGTGCGTCCACCGCAATTAGGAACATGGAGTCCATGAATGGACCAGCAAAGTCAATATGTACGCGTTGCCATGGGGCTGAAGGCCATTCCCATGGGTGTAGCAGTGCGATCGGAGGTGCATTTTGCACTTTTTGGCACCCAGCGCAGCTTTTTGTCAACTCCTCTATCTGTTGGTCAATGCCCGGCCACCATACATAAGCCCTAGCAAGACTTTTCATCTTAACTCCCCCCAGATGACCTTCATGCAGTTCCTTTAGAACTCTTTCCCGTAACTTGGGAGGAATAATCACTCTTGTCCCGTACATCAAAGTACCATGGCAGACGGACAGCTGGTCTCGCCTTGCCGAGAATGCCGGTAACAGAGGATCACCATGTGTTGGCCATCCCTTCACTGTCACCTCGTAAACTCGGGACAGTGTCGGGTCGTTCCTGGTTTCTCTTTCAATACTTGCATTGGTGACTGGTAAACACTCGATGATGGTCGAATGAAATAACTCAACAGGGTCAACTTTCGTCGTCTCTTCTGCTTCAGGTAGTGGCAGGCGCGACAGCCCATCAGCATTGCCATGCTGCTTTGTACCTTTGAATTCTATTTGATATTGATGTGCCCCTAGGAAAAGGGACCATCTCTGGAGTCGCTGTGCTGTCATCACCGAAACACCCTTCTTAGGGTTAAAAATGGATACCAACGGCTGATGGTCTGTCAGAAGTGTGAACTTTTGGCCCTGCAGGTAATGATTAAACTTCTTCACTCCCCATACAAGGCTGAGAGCCTCCCTATCGATCTGCGCATAGTTGCGCTCAGCGGAGGTCAATGATCTGGATGCAAACGCGACTGGCCTTTCCGTGCCATTTGGCAACTTGTGTGAGAGTACTGCCCCAATACCATATGGAGAAGCATCACAAGCCAACCGAATAGGCAGTGTCGGGTTGAAGTGAGCCAACACTTCCTCTGAGGTGATCAATTCTTTGCTTTTGCGAAATGCCTTCTTACAGTTTTCGCTCCATTCCCATGGTACCCCCTTCTGTAAAAGAGCGTTCAGCGGGTGCAGTACCGTGGATAGATTCGGTAGAAACTTATGGTAATAGTTAATCAATCCCAGAAACGACCTCAACTGAGAGACATTATCCGGAGCGGGAGCCTTTACAACTGCCTCTATCTTGTCAGGAGACTTATGAAGCCCCTCCCGGTCAATGACATGACCACAGTACGAGATCCGCTTCTGAAAGAACTCACATTTCTGCCGATTAACTCTAAGTCCATGCTCTTTCAGTCTGTTGAGCACCAGTTCCAAGTTTGCGAGGTGTTCTTCATCACCATCACCTGTAATCAGAATATCGTCCAGGTAACATTGTGTGCCTGGAATTCCCTGTAATACCTGCTCCATGGCCCTCTGCCAAATTGCCGGAGCCGATGCCACTCCAAAAAACAGCCTATTATACCGGTACAAACCTCTATGCGTGTTGATCGTGAGGTACTGGCGTGACTCTTCATCAACCTCCATCTGCAAGTACGCCTGCGCCAGGTCTATCTTGGTGAAGTGTTTCCCGCCAGACAACGAAGCAAAAATATCCTCAATCCGCGGAAGCGGATACTGCACCGTGTGAAGCACCGGATTAACGGTGATCTTGAAATCGCCACAGATGCGAACCTTCCCTGGTTCTCCTGGCTTGTTGCTCGAAGGACGTTTCATAACGGGAACAATGGGCGTAGCCCACTCACTCCAATCTACCTTAGACAGTACACCTGAACGTTCTAGCGCTTCCAGTTCCGCTTCTACAGTAGGTCGTATTGCACAGGGTACCGGTCTGGCTTTGAAAAATTTTGGTTGTGCATGTTCATCAATCTTGATGTTTGCCGTAATTCCTTTCAGTGTTCCCAGTCCTTGCTGGAACACCTCTTTAGCATCATCCAATATTTTGGACAATCGTTTAGGTTTGACATCTGTTTCCCCGGAATCTACCGTTAGTGCTTTTAAGGAGTGCCAGTCCATATTCATTTTCCTAATCCACTCCCGTCCCAGTAGTGGTGGACCTCCTTCAGGTAGCACATATAAGTCCATTACTTGGCTTTCTTCGCCCTTGTGGACCACTTTTACCTCTATCTTTCCAATGGGGTACACTCTTTGCCCCGTGTATGTTTTCAATATAATCTCCGTATCCCGTAGGGGAATATGTTGGAATAACCTTTTGTAATCTTTCTTATTCATGACCGTCAATGCCAATCCAGTGTCCAATTCCATCTTTACTTGGACTCCTGCTATCTGAAGAGTGACCCAAATTGTCTGGAGATCTGCATCCTTACCAACGTTGTGTACTCTTAAGCTACCCAGTTCATTACTGCTAGCGTCTGAATCTGACTTCTGTTCGTTCGAACTGGTCTTTGTCACCTTGTGCACCTTTATGTATTTTCCTTGCGGTGACTTTTTGTTGCTGGTCTTCTTTCCTGACCGGCATACTTTAGCTATGTGGCCAAGCCTGCCACACGTTCTGCATTCTTGGTTTTTAAACCAACACTGGTTCTGATCATGTGTTGTCTTTCCAAAACGATAACATTTTACAGTAATCAAACCCAATTTATTTGTACTGTGTTCCGGTGACCGCAGCTGCATTACTGCCGTGCCTCTCGCTGCAGCTTCGTGTGCTGCTGCCATAGTGACCGCTTTCTCAAGCGTCAGCTCATTCTCCTCGAGCAGTCGCTTTTGTGTATCTTCTTTTAATAATCCACACACAAATTTATCTCTTAGCACGTCTGTCAGTCCCGTTCCAAACTGACAGTACTTTGCCAGCTTACGCAATTCCATTAAATATTCAGCATTGCTTTCATCCTTCAGCTGCCTTCTGCTGTAAAATTTAAATCGTTCCGCTAGCATCAGCGGCGTGGGGTTTAGATGATTTTTCAGGACAGTAACAATCTCCTCGAACGTCTTATCCGCCGGTTCATCTGGTGATAAAAGGTGTTTCAATTGCCCGTATGTCTTCGCACCCATTAAGTTCAATAACGTTAGTGCTTTCACTGCATCTGGGATTTTATTTGCTTTACAATAATTTTGTATGCGTTCTACATACATGGCCCAATCTTCGATGTCGCCATCAAAGGTATCAATGTTCCCATGTTTAGGCATCGTTGCAATTTATTTTATCCCAAGATGGCGGCTTCCCGCTCTAGTCTTCGTCCTCCGCCTACAAAATGGCGGTTTTCCCGCGCTTGGCGGTCTTCACCCACTGGCTGCAATGGCGTTTGGCGTGCCGCTGCTGCTCCCCTTTCCCAGCGGTTAGTAACTCCCCCGACGCTGTCTCCGCTTCACCGCGGCTCCCTCGGGCATTCGCGCTTCCCCGATGTCGCGCCCGGTTATTAGCACCGGCTGCGTTCGCCTTCACCGCGGCTCTCGCACCTTCAGTCGCCCCAGACGCTGCGCCTTTTTGGCCCAAAAGCGGCCCTTATCACCAGCCGCGATCGATGTCCCCGCGCTGCGCCTTTCGGCCCGGATGCGGCCCGGCCCTTATCTCCGGTCGCGATCGATCTCACCGCCCTTATTCCTCCGTCTTCCTCCCCCCGTCTGTACAGCCAACGCGGCCGACTTTCTGCTCACGTCGCTGACCGGCTTACCCACCACCGAGGTAGAAAGAAGATAGCTGACTGCCGCTGATGGAGGCTTCGAGTTCAGGATGTCTTCTGCACTCCGGGTTCTCGATGCCTGCCGCGCGACGTGTCTTCCAGCAGGGTGATGAGGGTGGATGCCTCTCTTCGACGCCCGTTCTGTGGACGAAGCCGTCGTGGATATAAACTGCCGCAGGGTAAGAATCGGACTCGTCGCCACTGTTAAGTCTGTGTGTTCCAGTTGTATTAAGATTAATTACTGACACAGACTACAAGAATAAAGTTCAACAGGTCTTTACTAGTTGGAGGTCAGGACTATACTAAATATACAATATCACTACACAGTACTTATATACCGGTGGTCACCACCGGTATTACGTATACAGCAGCCAGAGAAAGTAGTACATCTCTTAAGGTGGAACAGGCTTAAGTTCTCTTAAGGTGGAACAGGTTACATACACCACACATTCACCCTCCCCATTCACACTCACCCTCCCTCCTCACACTCACTCTCCCTCCTCACACTCACCCTCCCTCCTCACACTCACCCTCGCTCCTCACATGCATTCTTCCACCTCACACTCACACTCCCACCTCACACTCACCCTCCCACCTCCCACCCACCCAATCTCATCAGACTCATCCTCCCTCCTCACACTCACCCTCCCTCATCACACTCACCCTCCCTCATCACACTCACCCTCCCTCCTCAGACTCATCCTCCCTCCTCACACTAATCCTCGACATCACACACACCCTCCCTCCTCACACTCACCCTCCTTCCTCACACTCAACCTCCCTCATCACAATCACACCCCTGCTCATGCTCACCATCACTCCTCACACTCACCCTCCCACCTCACACTCACCCTCCCTCCTCACACTCACTGTCATGTCTCACACTCACCCTCCCGCTTCATATTCACCACCACCATCACACTCACCCTCGACTTCACACTCAGCCTCCCTCCTCACATTCACCCTCCCTCATCACACTCTTCCTCCCTCCTCACACTCACCCTCCCTCCTCACACTCACCCTCCCTCCTCATACTCAACCTCCCTCATCACACTCACACTCCTTCCTCACACTCACTGTCCCTCATCACAATCACCCTCCTTCCTCATACTCACACTCCTGCCTCACACTTACCTTCAACATTACACTCACACTCCCGCCTCACACTCACTCTCAATCCTCACACTCACCATCCCTCCTCACACTCACCCTCCTGCCTCACACTCACCCTCCCTCCTCATACTCAACCTCCCTCATCACACTCACACTCCTTCTTCACACTCACCGTCCCTCATCACAATCACCCTCCTTCCTCACACTCACACTCCCGCCTCACACTCACTCTCAATCCTCACACTCACCATCCCTCCTCACAATCACCCTCCTTCCTCACACTCACACTCCTGCCTCACACTTACCTTCAACATTACACTCACACTCCCGCCTCACACTCATTCTCAATCCTCACACACACCATCCCTCCTCATACTCACCCTCCTGCCTCACACACACCCTGCCTCCTCACACTCACCCTCCTTGCTCACACTAACCCTCCCACCTCACACTCACCCTCCCTCATCACACTCACACTCCCTCCTCACACTCACCCTCACTCCTCAGACTCACTCTCAGCATTACATAAACCCTCCTTCCTCACACTCACCCGCCCTCCGCACACTCACCCTCCCTCCTCAAACTCACTCCCGCTCATCACACTCACCCTTGACATCACACTCACCCTTCCTCCTCACACTCACCTTCCCTCATCACACTCACCCTCCCTCCTCACTCTCACACTCACTCCTCACACTCACCTTCCCTCCTACACTCACACTCCCACCTCACACTCACCCTCCCTACTCACACTCACCATCCCGCCTCAAACTCACTCCCGCTCATCATACTCCTCCTTGACATCACACTCATCCTCCCCCCTCACACTCACCCTCCCTCCTCACACTCAAACTCTGACATACTAAAACTCACTACGCACTTGGTTTGAGCATAAAACAAGGCTTTAATCAACTTGTTTCAGAACATGGAGGTCTAGTTGTATTTCACTAGTTCCTTGTCTTACAAAATGTCCCTGGAATGCTGGGGCCCACGCCCGAGTATTCATACTCCTCGGACGGCGGCACCAGCGGGCTGTCCAGCGTTATTTCATAAGTAGTTTCTTGATGATGAGATTTATAACACTCCTCACACTCACCTTCCCTCCTCACACTCACTCTCCCTCATCACACTCACTCTCCCTCATCACACTCACTCTCCCTCATCACACTCACCCTCCCTCCTCATACTCACTCTCCCTCCTCACACTCACCCTCCCTCCTCACACTCACTCTCCCTCATCACACTCACCCTCCCTCCTCATACTCACTCTCCCTCCTCACACTCACCCTCCCTCCTCACACTCACCCTCGCTCCTCATACTCATTCTACCTCCTCACACTCACCCTCCCTCCTCACACACATTCTTCCACCTCACACTCACCCTCCCTCCTCACACTCACCCTCCCTCCTTACACTCACACCCCTCATCACACTCACCCTCCCGCCTCACACTCACCAAACCTCCTCCGACTCATCCTCCGTCCTCACACTCACCTTCCCTCATCACACTCACCATCCCTCCACACACACACCCTCCCTCCTCACACTCACCCTCCTTCCTCACACTCAACCTCCCTCATCACAATCACACCCCTGCTCACATGCACCATCACTCCTCACACTCACCCTCCCACCTCACACTCACCCTCCCTCCTCACACTCACTGTCATGCCTCACTCACCCTCCTACCTCATACACACACTCCCTTCTCACACTCACCTACCTACCTCACACTCACCCTCCCGCTTCATATTCACCCTCCCCATCACACTCACCCACGACTTCACACTCACCCTCCCTCCTCACATTCACCCTCCCTCATCACACTCTTCCTCCCTCCTCACACTCTTCCTCCCTCCTCACACTCACGCTCCCTCCTCACTCACCCTCCCTCCTTATACTCAACCTCCCTCATCACACTCAAACTCCTTCCTCACACTCACCGTCCCTCATCACAATTACCCTCCCTCCTCACACTCACACTCCTGCCTCACACTTACCTTCAACATTACACTCACACTTCCTCCTCACATTCACTCTCAGTCCTCACACTCACCATTCCTCCTCACACTCACCCTCCTGCCTCACACACACCCTGCCTCCTCACACTCACCCTCCTTACTCACCCTCCCTCATCACACTCACACTCCCTCCTCACACTCATCCTCCCTCCTCAGACTCAACCTTCCTCCTCACACTCACTCTCCCTCCTCACACTCACTCTCCCTCCTCACACTCACTCTCCCTCCTCACACTCACCCTCCATCATCACACTCACCATCCCTCCACACACTCACCCTCCCTCCTCAGACTCATCCTCCCTCCTCAGACTCATCCTCCCTCCTCACACTCACCCTCCTTCCTCACACTCAACCTCCCTCATCACAATCACACCCCTGCTCACACGCACCATCACTCCTCACACTCACCCTCCCACCGCACACTCACCCTCCCTCCTCACACTCACTGTCATGCCTCACACTCATCCTCCTACCTCATACACACAGTCCCTTCTCACACTCACCCACCCTCCTCACACTCACCCTCCCGCTTCATATTCACCCTCCCCATCACACTCATCCTCAACTTCACACTCACCCTCCCTCCTCACATTCACCCTCCCTCATCACACTCTTCCTCCCTCCTCACACTCACCCTCCCTCCTCACTCACCCTCCCTCCTTATACTCAACCTCCTGCCTCACACTTACCTTCAACATTACACTCACACTTCCTCCTCACATTCACTCTCAATCCTCACACTCACCATTCCTCCTCACACTCACCCTCCTGTCTCACACACACCCTGCCTCCTCACACTCACCCTCCTTGCTCACACTAACCCTCCCACCTCACACTCACCCTCCCTCATCACACTCACACTCCCTCCTCACACTCACTCTCAGCATTACACAAACCTTCCCTCCTCACACTCACCCGCCCTCCGCACACTCACCCTCCCTCCTCAAACTCACTCCTGCTCATCACACTCACCCTTGACATCACACTCACCCTTCCTCCTCACACTCACCTTCCCTCATCACACTCACCCTCCCACCTCACTCTCACACTCACTCCACACACTCACCCTCCCTACTCACACTCACCATCCCGGCTCAAACTCACTCCCACTCATCACACTCCTCCTTGACATCACACTCACCCTCCCTCCTCACACTCACCATCCCTCATCACACTCACCCTCCCTCCTCAAACTCACTCTCCCTCATCACACTCACATTCGACATCACACTCACCCTCCCTCATCACACTCACCCTCCCTCCTCACACTCACCGTCATGCCTCACAATCACCCTCCCGCCTCACACTCACCCTCCCCATCACACTCACCCTCGACTTCACACTCACCCTCCCTCCTCACATTCACCCTCCCTCATCACACTCTCCCTCCCTCCTCACACTCACCCTACCTCCTCACACTCACCCTCCCTCCTCGTGCTCAACCTCCCTCATCACACTCACACTCCTTCCTCACACTCACCATCCCTCATCACAATCACCCTCCCTCCTCACACTCACCATCCCTCCTCACATACATTCTCCCTCCTCACTCTCACACTCACTCATCACACTCACCCTCCCTCCTCACTATCACGATCCCTCCTCACACTCACCCTCCTTCCTCAAACTCACCCTCCCTCATCACAATCACCCTCCCTCCTCACACTCACCATCCCTCCTCACAATCACCCTCCCGCCTCACACTCACTCTCCCTCCTCACACTCACCCGCCCTCATCACACTCACCCTCGACATCACACTCACCCTCCCTCATCACATTCACCCTCCCTCATCACACTCACCCTCCCTCCTCACACTCACTCTCCCTCCTCACACTCACCCTCCCTCCTCACACTCACTCTCCCTCATCACACTCACCCTCCCTCCTCACACTCACTCTCCATCATCACACTCACCCTCCCTCCTCACACTCACTCTCCCTCATCACACTCACCCTCCCCATTCACACTCACACTCCCTCATCACATTCACCCTCGACATCACACTCACCCTCCCTCCTCACATTCACCCTCCCTCATCACACTCTCCCTCCCTCCTCACACTCACCCTGCTTCTCACACTCACCCTCCCTCCTCACTCACCCTCCCTCCTCATGTTCATCCTCCCTCCTCACCACCACACTCGCTCCTCACACTCGCCATCACTCCTCATACTCACCCTCCCTCACCGCACCCACTCGCTCCTCACACTCAATCTATACTCTGACACTCACTCGTCCTCCTCACACTCACACTCCTGCCTCACACTTACCTTCAACATTACACTCACACTCCCTCCTCACACTCACTCTCAATCCTCACACTCACCATCCCTCCTCGCACTCATCGTCCTGCCTCACACACACCCTGCCTCCTCACACTCACCCTCCTTGCTCACACTAACCCTCCCACCTCACACTCACCCTCCCTCATCACACTCACCCTCCCTCCTCACACTCACCATCCCTCATCACACTCACCCTCCCTCCTCAAACTCTCTCTCCCTCATCACACTCACATTCGACATCACACTTGTAATGTCCGAGTATAAATAATACTCAGACTGCAGGAGAACAATAAAACAGGTATTTACTGAACAGAGAGTAATTCAAGACTGAAGTACAGAAGCCTGCTATGGCTTTATATACAGGGGTGGTCACTGCCGGTACAGCAGTATAGAATCAGTTCTTCTCTTAAAGGTACATACACAGCAATTCCTCCCCTTTTAGATAAACAGTACATATCATTCATTTAACAACTAAATAATAACTAATTACAATTACAATTTTCTCTGTACTATATACATCAACTGAAATAATCATTTATAAGTTCAGTCTTTGAGGAGGCTTCCTGATCCTGACTGGATAACGCCTTTCTCGAGTATCCTGTTCTTGCGGCGGAGTTGATTCTGGCTCATTGTCATTGGTTGGTTCGTCAGCTTCCAATACCACTGCTTCTGAGGTAGACGCAATCTGTACTTCGGGTTGATTACCAGGTGCACCTGCTCGTGGTATGGGTTTGGCTTGTTCCTGTGACTCTAGAATCTGGTCAGCATGGCGTCTCACGATGCTCTCTCCAACGTCCACTGTGTACATTAGTGGTCCCTGCTGTGTGCATATCGTTCCTGGCTGCCATTTTTCTGTTCGGTAGTCACGGGCCAAGACTGGTTGCCCTATCTTGACGCTCCTGGTTGGCTTCTCATTTTTGTGCTGGAATTGCTTATCCTCAACATCTTGTCTTATGTTTGGTTTGAGCAAATCCAGGCGCCATCTTAGCCTTCGGTTGAAGAACATTATGGCTGGAGTTTGGTTGGTGACTGCATGTGTCGCATTCCGGTAAGCAAACAAGAAATTATCCACCTTGTGTTGTAGTGGTATGTCGTCATTATGCATTGCCTTTATTGCCTTTTTAAAGGTCTGAACAAACCTCTCAGCCAATCCATTTGTGGTTGGATGATATGGGGCAGATGTGTAATGTTTCACCCCATTATTCCTCAGAAACCTCCGGAAATCCTCGGATACAAACTGTGGCCCATTGTCAGAGCAAATCTGTTCTGGCAAGCCATTCCTGGCGAAGATGGTCCGTAGGACTGCAATAGTTTTCTCCGTGGTGGTGGAGGACATTTTGATGACCTCTGGCCATTTTGAATGGGCGTCCACAGCGATTAGGAACATTGGCCTAGAAATTCAGTATAGCCACTTTTGGGGCGGTAAAGTCGGGCGGCCGCTAAAGTTTGCGCCCGGCGCAAAGTCGCGCCACCTTCACCGATATTCAGTCGCATCACCCCAAGAGGTTGCTGCTGCGCTAAAACAGGCGATGCACGACTATCTTTAGGCGCTAAGCCGGCAGTGCTGAGCGATACCCCCGAGGCCGGGCGCAGCGCAGGTGCGGCGAGTTGTTGATTGACGGCAGACACTCTGGCGCCGGTCAGCTCTTAAAGGGGGAGGGTGGATTTGTTTGCCTGCCACGCCCTGCTCACTGCAGCCCTCAACCTAGGCCTGACCACTTCAGCTTCATCTGCACAACGCCCAGGGCTATGGAGAAGGCCAGGGAGAGAGCGCAGCGCTTCAGCGACGGTGACCTGAGGCTGCTGGTTGGCGGAGTGGAGCGCAGGCGCCATGTTCTGTTCCCAGAAGGTGGCAAGAGGCCGCTGCCCAGTGCCTACCGGAAAGCCTGGAGGGAGGTCTCAAACAGGGTGTCTTCCAACAGCGTGGTTGCCAGGACTCCTGTGCAATGCCGGAAGAAGTTCAACGACCTCACTCGGGTTGTCAGGGTGAGTACCCTTTCCAGTGTCCTCCTCATCCCTGCATGTGCACCTCACTTTATGGGCAAAGGGACCTGAAAGCCCTAATGGCCAGCCCTCATCCAGCAGCTATGGGACTGGCATGAAAATCACTTGCACATTCAGCACTTTACACACTGTACAAGCTATTCGACCATGGGAGGCAGTGCAGACAAGATCAGGGCTTCACACTGTACAAGCTATTCGACCATGGGAGGCAGTGCAGACAAGATCAGGGCTTCACACTGTACTTAGAGGCCGTCCTTTCTCTTACAGGCCAAGGTGGTGCACAACCGGCGGAAACGAACTGACACCGGGGGAGGCCGTCCTGACGTAAAAGAGCTCTCCGACCTCGACCAGCGTGTGGAGCGCATTATGGCAGGCCGGCTGATTGGCCCCGTCGCCAGTGGAGATGCCGACCCTGTTCTGGGCACCAATGGTAAGGGCATCACCTTTTTTACCTCGCTCGTTCCACTTGCGCCTCAGATCAGCATCCTTTGCCACTGTCCGACCAATGCAGTGAATGGCATTACTCATGCCTCCCTCGCTGCTGCCCTGTCCTCACTCTAAAGCTACTCTTGTGCCTTCCTGCTTTCAGATGGTGAATCGCCAGGTGAGGAGGCGGGACCTCAAGCTGCCACTGTCAGCGCTTCGGAAGACGAGGAGGAGGAAGAGGAAGCCGGCCCATCAGTGCCACCCTCAGCCGCGCCAGCCCATGGTGATGTAGGGGGCACGTCTTCCCTGGAGGGGAGCCGGGGGGAAGGGTCGGAGGAGAGTGAAACTCCGGGGCCCAGCGGCCTGCAGCAACGCGGGAGGGGTGGGGAAGCTCGGCAGACTTCTCCCCAGAGGGTGAGTGCGGCCTCCAGTCCTGCGACGGTCAGCGCAGAGGAGGTGCGGCTCCTGGAGGAAATGGCCGTCCAGGCTGAGCGCAGGCACAATGAGCTCATGGCTGCAGTGGCAAGGATGCCTGACTCCACTGAGTCTTTGTCAAGGAGTGTGCAGCAATTTGGAGCAGCACAGGCCAGGAGTCTGGATCAATTCAGTGCAGCACAGGCCAGGAGTCTACAGGACTTCGCGGCAGCACAGGCGGCTTCGGGCCAAGTGCTCAGTCGTGCCGTCCATTCACTGGCTGTTGTCATGCGGACACAGACCAGGGCCACACGGGCACTAACTGCTGCCACCCTCGCTGGATCAGCCAGGCATCGCCAGGGCACTCGCCGCGCAGCAGCAGCCCAGCAGTCTGTTCTTCAGCTGTTTGCTGCGCATGCTGCAGTGCTGGCCCGTGCGAGTGCCAATGTCTCAGGCGACCAGCGAGCACCTGCGATCTGCCAGGTTGGCACCATTCCTGCAGCCGACACTGCCACTCCGCCATTGCAGCTGTCACGAGCCGCTGGACAGACTGCTGCCGCCCAGCCAGAGTTGGAGCAGTCAGCAGCTGGCCACTCCAAGGCCAGAGCTGGTGCAGGCCAACCCCCAAGGGCATCTGCCGTCTCGCCATCTGCCCCTCAGCAGCCTTCCCCCAGCCTTGCTGCAGCCACTGGGCTCCCATTGAGGAGGAGCTGCAGGGCGGGCAGGGGCCAGGCAAGGATGCGAAAGGCATCGCCCTCGCAGGGCAAAAAGTAGAAGGTATGCACAAAAGCCTGGTGCTTTTTGTATGGCCGAGATTGGTGTAGTTGTGTTTTTGTAAGGCCAAGACTGGTGTCTTTCTTTCTTTTTGTAAGGCCGAGATTGGTGTAGTTGTGTTTTTGTAAGGCCGAGACTGGTGTCTTTCTTTCTTTTTGTAAGGCCGAGACTGGTAGTTTTGTGTTTTTGGAGGGGGCTTCTCCACATGAGGATGTACTGTCGGAAGGGCAGAGGTTTGCAATAAATTATTGTTCTTAAATTGCACTGTGCATGGTTTTTTTGTAAAGTCCGGGTTGCCCTGCTCGGCTGAGGGCTTGTGGAGCGGCTACATTCATCTGCTGACATTGGCACAAGCCATTCCCTGAGAGGGGGCCTAGAACCAACATTCAATAAGCCGGCGACGGGCGGCCCTTGCACTTTCTGCCTCCCTCCTGTGCTGGTCCTCCTCCTCCTCCTCCTCCTCCTCAGGTGGTCCTCCAATCTATGGTGGCAGTGGCTGAGTCCTGCGGATAGCCAGGTTGTGCAGCATGCAGCAAACGACCACGAAATGGGAGACTCGCTCCGGCGAATATTGTAGGGCTCCACCGGAACGATCCAGACAGCGGAACCGTTGCTTCAGGACGCCGATTGTTTGTTCGATGATGTTCCTGGTCGCTTGATGGCTATCGTTGTATCCCTCTTCAGCAGGGGTGCTGGGCGCACGGAGCGGGGTCATCAGCCAGGTACACAAAGGATAGCCTTTGTCCCCGATAAGCCATCCTCGTGGGTGAGGCTGGGCCTGGAACATGTCTGCCACAGAAGTCTGTCGCAGGATGAAGGCATCGTGGCTGCTGCCTGGAAAGCGGGCATTGACAGCTAGGATGAGCTGCCTGTGGTCACACACCAGCTGGACGTTCAGCGAATGGTAGCCCTTCCGGTTGCGGTAATCCTCGGCATTCTCCAGAGGTGCCCGCAAAGCCACATGCGTGCAGTCAATGGCGCCCTGCACCATGGGGAAGCCCGCGAATGCTGCAAAGCCCATTGCACGCTGTTGCTGCTTGGCAAGGGCCATGGAGAAGGAGATGAACTGACGTCTCCTTTTGAAAAGGGCATTGGTCACCTGGCGGATGCAGCAATGCACGGCGAACTGGGAGATGTTGGAAATGCCCCCAGTAGCGGATTGGAAGGAGCCGGTGGCATAGAAGCTGAGAGCCACCGTCACCTGCACTGCCACCGACAGAGACGTCCTGCTCCTCAGCTGTGGCTGCAGATCACCGCCAAGCAGGTGGCAGATCTCTGTGACCACCTCCCTTCTGAATCGCAGCCTCCGAACACACTGCTCGTCAGACATGTTGAGATAGGAGAACTGCTGGCGGTATACCCTGGGTGGGTAAGGCCTCCTTTCCCAATGCCTGTTGCCCCCTCTCCGTCTAGCCAGGGCTGCCACTCTCTCACGGCGTCTGTGAGCCCTTTGGATGCAATTGAGAAAGCCAGCGTTTGCACCCATTGCAGCCCCCATAATATGCTGGCAAACAATGATATGTCAATGAAGGCAAAGACAAGTGGAAAGCTGTGGCCTGAAGCCACAAGTACCTGTCCGAGTGTTGGGCCAAAGCAGAAAGCTCTCTACCTTGGTCTCTCTGCAAAGATCCGTCTCTCAAGAAGGAGTGCTGCGAAATGGCAGCCTTTTATAGTGCAGGAGGAGTGGCATAGTGGTGGCATAGTGGTTAGCACTGTTGCCTCACAGTGCCAGGGACCCGGGTTCGAATCCGGCCTCGGGTAACTGTCTGTGTGGAGTTTGCACATTCTCCCCGTGTTTGCGTGGGTTTCCTCCGGGTGCTCCGGTTTCCTCCCACAGTCCAAAGATGTGCGGGTTAGGTTGATTGGCTATGATAAATTGACCCTTAGTGTTAGGGGGATTAAATACGTGGGGTTACGGGGATAGGGTGGGATATGTGTTGGTGTAGGGGTTACGGGGATCGGGTGGGATATGTGTCGGTGCAGGCTCGATGGGCCGAAATGGCCTCTATCTGCACTGTGGGGTTTCTGTGAGCTCTGTGTGAGTGCCCTTTAATTTGCGCCCCCCGCGCCCCGCATCGACTGAGCACTGTTCCACTCTAACAGTCGCTAGGGGCGCCAGGCGCACAATGGGGCGTCGCAACTCAATTTCCGGTTGGGGGCGCACAAAGGGCGTTGCACGAGGAAATGACGTCATGATCTGCGCGCGCAGCTGAGCGCGCGCAAAGACTTTGCGCCACCGCTAAATCGTGAGGGCAGTTGGGGCGAGGCGCAGATCGCGCTGCGCCCGGCCGCTAGCCGCCTAGCGCCCGACATCTACTCCTCCTAAGGCGCTACCGGCTGGCGCAACCAACTGAATTTCTAGGCCATTGAGTCCATAAATGGGCCAGCAAAATCAATGTGTACCCGTTTGTTGTGTATGTAATATGTGTGCTACTTTGAACCTATGGACAGGACTGCACTACTTGTTGGGCGTAGTGATACGCAGTACCACTCCTGGCCATAGGGGTATAAATAGTACTGTGGGTACTGATCTCCCCTCAGTTCCCGCCTGTGGGCATGAAGTAAAGACCTACGTATAGTCCCTACCTCCAACCAGTAAAGACCTGTTTTATTGTTACTGATTAAGTCTGAGTATTAATTACTTGAACAACTCACAGATTTAACACTGGCGACGAGTCTGATTCGGACCCTGCGGCAGTCACTCCACGGCAGCTTCGTCCACAGCCAGGACGTTGCAGAGAGGTTTCCACCCTCTCCACCCCACTGGAAGACATCCTGACCTCGGAGCCTCCATCGGCGACCGTCAGCTTCTTCTCCAGCTTGGTGGTGGGTAAGCCGTTGTCTGAGCCGGGCAGCGACGCGACAGGCAGTCGACCGCGTTGGCCGCACGAACGGGGCTGGGGGAGCTGGAGGAATAGGGCGCGAGAGCCGCTTCGAGCGGGAGGCGTTTCAACGGAGCGATCGCATCTCCTGATAAGAGCCGAGAGCCGCTTCGTGATCCAGCGATCGCATCCGCTGATAAGGGCCGCACTCGGGCGATCGCGGCGAAGATAAGGGCCGCACTCGGGGGCTGAAGGGAGACGGCGTTGGGGGACGGGTGAAGACCGCCAAGCGCGGGAAAACCGCCATTTTGTGGGCAGAGGACGACGGCAAGAGCGGGAAGCCACCATCTTGGATAGCAGTAAAAAAAAAAAAAATCTGAGAAATTGCAAATCTACAATGCCTAAACACGGGAATATTAGCACCTTTGATAGTGACCTCGAAGATTGGGCCATATATGTTGAAAGAGTAAAAAATTATTGTAAGGCCAATAAAATTCGTGACCAAGATAAAGCTCTAACATTATTAAATTTAATGGGTGCGAAGACATACGGGCAATTGAAACACCTGTTATCACCAGATGAACCGGCGGATAAGACGTTCGATGAGATTGTTACTGTCCTGAAAGATCATCTAAACCCCACGCCGCTGATGCTAGCGGAACGATTTAAATTTTATGACAGAAGGCAGCTACAGCATGAAAGCAATGCTGATTATTTGCTGGAATTGCGTAAATTAGCGAAATATTGCCAGTTTGGAACGGGACTGACAGAGGCACTTCGAGACAAATTTGTGTGTGGTTTATTTAAACAGGATACACAAAAGCGACTGCTCGAGGAGAATGAGCTGACGCTTGAGAAGGCGGTCACTATGGCAGCAGCACACGAAGCCGCAGCGAGAGGCACGGCAGTAATGCAGCTACGGTCACCGGAGCTCAGTGCACACAAATTGGGTGTGAGTTCTGGCAAATGTTATCGTTGTGGAAAGACAACGCATGATCAGAACCAGTGTTGGTTTAAAAACCAAGAATGTAGAACTTGTGGTAGGCTTGGACATATAGCTAGAGTATGCAGGTCAGCGAAGAAGACCAGCAACAAGAAGTCACCGCAAGGAAAATACGCAAAGGTACACAAGGTGACCGAACAGGAGTCCGATTCAGACGCTAGCAGTAATGAACTGGCTAGCTTAAGAGTACTCAACGCTGGTAAGGGTGCAGACCTCCAGACAATTTGGGTCACTCTTCAGATAGAAGGAGTCCAAGTAAAACTGGAATTGGACACTGGATCGGCATTGACGGTCATAAATAAGAAAGATTACGGAAAGTTATTCCAACATATTCCCCTACAGGATACGGGGATTATATTGGAAACATACACGGGGCAAAGAGTGTACCCCATCGGGAAAATAGAGGTTGCAGTGGTCCACAAGGGCGAAGACAGTCAAATAATGGACTTATATGTGATATCTGAAGGAGGTCCTCCACTACTAGGACGGGAGTGGATTAGGAAAATGAATATGGACTGGCATTTCCTACAAACAATAACGAGTGAGAACTCGGTGAAGATAGTCGGCCCAGACTCTGGAACGGATGATGGTAAGCCCAACTCAGGTGCAAAAGACAAAGTTTCAGCACAGAATTCCACTGAGCAACAACAACATAGTTTAACTGTGGATTCTGAGTCTGGCAAGTCTACTGATGTGCCCATTTCTGAGGGACACCGGGCTCGAACTCAACTCCATTTCAAACTACAACAGCAATTAGAACAAATGCTTCGCCGTTGTGAGCAAGAGTTGAATGCAACGAAAGAGTTCTTTGATATAGAGTTGGAGAATCTGGAAAGACAACAGAAGCAGCTGATGGAGAAAATGGAACAGGAGCACACAAAACGTCTGATGTCAGAGGAGTTAACGGTCAGCCAACTCCTGCATATGCTGAAGGACAGGACTCTGAAATGGGAAAAACTTGAACACGAACTTCAATATTCAAACGAAAGGGGTTCGGAGCTCTCAAAGGTTATTGGAAGAGCTGAGGTGGCAACACAGACTGAGATGACTGCAACAGAGCAGCCCTTGGATGCCAAAAGTACGCTGACTCACGTCAACGTAGAACAACAGACCGCTGAAACAGCTGCTCCGGTAGAGGGATTGCATAGTCCGATCAATCAATCTCCAAAGGAAGTTGAAGTATTAAAATCACAAATGAGGTCACTAGTAAACGACTTGCTGAAAGCCCAGAAAAAGCTGGATGCAGAGGTACACATGAAGAAGTCTCTTCAGGAAAGATGTCTGGATTTGGAACAAGAGCTGGCTAACGTCCAGCTGGGTATGGAGGAAATAGACGACCCTCTCACTGGTCTAGCTCAGGACGACACCGAATATTACGATGTCCTGTCCTGCCCAGCTTGTAACTTCGACTCCCAAAGTGCAGAAATCATGGAGGAGCACCAAAAGTCTACGGAACATCGGGAGAAGCTGGCTCTACGACGGAAACAGGAGGAAGAGAAGGAGGAACTGCGCATGCAGCTGGCAGCTGTGGCAGCTGACAATGGAGCCCAGAGAGTCTCCAAGAAGCAGAAAAGGAAAAGTAAAAACAGAAGATGACCCATCTGAACCATTATCACCTCTACCAGATCACACACGTGGTCCCTCCGAACGGAGCCAATTCAGTTCGGAAGTTCAAACTGTTAAATCCATGGAAGGACTATTGAATGAGTCACTCCAGCAACGTAAACCGACTCCACCACAGAGATTGAATCTGTGAACTGTTTTCCGCAGAGACTGAATCTGTGATCTGTTTTGACATGAAGTTATCTATGTATCTATGTTATTCTGTTATGTAAACCTGAAGTTATATATGTATATATGTTATTACGTTATGTTAAATGGGGAGATGACTGTAAAGCTAGGAAGGGAGGAATGTTGTGTATGTAATATGTGTGCTACTTTGAACCTATGGACAGGACTGCACTACTTGTTGGGCGTAGTGATACGCAGTACCACTCCTGGCCATAGGGGTATAAATAGTACTGTGGGTACTGATCTCCCCTCAGTTCCCGCCTGTGGGCATGAAGTAAAGACCTACGTATAGTCCCTACCTCCAACCAGTGAAGACCTGTTTTATTGTTACTGATTAAGTCTGAGTATTAATTACTTGAACAACTCACAGATTTAACACCGTTGCCATGGAGATGAGGGCCACTCCCATGGATGTCGCGGGGCCTGTGGTGGAGCGTTTTGGATCTTCTGGCATCCTGTGCATCTCTTGGTCGTATCCTCGATTTCTTTATCGATTCCCGGCCACCACACAAACGCCCTGGCTAGGCTCTTAATTTTTACCCCTCCCAGATGACCCTCATGAAGCTCATTGAGCACTCTATCTCTCAACTTGGGTGGAATTACCACTCGGGATCCACACATCAAGGTCCCCCGGCACACTGACAGCTGTTCTCTCCTTGGCGAGAATGCTGGCAACAGTGAGTCGCCATGTGCTGGCCATCCCTTTACCATCAAATCATAGACCCGAGAGAGTGTTGGGTCATTTCGGGTTTCCTTCTCTATACTTGAGTTTGTAACAGGTAGACATTCGACTATGGTCGCATGGAATATCTCAACAGGGTCCACTGCAGGTGCTTCCTCTACCGTAGGCAACGGTAGGCGCGACAGCCCATCAGCGTTTACATGCTGTTTCATACCCTTGTACTCTATGTCGTACTGATGTGCCCCTAGAAAAAGTGACCATCTTTGCAGCCATTGCGCCATCATCACCGGAACGTCCTTCTTTGGGTTAAAAATGGAGACCAGGGGCTGATGATCATTCAGTAGGGTGAATTTCTGCCCGTGCAGATAGCGATTGAACTTCTTCACCCCCCACACCAGGCTGAGGGCCTCCCTGTCAATCTGGGCGTAGTTACGCTCGGCTGAGGTTAACGAGCGCGACGCAAAGGCTATTGGCCTCTCTGAACCGTCAAGGAATTTGTGTGACAGCACCGCTCCGATGCCGTAGGGAGACGCATCACATGCTAACCGAATCGGTAGTGTTGGATTGTAGTGGGCCAATACTTCTTTTGAAGTGATTAGGCATTTACATTTCTGAAAGGCACGCTTACACTCATCACTCCATTTCCATGTTACTCCAGTTTGCAGTAGGGCATTCAGTGGGTGCAGAATTGTAGATAAATTCGGCAAGAACTTATGGTAGTAGTTCACCAACCCGAGGAACGACCTCAGTTGCGACACATTTTCCGGTGCTGGAGCCTTGACTTCAGCCTCAATCTTGTCTGGCGACTTATGCAACCCTTCCTCATCAATCATGTGGCCACAATACGAGATTTGTCTCCTGAAGAACTCACATTTGGGGAGGTTGGCTCGTAGCCCATATTCCTGTAATCTCGTGAGCACCTGCTCCAGGTTGGCAAGGTGTTCACTGTCATTTTCGCCCGTAACCAGGATGTCGTCCAAATAACACTGGGTCCCCGGGATCCCTTGCAGGACTTGTTCCATCGCCCTCTGCCAAATAGCCGGGGCTGATGCTACCCCGAATACCAGTCGATTGTACTGGTAAAGGCCTTTGTGAGTGTTTATCGTGAAATATTTCCTAGATGCTTCTTCCATCTCTATTTGTAGATACGCTTGGGCCAGATCAATCTTTGTAAAGCGTTTCTCTCCAGATAGTGAGGCGAAAATATCTTCTATCCGTGGAAGTGGATATTGTACTGTGTGCAGGACTGGGTTCACAGTTACCTTGAAGTCCCCACAGATGCGAACCTTCTTCGGTTCCCCAGGCGTGCTGCTCAATGATTTCTTCATTACAGGAACGATGGGTGTGGCCCACTCGCTCCAGTCCACCTTGGACAGCACACCCAAACGTTCCTGACTCTCCAGCTCTGCTTCAATGGCTGGGCGGATCACGTAAGGTACCGGTCTGGCCTTAAAAAATTTTGGGTTTGCTTTATCTTCGATTTTTATCGTTGCCGTTACTCCTTTTAGAGACCCAAGTCCTTATTGGAACACCTCTTTCGCATCAGTTAGAATTTTGACAGTCGTCCAGGTGTGACGTCATCATCCTTTTTATCAGTCACACCTGAATGGAATGCCAATCCAATTGTATTTTTCAGATCCATTCACGTCCCAATAGTGGTGGTCCTCCATCCGGTAGTATATATCGATACAGTTTCGGTGTTTACTTGCCGTTGTATTCAACTGGCACCCTTATTTTTCCTCTGGGGTAGACTTTTTGCCCCGTGTATGTCTTCAATACAATGGACGTGTCCTTCAAGGGTATGTGTGAGAATAGCCGCTCATAGTCTCGTCGATTCACGACAGTTAGGGCTGATCCTGTATCCAATTCCATCTTTACTTGGGACCCTGCTATCATGAGGGTGACCCAAATGGTTCGGTGATCCTCCTTTGCGATCACGTTGTGTAACTTTAGACAACTTAGTCTCCTGCTCCCGGAATCATTATCACTCTCCTGATCTTCCGAACTACTGTCTGTCATTTTTTTTACTTTCTTGTACTTTTCCTTAGTAGTTCTTGTAGTGTTGGTTTTCTTTCCCGACCTGCAGACTCTTGCTATATGTCCCATTTTCCCGCATTGCCTGCATACTTTGTCCTTAAACCAGCAGTCCTTCTGATCATGGGTTGTTCTGCCGCAGCGATAGCACTTTTCTGCTCCATACGCCATTTCGTTAGCGCTGTATTCTTGTGGTTTCTGTTGTATTTCCGCATCTCCCCGTACTGCTGCTTCGTAGGATACTGCCACGCTGAAAGCCTGTTCTAGCGTCAGGTCCTGTTCCGAAAGTAGTCGTTTCTGGGTTCCTTCACTCTGGAGCCCGCAGACAAACTTATCCCGTAAGGTGTCTGCCAGTCCTGCTCCGAACTGGCAGTGCTTCGATAACTTGCGTAGTTCCGTAAGATGGTCAGCATTGCTCTCATCTTTGTGTTGGTTTCTTTTATGGAACTTGAATCTTTCTGCTATCAGCAGCGGTGTAGGGTTTAGGTGTTCCTGTAAGATATTAACAATCTCTTCAAAACTTTTCTCCATTGGTTTAGCTGGGGTAATTAAATTCCGCAATAGGCCGTACGTTCTCACGCCCATCAAATTTAATAATACCGACGCCTTCTTTCGATTGGCCACCTCATTGGCATTGCAGTACACTTCAATTCTTTCCACATACGTGGTCCAGTCTTCTACCTCGTTGTCGAAAGCAGTGATACTGCCACTCTTCGGCATCTTGGGTGATTTAAAATGGCGCCTCCCGCGCTTTTTCTTCTTCCCCAATGTAATAAAATGGCGCCTCCCGCGCTTTTCCTTCTTCCCCAATGGAATAAAATGGCGCCTCCTGCGCTTTTCCTTCTTCCCCTTGCTGCCACGCTGCTCCTAGCGTTCTACAGGGTAATGGCGGCGACCCGCAGCTTCGGCGCGTCTCACTTTTCCTTTCCCGCGTTCTATCCTCTCCACGCTGCCCTGTTCTTGAGCACCGACCGCGCCCTGTGTGCTCCACCCTCTCTCTCTCTCTTCCTCCCAACAACGCTGCACGGCCCCTTTGCAGAGCCGCTCGATCGAGCCCGAGCCCGCCGCAGTCCGAAAGGGTCAGCGCACTACCTGCTACCAGCACGACTTGCTGGAACACCTCGACTGGGGAGCCAGGCCCAGGTCTCCAAAGCCTCCCCTGCAACTCTCCGATGGATCCCTGGGCGGTTGCCCGCGGTCGACGCCCGCCGCTCTGACTTCGACCTCCAAGAAGCTTCTGTTCAGGGAAAAGATCCCCGTGAGGTGATGCAGTACTGCAGGTGAGTTCAAACCTGCCCGTCGCCAGTGTAGTGTCCGAGGATCAATAATACTCAGACTGCAGGAGAACAATAAAACAGGTATTTACTGAACAGAGAGTAATTCAAGACTGAAGTACAGAAGCCTGCTATGGCTTTATATACAGGGGTGGTCACTGCCGGTACTGCAGTATAGAATCAGTTCTTCTCTTAAAGGTACATACACAACAACACTCACCTTCCCTCATCACACTCACCATTCCTCCTACACTCACACACCCACATCACACTCATCCTCCCTCCTCACACTCACCCTCCCTCATCACAGTCACCCTCCCTCATCACAGTCACACTCCCTCCTCATACTCACCCTCCCTCATCATACTAACACTCCCTCCACACATTCACCCTCCCTCCTCACGCTCACATTCCCTCCTCACACTCACCCTCCCTCATCACACTCACCCTCCCTCATCACACTCACCCTCCCACCTCATACTCACCCTACCTCATCACACTAACCCTCCATCCACGCTTTCACCCTCCCTCCTCACACTTTCTCTCCCTCCTCACACTCAAACTCTGACCTAATAAAACTCACTACGCACTTGGTTTTAGCATAAAGCAAGGCTTTAATCAACTTGTTTCAGAACATGGAAGTCTAGTTGTACTTCACTAGTTCCTTGTCTTACAAAATGTCCCTGCAATGCTGGGGCCCACGCCCGAGTATTTATACTCCTTGGACGGCGCCACCAGCTGGCCGTCCAGCGTTATTTCATAAGTCGTTTCTTGATGATGACATTTATAACACTCCTCACACTCACCTTCTCTCATCACACTCACTCTCCCTCATCACACTCACCCTCCCTCCTCACACTCACCCTCCCTCCTCACACTCACTCTCACTCATCACACTCACACTCCCTCCACACACTCACCCTCCCTTCTCACACTCACCCTCCCTCCTCACACGGACTCTCCATCATCACACTCACCCTCCCTCCTCACACTCACTCTCACTCATCACACTCACACTCCCTCCACACACTCACCCTCCCTTCTCACACTCACCCTCCATCATCACACTCACCCTCCCTCCTCACACTCACCCTCCCTCCTCACACTCACACTCGCTCCTCACACTCATTCTACCTCCTCACACTCAACCTCCCTCCTCACACACATTCTTCCACCTCACACTCACCCTTCCTCCTCACACTCACCCTCCCTCCTCATACTCACCCCCTCATCACACTCACCCTCCCGCCTCACACTCACCCAACCTCCTCAGACTCATCCTCCCTCCTCACACTCACCCGCCCTCATCACACTCACCATCCCTCCACACACTCACCCTCCATCCTCAGACTCATCCTTCTTCCTCACACTCAACCTCCCTCATCACAATCACCTCCCTGCTCACACTCATCCTCCCTCCTCACACTCACACTCCCTCCTCACACTCACTCTCCCTCATCACACTCACCCTCCCTCCTCACACTCACTCTCCCTCATCACACTCACACTCCCTCCACACACTCAGCCTCCCTTCTCACACTCACCCTCCATCGTCACACTCACTCTCCCTCATCACACTCACCCTCCCCATTCACACTCACCCTCCTTTCTCAAACTCACCCTCCCTCCTCACACTCACTCTCCCCCCTCACACTCACCCTCCCTCCTCACACTCACCCTCCCTCCTCACACTCATTCTCCCTCCTCACATTCACCCTCCCTCATCACACTCTCCCTCCCTCCTCACACTCACCCTGCTTCTCACACTCACCCTCCCTCCTCATTCAGATTCCCTCCTCACATTCATCCTCCCTCCTCACACTCACACGCTCTCCTCACACTCCCCCTCACTACTCATACTCACCTTCCCTCACCGCACCCACTCTCCCCCTCACACTCAACCTATACTCTGACACTCACTCGCCCTCCTCACACTCACACTCTTGCTTCACACTCACCCTCTCTCCTCACACTAACTCTCGACATCACACTCAACCTCCCTCCTCACTCTCACCCTCCCTCCTCACACTCACACTCCCTCCTCACACTCGCCATCCCTCCTCATTCACCCTCGACATCACACACATCCCCCCTCCTCACACTTACCTTCAACATTACACTCACACTCCCTCCTCACACTCACTCTCACTCCTCACACTCACCCCCTCCTCACACTCATCCTCAACATCACACGCAACCTCCCTCCTCACATTCACCCTCCTTACTCACACTCAACGTCCCTCCTCAAATTCAACCTCCTTCCTCACAATCACGCGCCCTCATCACAATCACCCTCCCTCCTCGCACTCACCATACCTCCTCGCACTCACGCTCCCACCTCACACTCACCCTCCCTCCTCACACTCACCATCCCTCCTCACACTCACCCCCCTGCCTCACACACACCCTGCCTCCTCACACTCACCCTCCCACCTCATACTCACCCTACATCATCACACTAACCCTCCAACCACACTTTCACCCTCCCTCCTCACACTTTCACTCCCTCCTCACACTCAAACTCTGACCTAATAAAACTCACTACGCACTTGGTTTGAGCATAAAGCAAGGCTTTAATCAACTTGTTTCAGAACATGGAAGTCTAGTTGTATTTCACTAGCTCCTTGTCTTACAAAATGTCCCTTATATACTGGGGCCCACGCCTGAGTATTTATACTCCTTGGACGGCGCCACCAGCTGGCCGTCCAGCGTTATTTCATAAGTAGTTTCTTGATGATGCGATTTATAACACTCCTCACACTCACCTTCCCTCATCACACTCACTCTCCCTCATCACACTCACCCTCTCTCCTCACACTCACCCTTCCTCCTCACACTCACTCTCACTCATCACAGTCACACTCCCTCCACACACTCACCCTCTCTCCTCACACTCACCCTCCCTCCTCACACTCACTCTCACTCATCACACTCACACTCCCTCCACACACTCACCCTCCCTTCTCACACTCACCCTCCCTCCTCACACTCACTCTCCGTCTTCACACTCACCCACCCTCCGCACACTCACTCTCCCTCATCACACTCACCCTCCCTATTCACACTCATCCTCCCTTCTCATACTCACCCTCCCTCCTCACACTCACTCTCCATCCTCACACTCACCCTTGCTCCTCACACTCACCCTCGCTCCTCACACTCATTCTACCTCCTCACACTCACCCTCCCTCCTCACATGGATTCTTCCACGTCACACTCACCCTCCCTCCTCACACTCACCCTCCCTCCTCACACTCACCCCTCTCATCACACTCACCCTCCCGCCTCACATTCACCCAACCTCCTCAGACTCAACCTCCCTCCTCACACTCACCCTCCCTCATCACACCCACCATCCCTCCACACACTCACCCTCCCTCCTCAGACTCATCCTCCCTCCTCACACTAATCCTTGACATCACACACACCCTCCCTCCTCACACTCACCCTCCTTCCTCACACTCAACCTCCCTCATCGCAATCAACCCCCCTGCTCACACTCACCATCACTCCTCACACTCACCCTCCCACCTCACACTCACCCACCCTCCTCACACTCACCCTCCCACCTCATACACACACTCCCTCCTCACACTCACCCACCCTCCTCACACTCACCCTCCCGCTTCATATTCACCCTCCCCATCACACTCACCCTCGACTTCACACTCACCCTCCCTCCTCACATTCACCCTCCCTCATCACATTCTCCCTCCCTCCTCATACTCAACCTCCCTCATCACACTCACACTCCTTCCTCACACTCACTCTCCCTCATCACAATCACCCTCCTTCCTCACATTCACCATCCCTCCTCACATACAATCTCCCTCCATACTCTCACACTCACTCATCACACTCACCCTCCCTCCTCACAATCACGATCCTTCCTCACACTCACCCTCCTTCCTCACACTCACCATCCCTCCTCACAATCACCCTCCCACCTCACACTCACCCTCCCTCCTCACACTCACCATCATGCCTCACAATCACCTTCCCGCCTCACACTCCCTCTCCCTCCTCACACTCACCCGCCCTCCTCACATTCACCCTCCCACCTCACACTCACCCACCCTCATCACACTCACCCTCGAAATCACACTCACCCTCCCTCCTCACACTCACCCTGCTTCTCACACTCACCCTCCCTCCTCACTCACCCTCCCTCCTCTCATTCATCCTCCCTCCTCACACTCACCATCACTCCTCACACTCACGCTCCCACCTCACACTCACCCTCCCTCCTCACATTCACCATCCATCCTCACACTCACCCTCCTGCCTCACACACAGCCTGCCTCCTCACACTCACCCTCCTTGCTCACACTAACCCTCCCACCTCACACTCACCCTCCCTCACCACACTCACACTCCCTCCTCACACTCACCCTACATCCTGACACTCACTCTCAACATCAGACTCACCCTCGACATCACACTCACCCTCCCTCCTCACACTCACTCTCAGCATTACACAAACCCTCCCTCCTCACACTCACCCGCCCTCCACACATTCACCCGCCCTCCTCAAACTCACTCCCGCTCATCAAACTCACCCTTGACTTCACACTCACCCTTCCTCCTCACACTCACCTTCCCTCATCACACTCACTCTCCCTCCTCACACTCACACTCACTCCTCACACTCACCTTCCCGCCTACACTCACACTCCAAACTCACACTCACCCTCCCTCCTCACACTCACCATCCTGCCTCAAACTCACTCCCGCTCATCACACTCACCCTTAACATCCCATTGACCCTCCCTCCTCACACTCACCCTCCCTCATCACACTCACATTCGACATCACACTCACCTTCCCTCATCACAGTCACCCTCCCTCACCACACTCACCCTCCCTCCTCATACTCAACCTCGCTCATCATACAAACCCTCCCACCACACATTCACCCTCCCTCCTCACACTCACACTCCCTCCTCACACTCACCATCCCTCCTCACACTCACCTGCTCACATAACACTCACCCTCCCTCATCACACTCACTCTCCCGCCTCATACTCACCCTACCTCATCACACTAACCCTCCATCCACACTTCCACCCTCCCTCCTCATACTTTCACTACCTCCTCACACTCAAACTCTGATGTAATAAAACTCACTACGCACTTGGTTTGAGCATAAAGCAAGGCTTTAATCAACTTGTTTCAGAACATGGAGGTCTAGTTGTATTTCACTAGCTCCTTTTCTTACAAAATGTCCCTGGTATTTATACACCTTGGACGGCGCCACCAGCTGGCCGTCCAGCGTTATTTCATAAGTAGTTTCTTGATGATGAGATTTATAACACTCCTCACACTCACCTTCCCTCATCACACTCACCCTCCCTTCTCACACTCACTCACACACTCCCTCCTCACACTCACCCTCCCTCCTCAGACTCAATCTCCCTCCTCACGCTCACACTCCCTCCTCACACTCACCCTCCCTCCCCATACTCACCCACCCTCACCTCACTCGCTCTCCCTCTTCACACTCACCCTACCTCCTGACACTAACTCTTGACACCAGACTCACCCTTGACATCACACTCACCCTCCCTCCTCACACTCCCTCTCAGCATTACACAAAGCCTCCCTCCTCACACTCACTCTCACGCCTCACACTCACCCTCCCTCCTCACATTCACCCTCGACATCACACTCACCCATGACTTCACACTCACCCTCCCTCCTCACACTCACCCTCCCTCCTCACATTCACCTGCCCTCATCACACTCACACTCCCTCCTCACATTCACCCTCGACACCACACTCATGCTCACTCCTCACACTCACACTCCCTCCTCACAATCACCCTCCCTCCTCAAAATCACCCTCCCTGTTCACACTCACCCACACTCCTCACATTCATCCTCCCTCCTCAGACTCACTCTCAACATCACACTCACCTTCCCTCCTCACACACACCCTCCCTCATCACACTTACCCTCCCTCATCACACTCACCAACCCACACCTCACTCAAACTCCCTCCTCACACTCAGTGTTGCTCCTTACACTCACCCTCCCTCTTCCAACACACTGTCCCTCATCAAACACACCCTCCCTCCTCACACTCACTTTCCCTCATCACACTCACCCTCCCTCCTCACACTCACTGTCCCTCATCACACTCACCCTCCCTCCTCACATTCACCCTCCCTCATCACACTCTCCCTCCCTCCTCACACTCACCCTGCTTCTCACACTCACCCTCCCTCCTCACTCACCCTCCCTCCTCACATTCATCCTCCCTCCTCACACTCACACTCCCTCCTCACACTCCCCCTCCCTCCTCATACTCACCCTCCCTCACCACACCCACTCACCCCCTCACACTCACCCTATACTCTGACACTCACTCGCCCTCCTCACACTCACACTCCTGCCTCACACTCACCCTCTCTCCTCACACTAACCCTCAACATCACACTTAACCTCCCTCCTCACTCTCACCCTCCCTCCTCACACACACTCTCCCTCCTCACACTCACACTCCCTCATCACACTCACCCTCCCTTCTCACACTCACTCACACACTATCTCCTCACACTCACCCTCCCTCCTCAGACTCAAACTCCCTCCTCACACTCACACTCAATTCAATTCAATTCAATTCAAATTGCTTTATTGGCATGACAAGGTACATCTTATGTTGCCAAAGCATCGAAAAACATTTATGGTTGAACTCATAAACGCAGATCTATCCATACAGTGTATAAACAGATATATCCCTGAGTGTATAAATATACATTGATATAATTTGTGTACTCTTTTCTTAGATTTAATGGTTGTCCGTCTGTTTATGGCAAGCTGTAACATAGTGTGCCGCTAAGAAACATAGAAACATAGAGATAGGAACAGGAGTAGGCCATTCGGCCCTTCGAGCCTGCTCCGCCATTCAATGAGATCATGGCTGATCTTCGTCTGAGATCATAGCTGATCTTACCAGTTCAGTACCCCGTCCCCGCCTTTTCTCCGTAACCCTTAATCCCCTTAGCCTTCAGAAATATATCCAATTCTCTCTTGAAAATATTTATTGAATTAGCCTTCACAGCCCTCTGTGGCAGGGAATTCCACAGGCTCACCACTCTTTGAGTGAAGAAATTCTTCCTCATCTCTGTTTTAAATGATTTGCCCGCTATTTTTAGACTGTGGCCCCTGGTTCTGTGCTCCCCTGCCATTGGAAACATTCTCTCTGAATTCAGCCTGTCCAGGCCTGCCATAATTTTATATGTTTCGATGAGATCCCCTCTCAATCTTCTAAACTCCAGTGAGTACAAGCCCAAACTATTCAATCTCTCCTCGTAGGTCATTCCCGCCATTCCAGGTATCAGCCTGGTGAATCGCCGCTGCACTCTTTCCATGGCAAGAACATCCTTCCGCAGATGGGGCGACCAAAACTGTACACAATACTCCAGATGCGGTCTCACCAGCACCTTGTACAGCTGTAGTAAGGTATCCCTATTCCTATACTCGAACCCCCTTGATATGAAGGCCAACATACCATTTGCCTTCTTAATCGCCTGTTGCACCTGCATGCTCTCCTTCAGTGACTGGTGCACAAGAACACCCAGGTCCCTCTGCACTTCCCCATCTCCCAATCTATTGCCATTTAGATAATAATCCACCCTCCTGTTTTTACCCCCAAAGTGGATAACCTCGCATTTATCCACATTATAGTGCATCTGCCACGTATCCGCCCATTCCCCCAACCTGTCCAAATCGCACTGTAGCCTCCTGACATCCTCATCAGAGCCCACCCCTCCTCCTAGTTTAGTGTCGTCAGCGAATTTGGAAATATTGCATCCAATTCCCTGATCCAGATCATTTATATATATTGTGAACAGCTGGGGTCCCAGGACAGATCCTTGCGGCACCCCGCTGGTCACTGCCTGCCACTCCGAAAACGAGCCGTTTATTCCAACTCTCTGTTTTCTATCCGCCAGCCAGTTCTCTATCCACGTTAATACTTTGCCCCCAATCCCATGAGCCTTAATTTTGCATGATAATCTTTTGTGTGGAACCTTATCGAAGGCTTTCTGGAAGTCAAGGTACACCACATCCACTGGCTCTCCCCCATCTATTTTACCAGTTACTTCCTCAAAAAATTCCAGCAGATTAGTCAAACACGATTTACCCTTTGTAAATCCATGTTGACTCTGTCCGATCCTTTCCCCATTTGTCAAGTGCTCCGCTATTTTATCCTTAATAATGGACTCTAGCATTTTGCCCATAACCGATGTAAGGCTTACTGGTCTATAATTCCCTGCTTTCTCTCTACCCCCCTTTTTAAATATTGGGGTAACATTAGCTACCCTCCAATCCACGGGTACTGTTCCCGAGTCAATGGAGTTCCGGAAGATGATCCTTAGAGCATCTGCTATCTCCAGGGCCACCTCCTTAAGTACCCTAGGATGTAGTTTATCAGGCCCCGGGGATTTGTCGGCCTTCAGTCCCTTCAACTTACCCAACACCATATCCCTAGAGATACTAATTTCTGTCAGCTCCTCCCTCTCATTAGTCCCTATGTTTGTCGATATTCCTGGGAGGTTATTTGTGTCCTCCTTTGTGAATACAGAACCAAAGTATGAGTTTAATTGGTCTGCCATTTCCTTATTCTCCATTATATATTCTCCCGAATCGGACTGCAAGGGACCGACTTGGGATTTTACCAGTCTTTTCCTCCTGATATACCGATAAAAGCTTTTGCAGTCTGTCTTTATGTTTGCTGCAAGTTTACTTTCGTATTCTATTTTCCCCTTCCTGATTAATCCCTTTGTCCTCTTTTGCTGTATCCTGTACTGCCCCCAATCTTCCGGTCTGGTGCTTTTTTTTGCCAGTTGATATGCCCTTTTTTTTGATTTTATGCTGTCCCTAATTTCCCTCGTTATCCACGGTTGAGTCACCTTTTTAGGTTTATTTTTATGCCAAACCGGTATAAACATGTTCTGGAATTCTTCCATTCTATCTTTGAATGCTTGCCATTGTCTATCCACTGTCAATCCCCCCAGAAACACCACCCAATCAATCTTACCCAATTCCCATCTCATACCCTCGTAATTCCCTTTATTTAAGTTCTGGACCTTAGTCTCTGATTCAATTTCCTCACTCTCCATCTCGACTGAGAGCTCGATCATATTATGATCGCTCTGACCCAAGGGGCCTCGTACAAGAAGATTGCTGATAAGTCCCTTCTCATTGCACAATACCCAGTCTAAAATGGCCTGATCTCGAGTCGGCTCCTCGACATATTGGTCCAGATAACCGTCCCGAAAACATTCCAGGAATTCCTCCTCCTCAGAATTTTTACTAATTTGGGTAGTCCAATCAATATGTAAATTAAAGTCACCCATGATGACAGCTGTGCTCTTATCGCACGCTTCTCTAATTTCCCTTTTTATGCCTTCCCTCACCTCCATATTACTATTTGGAGGCCTATATATCACACCCACTAACGTTTTCCTCCCCTTGCTATTTCTCATTTCTACCCATACAGATTCCGTTTCATCCGAGTTAATATCCTTCCTTTCCATTGCATTAATCCCCTCCTTTACCAGCAATGCTACCCCACCTCCCCTACCTTTTTGCCGATCCTTCCTAAATATTGTATATCCCTGGATGTTAAGTTCCCAGCCTTGCCCACCCTGCAGCCACGTTTCTGTAATCCCAATCAAATCATACTTGTTTACCTCTATTTCCACAACTAATTCATCCACCTTGTTCCTAATGCTTCTAGCATTAAGATACAAAGCCTTCAGGCTTGCTTTTTTCACACTCTCATTATGAATTAGTTTGGCCCTTTGTGTTTCTCTCCTTTGCTTATTGCTTCTCACCTTTCTACCATCTATTTCTAACTTCATATGACTTCCCTCTTTTCCACTACCTAGGTTCCCATCCCCCTGCCAAATTAGTTTAAATCCTCCCGAAAGGTTACACAATTTCTCTGTTCCCCTAGTAGGTATGGGAGTTTTTGGGCGTCATTCAAATTTCTGAATTCAGGGCATATTTTTGTGAATTTTGGGTAGAAATTCTCCCTGATGCCCTGATATTTTCCACAAGCTGTGAGGAAGTGCATCTCTGTCTCCACCACTCCCTGACTGCAGTGAGAGCATATCCTGTCCTCTCTTGGCAGCCGGGTCTGCCTGTGTCTGCCTTTTTCGATGGCCAGGCTATGTTCACTAAGTCTGTACATTGTCAAGGTTTTTCTCAGTTTGTTATCCTTTACCATGGTCAGGTATTCAGCCATGTTGTATTGTCTGTTTAGGGCCAAGTAGCAATTGAGTTTGTTTTGGGTTTTTGTTGTTTCTGCCCAATATGACAGATATTTTTCCTTTTGCTTAGTGACAATTGTGTTGGGTCAAATTCTCTGTGCTACGATGTCACTGTCCTGGGACTGGTTATTGTTAGTAGTGTTAGTAGTTATTTCACTGAGTCCCAGGACTAGTTGACTGAGGGTATTCTTCTTTATGGTCATCTCTTGGCATTTCAGGGCTTCGTAATGATAGCAGTGGGGGTTGCTCATTTTTAGGTGTTTCCAAAATTTGGTGGCTCTTTTTTGGATAGTAATTATTAATGGATATTGGCCTAGTTCTGCCCTGCATGCATTGTTTACGGTTTTCCTTTGAGTCCGAAGGATACTTTTACAGAATTCTGCATGTAGGATCTTGACATCAGACTCACCCTTGACATCCTACTCACCTTCCCTCCCAAGACTCACTTTCAGCATTACACAAACCCTCCCTCCTCACACTCACTCTCATGCCTCACACTCACCCTCCCTCCTCACACTCACCCTCGAAATCACACCCACCCACGACTTCACACACACCCTCACACCTCACACTCACCCTCCCTCCTCACATTCACCTGCCCTCATCACACTTACACTCCCTCCTCACATTCACCCTCGACATCACACTCACACACTCCTCACACACACTCCCTCCTCACACTCACCCTCCCTCCTCACACTCACCCTCCCTGCTCATACTCATTCACACTCCTCACATTCAATCTCCCTCCTCAAACTCACTCTCAACATCACACTCACCTTCCCTCCTCACACACACCCTCCCTCATTACACTCACCCTCCCTACTCACACATCACTCACACTCCCTCCTCACACTCAGTCTCGCTCCTTAAACTCACCCTCCCTCTTCGAACACACTGTCCCTCATCATACTCACCCTCCCTCCTCACACTCACTCTCCCTCATCACACTCACCCTCCCACCTCACACTCACTCTCCCTCATCACACTCACTCTCCCTCATCACACTCACTCTCCCTTCTCACACTCACCCTCTGTCCTCACACTCTCTCCGTCATCACACTCACCCTACCTCCTCACACTCACTCTCCCTCATCACACTCACCCTCCCCATTCACACTCACCCTCCCTTCTCACACTCACCCTCCCTCCTCACACTCACTCTCCCTCCTCACACTCACCCTCCCTCCTCACACTCACCCTCCCTCCACACACTCATTCGCCCTCCTCACACTCACACTCCCTCCTCACACACATTCTTCCAGCTCACACTCACCCTCCCTCCTCACACTCACCCTCCCTCCTCACACTCACCCTCGTCATGAAACTTACCCTCCCTCCTCAGACTCACCCTCCCTCCTCACACTCACCCTCTACATCACACTCAACCTCCCTCCACACTCACGCTCCCTCCTCACACAAAACCTCCCTCCTCACACTCACTCTCCCTCCTCACACTCACCCCCCCTCATCACACTTACCCTCCCTCCTCACACTCACCCTCGCACCTCACACTCATCCTCCCTCCTCACACTCACCTTCGACACCACACTCACATTCCCTCCTCACACTCACCCTCCCTCTTCACATTCACCCGTTCTCCTCACACGCACCCTCCCTCCTCACCCTCATGCTCAACATCACACTCACCCTCAACATCACACTCAGCCTCCCTCCTCACATTCATCCTCCCTCCTCACACTCACCCTCCCTCCTCACACTCACCCTCCCTCATCTCACTCACCTCCCTCCTCACACTCACCCTCCCTCCTCTCACTCACCCTCCCTCCTCACAATCATCTTCCCTCCACACACATCCTTGACATGACACTCAACCTCCCTCCTCACACTCATCCTCCCTCCACACACATCCTCGACATCACACTCACCCTCCCTCCACACACTCATCCTCCCTCCACACACATCCTCGACATCACACTCAGCCTCCCTCCTCACACTCACCCTCCCTCATCTCACTCACCATCCCTCCTCACACTCATCCTCCCTCCACACACATCCTCGACATCACACTCAGCCTCCCTCCTCACACTCATCCTCCCTCCACACACATCCTCGACATCACACTCAGCCTCCCTCCTCACATTCATCCTCCCTCCTCACACTCAGCCTCCCTCCTCACACTCACCCTCCCTCATCTCACTCACCATCCCACCTCACACTCACCCTCCCTCCTCTCACTCACCCTCCCTCCTCACACTCATCCTCCCTCCACACACATCCTCGACATCACACTCATCCTCCCTCCTCACACTCACCCTCCCTCATCACACTCACACCCCCTCCTCACCCTCACACCTCATACTCACCCACCCTTCTCACACTCACCCTTCCTCCTCACACTCCCTCCTCACACTCACCCGCCCTCCTCACACTCATCCTCCCTCCTCACACTCACCATCCCTCCTCACACACACACACCCACCTCACACTCACCCTCCCTCATCACACTCACCCTCGACATCGCACTCACCCTCCCTCCTCACATTCACCCTCACTCATCACACTCTCCCTCCCTCCTCACACTCACCCTGCTTCTCACACTCACCCTTCCTCCTCACACTCACCCTCCCACCTCACATTCATCCTCCCTCCTCACACTCACCCTCCTTCCTCACACTCAACCTCCCTCATTACAATCACCCTCCCTACTCACACTCACCATCACTCCACAGACTCACCATTCCACCTCACACTAACACTCTCTCCTCACATGCACCTTCATGCCTCACACTCACCCTCCCTCCTCACACTCACCCGCCCTCATCACACTCTACCTCCCTCCTCACACTCACCCTCCCTGCTCACACAACCTCCCTCCTCATATTCACACTCCTTCCTCACACTGTCCCTCCCTCCTCACACTCACCCTCAACATCAACCTCATCCTCCCTCCTCAACCTCACTCTCCCTCCTCACACTCACCCTCCCTCCTCACACTCACCCTCCCTCCTCACACTCACCCTCGTCATGAAACTTACCCTCCCTCCTCAGACTCACCCTCCCTCCTCACACTAACCCTCTAAATCATACTCAACCTCCCTCCACACTCACGCTCCCTCCTCACACAAAACCTCCCTCCTCACACTCACTCTCCCTCCTCACACTCATCCCCCCTCATCACACTCACCCTCCCTCCTCACACTCACCCTCGCACCTCACACTCATCCTCCCTCCTCACACTCATCTTCGACACCACACTCACATTTCCTCCTCACACTCATCCTCCCTCCTCACACTCACTCTCCCTCCTCACACTCACCATCCCTCCTCACACTCACCCTCCCTCCTCACACTCATCCTCCCTCCTCCCACTCACCCTTGCACCTCACACTCATCCTCCCTCCTCACATTCACCCTTCCTCTTCACATTCACCCACTCTCCTCACACTCACCCTCCTGCCTCACCCTCATGCTCAACATCACACTCACCCTCGACATCACACACAGCCTCCCTCCTCATAATCACCCTCCCTACTCACAATCACCCTCCCTCCTCACACTCACTCTTGACATCACACTCAACCTCCCTCCTCACACTCAACCTCCCTCCTCACCCTCATGCTCAACATCACACTCACCCTCGACATCACACTCAGCCTCCCTCCTCATAATCACCCTCCCTTCTCACAATCACCCTCCCTCCTCACACTCAGTCTCGACATCACTCTCAACCTCCCTCCACATTTACGCTCCCTCCTCACATGAACCCTCCCTCCTCACACTCACTCTCCCTCCTCATACTCACCCTCCCTCCTCACACTCACCCTCAACATCACACTCACCCTCCCTCCTCACATTCATCCTCCGTCATCACACTCATCCTCCCTCCTCACATTCACCCTCCCTCATCACACTCTCCCTCCCTCCTCACACTCATCCTGCTTTTCACACTCACACTCCCTCCTCACACTCACCCTCCCTCCTCACATTCATGCTCCCTCCTCACACTCACACTCCCTCCTCACACTTCCCCTCCCTCCTCATAGTCACCCTCCCTCACCGCACCCACTCTCCCCCTCACACTCACCCTATACTCTGACACTCACTCTCCCTCCTCACACTCACACTCCCTCATCACACTCACTCTCACTCCTCACACTCACCCCCCTCCTCACACTCACCCTCAACATCACACTCACCCTCCCTACTCACACTCACCGTCCCTCCACACATTCATCATTCTTCCTCACACTCACCCTCCCTCCTCACACTCAAACTCCTTCCTCACACTCACCCTCCCTTCTCACACTCACCCTCCCTGCTCACTCAAACTCCCTCCTCACACTCACATTCCTTCTTCACACTCACCCTCCCTCATCACAATCACCCTCCCTCCTCACTCTCACCATCACTCCTCACATTCACCCTCTTACCTCACACCCTCCCTCCCTCCTCACACTCACCCTCAACATCACCCTCATCATCCCTCACCACACTCACCCTCCCTCCACACACTCACTCTCCCTCCTCAAACTCACCCACCCTCCTCACACCGAACCTCCCTCCTCACACTCACCCTCACTCCTCACACTCACCCTCCCTCCTCACCCTCACTCTCCCTCCTCACACTTACCAACCCTCCTCACACTCACTATCCCTCATCACACTCATCCTCCCTCCTCACACTCACCCTCCCTTCTCACACTCACCCACCCTCCTCACACTCACCATCCCTCCTCACACTAACCCTCCCTCCTCACACCCATCCTCGTCATCACACTCACCCTCCCTCATCACGCTCACTCTCCCTCCTCACACTCACCCTCCCTCCTCACACTTACCCTCCCTCCTCACACCCATCCTCGACATCACACTCACCCACCCTCCTCACACTCACTCACCTTCCCTCATCACTCACCCACCCTCCTCACACCAAGCCTCCCTCTTCACTCACCCTCCCTCCTCATACTCACCCTCCCTCCTCACACACACCCTCCATCCTCACATTTACCCTCCCTCCTCACACTCACCCTCCCCCATCACAGACTCACTCAAGTATCTTCTTGTCCCATGACATTCTCTGCTTCCTCGCTGATTGACTGCCTCTCGACTCAGTTACATCAGTGGGATTGATATGACTGACATCGGTCCTGAACTAAAGCTGTCTCTCTCTCTCACTGCAACATCTAGCCAAGGTCCTGAACTAAAGCTGTCTCTCTCTCGCACTGCACCGTCTAGCCAAGGTCCTGAACTAAAGGTGTCACTCTCTCTCTCTGCACCGTCTAGCCAAGGTCCTGAACTAAAGCTGTCTCTCTCTCTCTGTCTCTGCACCGTCTAGCCAAGGTCCTGAACTAAAGCTGTCTCTGTTGTGTATGTACCTTTAAGAGAATAACTGGTCTCAGGCTGCAATACCGGCAGTGACCACCCCTGTATAAAAGGCGCTAGAGAGCCTCTGTTTTGTTAGATTCGTTTATGCCTTTCACCAGTAAAGTTCTGTTTGTTTCTCTCCTGCTAGTCCGTGTCTCAATCATTCACGGACTTAACATTGGCGACGAGGTAGAAAGAACTTACCTGCAACTCAGCAGCAGCTCCGACGACGTTGAAGGTCGGAAGAAAAAAAAAAAAAAATAGAGTCCATTGAAACTCGAGGAACGGGCGTCGACCGTCAATCATCGGGTTCAAGGCTTTGCAGGAGCGACTTTCCAGAGCCAGGCTGGGTTCCTCGGTCCGTGGTTTCCCAGCTAATCGGGCTGGTGGCAGGTAGTGCTCTGATCCTTCCTGGGCTGCAACGGGGCCGGGCAGCGAGTCGGGAAGCAAGGAGAGAGAGAGAGGGTGGAGCATACAGGGCGCGGCCGGTGTTTCGAAGCTGGGCAGCGTTCGGACCTCAGAAGAGGGAGGGAAGTGTTCCAGAGGGTCCGCTCCACGACGGGAAGGCAAAGCGCAGGAGGCGCCATTTTAGATTTGCAAGATGCCGAAGACTGGCTGTATCACTGCTTTTGATAATACATTAGAGGACTGGACCATGTATGTGGAAAGAGTAGAGGTATATTTCGAGGCAAACGATATAGCGGAGGGGAAAAAGGCATCGGTATTGTTAAACATAATGGGCGCTAGAACGTACGGCCTATTGCGGGACCTGATTACTCCAGCCAAACCGAAGGCGAAGAGTTTTAACGAAATTGTTGCTGTTCTACAGGAGCACTTAAACCCTGCACCGCTGTTGATAGCAGAAAGATTTAAATTCCACAGGAGAACTCAGCACAAAGATGAGAGCAATGCTGAGTATCTTACGGAACTACGCCAGTTCGGAGCAGGACTGGCAGATACCCTATGGGACAAATTTGTCTGTGGACTCCTGAGTGAAGGAACACAGAAGAAGTTACTCGCAGCAAAAGAGCTGATGCTAGATAAGGCTTTCAGCGTGGCAGTATCGTATGAAGCAGCAGCCAGGGGAGCTGCAGAAATTCAACAAAAACCACAGGAATACAGCACCCACGAAATGACACGGGGATTTGCAAAATGTTATCGCTGCGGCAGAACTAACCATGACCAGAAGGACTGCTGGTCCAAAGACAAAATATGCAGACAATGCGGGAAGATTGGACACATTGCACGAGTTTGTAGGTCTGGGAAGAAGACCAGCGACAACAAAAAGGCTACTAAGGAACCATACAAGAAAGTACAAAAGATGACGGATAGTAGTTCCGAAGACCAGATGAGCGATAGTGAATCCGAGAACAGGAGATTAAGCTGTCTCAAACTTCACAATGTAATCGCAAAAGAGGATCACCGAACCATTTGGGTCACCCTCACGATAGCAGGGTCCCAAGTTAAAATGGAATTGGATACAGGATCAGCGCTAACTGTCATGAATCGACGAGACTATGAGCGGCTATTTTCACACATACCCTTGAGAGGGACATCCATCGTCTTGACGACGTATACGGGGCAAAAAGTATACCCTAGAGGAAAAATAAGGGTGCCTGTCGAATACAATGGCAAGAAAATACGGAAATTGTATCTCTACATACTGCCAAATGGTGAACCACCGTTATCGGGACGGGAATGGATCAGGAAGATAAACTTAGATTGGCATTCCATTCATGCAATGACGGTGGACGGTAAAAAAGATGAAGACGTCACTCCTGGACGATTGTCAACAATCTTAGCTAACGCCAAAGAGGTATTTCAACAAGAACTGGGCACACTTAAAGGCATAACCGCCTCGTTAAAAATAGAAGAGAATGCAGTTCCCAAGTTTTTCAAAGCGAGACCGGTATCATATGCAATTCGTCCAGCCGTAGAGGCAGAGCTGGAGAATCTGGAGAAGGCGGGCGTGTTGTCTAAGGTCGACTGGAGCGAGTGGGCGACACCCATCGTTCCTGTCATGAAAAAAATGTTAAGCAATAAGTCCGGAGAGCCAAGGAAGATTCGCATCTGTGGGGATTTCAAGGTGATGGTGAACCCTGTCCTTCACACAGTACAATATCCTCTTCCAAGGATAGACGACATCTTCGCCTCACTGTCTGGAGGGAAGCGTTTTACAAAAATTGACCTAGCACAAGCATATTTGCAGATGGAGGTTGAAGAGTCCTCTAGGAAGTATCTCACGATAAACACTCACAAAGGTCTTTACCAATATCATCGATTGGTATTCGGAGTAGCATCGGCTCCGGCGATATGGCAAAGAGCGATGGAACAAGTCCTGCAAGGGATTCCGGGGACTCAGTGTTACTTGGACGACATCCTTGTAACAGGTGAAGATGACAGTGAACACCTTAACAACCTAGAACAGGTGCTCACTAGACTACGGGAACATGGGCTGCGAGCCAACCGCTCCAAGTGCGAATTTTTTAAGAAACAGATATCGTATTGTGGCCACGTGATTGATGAAGAGGGGTTACATAAGTCCCCTGACAAAATTGAAGTGGTTGTTAAGGCCCCAGCGCCTGAAAATGTGTCGCAACTGAGGTCATTCCTCAGGTTGGTGAATTACTATCATAAGTTTTTGCCGAATTTGTCGACAATTCTGCACCCAGTGAACGCCCTGCTACGAACGGGGGTAGCATGGAAATGGAGCGATGATTGTAAGCGTGCTTTTCAGAAGAGTAAGGACTTAATCACTTCGAAGGAAGTATTGGCTCACTACAACCCAGCACTGCCAATCAGGCTGGCGTGTGATGCGTCTCCCTACGGCATTGGGGCGGTACTGTCACATAAATTCCTTAATGCTTTGGAGAGGCCGATAGCTTTTGCGTCACGCTCGTTAACTTCTGCCGAGCGTAACTACGCCCAGATTGACAGAGAGGCCCTCAGCCTAGTGTGGGGGGTGAAGAAGTTCAATCACTATCTGCACGGTCAAAAATTTACTCTACTAACCGATCATCAACCTCTTGTCTCCATTTTCACCCCTCAGACGGGCGTACCGATAATGACAGCACAATGGCTGCAGAGATGGTCCCTTTTCCTAGGGGCACACCAATATGACATCGAGTACAGGGGAACTAAACAGCATGCAAATGCTGATGGATTGTCACGTCTACCGTTGCCGACGGTGGAAGAAGAAGACCTTGCAGTGGATCCAATGGAGTTATTCCACTCGACCATAGTCGAATGTCTCCCTGTGACGAATGCAAACATAGAAAAGGAAACACGGAATGACCCGACACTATCACGGGTCTATGATTTAATGGTGAAGGGATGGCCAGCACATGGCGAACCACTGCTGCCAGCATTTTCGTCAAGAAGAGAACAGCTGTCAGTGTGCAGAGAAACCTTGATGTGTGGATCCAGAGTAGTAATTCCACCTAAGTTGATGGATAGAGTGCTCAATGAGCTTCATGAGGGTCATCTGGGTGGGGTAAAAATGAAGAGCTTAGCCAGAGCGTTTGTGTGGTGGCCGGGAATCGATAGAGAAATCGAAGAGATGACCAAGAGCTGTGCAGGATGCCAGAAGGTCCAAAACGCCCCACCACAAGCTCCTCTGCATCCATGGGAGTGGCCCTCATCCCCATGGCAAAGGGTGCACATTGATTTTGCTGGTCCCTTCATGGACTCGATGTTTTTAATTGCGGTGGATGCACATTCAAAGTGGCCAGAGGTAATAAAAATGTCCTCAACCACCACGGAAAAAACTATCGCAGTTTTACGAACCATATTCGCCAGGAATGGGCTGCCTGAACAGATTTGCTCTGACAATGGAGCACAGTTTGTGTCTGAAGAGTTCCGGAGGTTCTTAAAGAACAATGGTGTTAAGCATTACACATCTGCCCCATATCATCCAGCCACTAATGGATTGGCCGAAAGGTTTGTCCAAACATTCAAGAAGGCTATCAAGGCAATGTGTAATGAAGATATACCCCTACAACACAAGGTGGACAACTTCTTGTTTGCCTACCAGAATGCGACACATGCGGTTACCAACCAAACTCCAGCCATGATGTTCTTCAATCGAAGACTACGATGCCACTTGGATTTGGTTAAGCCAAACGTCCGAAGAGATGTGGAGAACAGGCAGTTTCAGAATATGAATGAAAGGCCGACCAGGAGTTTTAAGATAGGTCAACCAGTTTTGGCCCGGGACTACCGCACTGAGAAATGGCAGCCAGGAACGATTTGTACACGACAAGGACCTCTCATGTATACCGTGGACATTGGGGAGAGCATTGTAAGACGCCATGCTGACCAGATTCTAGAGTCACTGGAAAACGTCAACTCCACACCATGATCTGATACACCTGGTAATGAAATCGACGTTCCAATTGCAGCTACCGCAGAACCGGTAATATTGGAAGCAGATGAACCAAACAATGACATTGATTTCGACTCAACATTGCCAGAAGAACCTGATACTCCAAAGAGGCGTTATCCAGACAGAATCAGGAAGCCTCCTCAAAGACTGAACTTATAATTGCTTAAACTTAACCAATGTATATAGCAACAGTAATTGTGATTGTAATTCGTTATCATTAGTGTTAAATGAAGGTTATGTACTGTTTATCTAAAAGGGGAGGAATTGTTGTGTATGTACCTTTAAGAGAATAACTGGTCTCAGACTGCAATACCGGCAGTGACCACCCCTGTATAAAACGTGCTAGAGAGCCTCTGTTTTGTTAGATTCGTTTATGCCTTTCACCAGTAAAGTTCTGTTTGTCTCTCTCCTGCTAGTCCGTGTCTCAATCATTCACGGGCTTAACAGTCTCCCTCTCTCACTGCACAGTCTAGCCAAGCTCCTGAACTAAAGCTGTCTCTCTCTCTCTCTGCACCGTCTAGCCAAGGTCCTGAACTAAAGCTGTCTCTCTCTCTCTCTGCACCGTCTAACCAAGGTTTGAACTAAAGCTGTCTCTCTCTCTCTCTCTTCGCCGTCTAGCCAAGGTCCTGAACTAAAGCTGTCTCTCTCTCTCTCTGCACCGTCTAGCCAAGATCCTTAACTAAAGCTGTCTCTCTCTCACTGCACCGTCTAGCCAAGGTCCTGAACTAAAGCTGTCTACCTCTCTCACTACACCGTCTCGCCAAGATCCTGAACTAAAGCTGTCTCTCTCGCTCTCTGCACCGTCTAGCCAAGGTCCTGAACTAAAGCTGTCTCTCTCTCTCTCTGCACCGTCTAGCCAAGGTCCTGAACTAAAGCTGTCTCTCTCTCTCTGCACCGTCTAGCCAAGATCCTGAACTAAAGCTGTCTCTCTCTCCCTGCACCGTCTAGCCAAGGTCCTGAACTAAAGCTGTCTCTCTCTCTCTCTTTCTCCGCACCGTCTAGCCAAGGTCCTGAACTAAAGCTGTCTCTCTCTCTTTCTCCGCACCGTCTAGGCAAGGTCCTGAACTAAAGCTGTCTCTCTCTCTCTTATTGCACCGTCTAGCCAAGGTCCTGAACTAAAGCTGTCTCTCTCTCTCTTACTGCACCGTCTAGCCAAGGTCCTGAACTAAAGCTGTCTCTCTCTCTCTTACTGCACCGTCTAACCAAGGTCCTGAACTAAAGGGCCTAGAAATTCAGTATCACCATGTTTGGGGCGCTGCAGCCGAGCAATCGCTAAATTTAGCGACCGGCGCCACCTTCGCCGAAATTGTGTTGCATCGCCCCAAGAGGTTGCTGCTGCGCTAAAGCAGGCGGTGCACGACTATCATAAGGTGCTAAGCCGGCGAGCTGGGGCGCTACCACCGAGGGCGGGCGCAGCGCAGGTGCGGCGACTTGCTGATTGAAGGCAGACACGCTGGCGCTGGTCAGCTCTTAAAGGGGGAGGGTCGATTTGTTTTGCTGCGACACCCTGCACACTGCAGCCCTGAATCAAGGCCTGAACATAGCTGCTTCACCAGTTCAACACCCAGGACTATGGAGAAGGCTAGGGAGCGAGCGCAGCGCTTCAGCGAGGGTGCCCTGAAGCTACTGGCTTGGCGCAGTAGAACGCAGGCAACCTGTCCTCTTCCCTGATAGTGGCAGGAGGCCGCTGCCCAGTGAGTATAGAAAAGCCTGGAGGGAGGTGGCAAACAGGGTGACCTCCAACAGCATGGTTGCCAGGACTCCTGTGCAATGCAGAAAAAAGTTCAACGACCTCACTTGGGTTGCCAGGGTGAGTACCCTTTCCAGTATCCTCTTCATCCCTGCATGTGCACCTCAGTTTCTGGCCAAAGGGACCTGAAAGCCCCAATGCCCAGCCCTCACCCAATAGCTATGGGACTCTCATGAAAATCACTTGCACATTCAGCACTTTACACACTGTCAGGGCTATTCTACCATGGGAGGCAGTGCAGGCAAGATCAGGGCTTGACACTGTCAGGGCTATTCCACCATGGGAGGCAGTGCAGGCAAGATCAGGGCTTGACACTGTCAGGGCTATTCCACCATGGGAGGCAGTGCAGACAAGATCAGGGCTTGACACTGTCAGGGCTATTCCACCACAGGAGGCAGTGCAGGCAAGATCAGGGCTTGACACTGTCAGGGCTATTACACCATGGGAGGCAGTGCAGGCAAGATCAGGGCTTGACACTGTACTTAGAGTCCGCCCTTTCTCTTGCAGGGCAAGCTGGCCCACAATCGCAGGGAGCAGCGACGGACCGGGGGAGGCCGTCCTGACCTTAAAGAGCTCAGCGACATGGAGCAGCGAGTGGAGCAGATTATGGGAGGCCGACTGATTAGCCCCGTCGCCACTGGAGATGCCGACCCCGTTCTGGACAGCAATGGTAAGGTCATCACCTCTTTGACCTCTCTCTTTCCACTTGTGCCTCACACCAGCATCCTTTGCCACTATCGAACCAATGCAGTGCATAGCAGCACCCATGCCTGCCTCGCTGCTGCCCTGTCCTCACTATAAGCAACTCTTGTGCCTCCCTGCTTTCAGATGCTGATTCGCCAGGTGAGGAGGCGGGCCCTCAAGCTGGCACTGTGTCTGATTCAGAATTCGAGGAGGAGGAAGAGGAAGCTGGACCATCAGTGCCACCTTCAGCCGAGGCAGCCCATGGCCATGATGGAGACACATCTTCCCTGGAGGGGAGCAGGGGGGAAGGGTCTGATGAGGGTGATGCTCCGGGGCCCAGTGGGCTGCAGCAACGCGGGAGAGGTGGGGAAGCTCGGTGGCCTTCTCCCCAGAGGGTGAGTGCGGCCTCCAGTCCTGCTACGGTGAGCGCAGAGGAGGTGTGGCTCCTTGGTGAAATGGGCGCCCAGGCTGAGCACAGGCACACTGAGCTCATGGCTGCAGTGGCAAGGATGCCTGACTCCATAGAGTCACTGGCAAGGAGTGTTCAGGAATTCGGGGCAGCACAGGCGGCTTCCAGCCAAGTGCTCAGTCGTACCGTGCATTCACTGGCGGGTGATGCAGACACAGACCAGGGCCACACGGGCACCAACTGCTGCCACCCTCGCTGGATCGGCCAGGCATCGACGGGGCCTTCGCCCCGCCGCAGCAGCCCAGCAGTCTGTACTTCAGCAGATTGCTGCGCATGCTTCAGTGCTGGCCCATGCGAGTGCCAGTGTCTCGGCTGACCAGGGAGTGCCTGTGCTCTGTCAGGCTGGCAGCATTCCTGCAGCCAACACTGTCACTCCTCCACTGCAGCTGCCACCACCCGTAGGACAGGCTGCTGCCGCCCAAGCAGAGTTGGAGCAGTCAGAAGCCGGGCCCTCCAGGCCCAGAGCTGGTCCAGGCCGTCCCCCAAGGGCATCTGCCATCTCACCATCTGACCCTCAGCAGCCTTCCCCCAGCCTTGCTGCAGCCACTGGGGTCCCATTGAGGAGGAGCTGCAGGGCGGGAAGGGGCCAATCGCGGAAGCGAGGTGGATCACCCTCGCAGGCAAAAAAGTAGGTGTGGCAAAATGTTTTTTTATATGAAGGCCGAGAATGTTGTGTTTGTTTTTTATATGAAGGCCGAGAATGTTGTGTTTGTTTTTTATATGAAGGCCGAGAATCATGGTCATTTTTGTTTAACTGTTTTTTTCATTTTCTCAAGGTTGTGAGAGCCAGTTATGTGTCTGACTGTTTTTTGGGGGGTTTCTCTGAATTTGTTTGTCATGCGGGAAGGGCACAGAGTTTGTAAAATAAAAAATTTTCTTTATTCAGATTGCCCATGTTTGCACTTTGAACTATTTGTTGCCTTGACCGGCTGAGGGTTTGCGGAGCGGCTCCATTCATGTTCTTTCATTGGCACAAGCCATTCCCTGAGAGGGGGCCTAGAACCGGTTGCAATAATCCGCCGACGGACAGCCCTTGCACTTTGTGCCTCCCTCCCGTCTTGGTGCTCCTCCTCCTCCTCCTCTGGTGGTCCTCCAATGTCTGCTGGCAGTGGCTGAGTCCTGAGGATAGCCAGGTTGTGCAGCATGCAGCACACTACAATGAAATGGGAGACTCGCTCAGGCGAGTACTGTAGTGCTCCTCTGGAACGGTCCAGACAGTGGAACCGTTGCTTGAGCATGCCGACCGTGTGCTCAATGATGTTCCTGGTAGCTTGATGGCTGTTATTGTATCGTTCTTCAGCAGGGGTGCTGGACACACGGAGTGGGGTCATCAGCCAGGTGCACAAAGGATAGCCCTTGTCCCCGAGAAGCCAGCCTCCTGGGTGAGCCGGGGCTTCGAAAATGTCTGCCACAGAAGTCTGGCGCAGGATGTAGGCATCGTGGCTGCTGCCTGGAAAGTGGGCATTGACAGCCAGTATGAGCTGCCTGTGGTCACACACCATCTGGACATTGAGCGAATGGTAGCCCTTCCAGTTGCGGTAATCCTCGGCATTCTGTAGAGGTGCCCGCAAAGCCACATGCGTGCAGTCAATGGCGCCCTGGACCATGGGGAAGCCCGCTATTCTTGCAAATCCCATTGCATGCTCTTGCTGCTTGTCCAGGGTCATGGGGGAGGAGATGTACTGACGTCTCCTTCTGAAGAGGGCATTCGTCACCTGGTGGATGCAGCAATGTACCGTGAACTGGGAGATATTGGCAATGTCCGCAGTAGCGGATTGGAAGGAGCCGGTGGCATAGAAGTTGAGAGCCACCGTCACCTTCACTGCCACCGACAGAGACGTCCTGCTCCTCAGCTGTGGCTGCAGATCTCTCTGAAGCAGGTGGCAGATCTCTGTGACCACCTCCCTTCTGAATCGCAGCCTCCGAACACACTGCTCCTCAGACATGTTCAGATATGAGAACTGCTGGCGGTATACCCTGGGTGGGTAAGGCCTCCTGTGCCGACGCCTGTTGGCCCTTCTCCATCTGGCCATGAGTGGCACTCTCTCTCGACATCACTGAGCCCTTTGAAAGCAATGCAGAAAGCCAACGTTTCCACCCATTGCAGCCCCTATTATATGTGGCGACTCAAGGCTATGGCACTGAAAGTAAAATCCAACTGCAAAGCTCTGGCCTGGAGCCAGAAGTACCTGTGCGAGCGCTGAGTCAAAGCAGAAAGCTCTCTCCCTTTGTCTCTCTCCAAATATCTCTCTCACACACCGAAGGAGTGGAACAAAATGGCTGCCACAAAGAATGGAGGAAGAGTCCCCTTTAAATAGCGCCCCCCGCGCCCCGCAGCGACTGGGAACCGTTCCACTCAACCAGTCGCTGGGGGCGCCAGGCGCACAGAAGGGGGGCACCACTGAAGTTCCAGTTCGGGGCGCATCAAGGGCGTTGCACCATGAACTGACATCAGGATCTGCGCACGCAGCTGAGCGGGTGCTACGGTTTTGCACCACCGCTAAAACTTGACTGAATTTTGCGAGAGGCGCAGATCGCGCTGCGCCCGGGCGCTAGCCGCTTTGTGCCCCACTTCTCCTCCTCCTAAGGCGCTAGCGGCTGGCGCTAACAACTGAATTTCTAGGACAAGCTGCCTCTCTATCTCTCACTGCACCGTCTAGCCAAGGTCCTGAACTAAAGCTGTCTCTCTCTCTAACTGAACCGTCTAGCCAACGTCCTGAACTAAAACTGTCTCTCTCTCTCTCTGCACCATCTTTTTTTTTATTCATTGATGGGATGTGGGCATCGCTGGCTAGGCTGCATTTAGTGCCCATCCCTAATTGCCCTTGAGAAGATGGTGGTGAGCCCCTTCTTGAACCGCTGCAGTCCCTATGGTGTAGGTACACCCACAATGCTGTTAGGAAGGGAGTTTCAGGATTTTGGCCCAGCGACAGTGATGGATCGGCGATACTGTTCCAAGTCAGGATGGTGTGTGACTTGGAGGGGAACTTGTAGGTGGTGATGTTCCCATGCGTCTGCTGCCCTTGTCCTTCTAAGTGGTAGAGGTCGCGGGTTTGGAAGGTGCTGTTGAAGGAGCTTTGGCGAGTTGCTGCAGTGCATCTTGTAGATGGTACACACTGCAGCCACAGTGCGCCGGTGGTGGAGGGAGTGAATGTTGAAGGTGGTGGATGGAGTGCCAATCAAGCGGGCTGCTTTATCCTGAATGGTGTCGACCTTCTTGAGTGTTGTTGGAGCTGCACTCATCCAGGCAAGTGGAGAGTATTCCATCACACTCCTGACTTGTACCTTGTAGATGGTGGAAAGGCTTTGGGGAGTCAGGAGGTGAGACACTCACTGCAGAATTCCCAGCCTCTGGCCTGCTCTTGTAGCCACAGTATTTATATGGCTGGTCCAGTTCAGTTTCTGATCAATGGTAACCCCCAGGATGTTGATAGTGGGGGATTCAGCGATGGTAATGCCATTGAATGTCAAGGGGAGATGGTTAGAGTCTCACTTGTTGGAGATGGTCATTGCCTGGCACTTGTGTGGCGCGAATGTTACTTGCCACTTGTCAGCCCAAGTCTGAATGTTGTCCAGGTCTTGCAGCATATGGACACGGACTGCGTCAGTATCTGACGAGACTCAAATGGTGCTGAACAGTGTGCAATCATCAGCGAACATCCGCACTTATGACCTTATGATGGAGGGAAGGTCATTGATGAAACAGCTGAAGATGATTGGGCCTAGGACACTGCCCTGAGGAACTCCTGCAGTGATGTCATGTGATCGTCTAGCCAAGGTCCTGAACTAAAGCTGTCTCTCTCTCTCACTGCACCGTCCAGCCAAGGTCCTGAACTAAAGCTGTCTCCCACTCTCTCTGAACCGTCTAGCCAAGGTCCTGAACTAAAGCTGTCTCTCTCCCGCTCTGCACCGTTTAGCCAAGGTCCTGAACTAAAGCTGTCTCTCTCTCTCTCTGCACCGTCTAGCCAAAGTCCTGAACTAAAGCTGTCTCCCTCTCTCTGCACCGCCTAGCCAAGATCCTAAACTAAATCTATCTCACTCTCTCACTTCACCGTCAAGCCAAGGTCCTGAACTAAAGCTGTCTCTCTCTCTCACTGCAGCATCTAGCCAAGGTCCTGAACTAAAGCTGTCTGTCTCTCACTGCATCGTCTAGCCAAGGTCCTGAACTAAAGCTGTCTCTCTCTCTCTCTGCACCGTCTAGCCAAGGTCCTGAACTAAAGCTGTCTCTCCCTCTCTCTCTGCACCCCCTAGCCAAGGTCCTGAACTAAAGCTGTCTCTCTCTCTCTCTCTCTCTCTACACCATCTAGCCAAGGTCCTGAACTAAAGCTGTCTCTCCCTCTCTCTCTGCACCCCCTAGCCAAGGTCCTGAACTAAAGCTGTCTCTCTCTCTCACTGCACCGTCTAGCCAAGGTCCTGAACTAAAGCTATCTCTCTCTCTCTCACTGCACCGTCTAGCCAAGGTCCTGAACTAAAGCTGTCTCTCTCTCTCTCACTGCACCGTCTAGCCAAGGTCCTGAACTAAAGCTGTCTCTCTCTCTCACTGCACCGTCTAGCCAAGGTCCTGAACTAAAGCTGTCTCCCACTCTCTCTGAACCGTCTAGACAAGGTCCTGAACTAAAGCTGTCTCTCTCCCTCTCTCTCTGCACCATCTAGCCAAGGTCCTGAACTAAAGCTGTCTCTCTCTCTCTGCACTGTCTAGCCAAGGTCCTGAACTAAAGCTGTCTCTCTCTCTCTCTGCACCGTCTAGACAAGGTCCTGAACGAAAGCTGTCTCTCCCTCTCTGCAACGTCTAGCCAAGGTCCTGAACTAAAGCTGTCTCTCTCCCTACACCGTCTAGACAAGGTCCTGAACTAAAGCTGTCTCTCTCTCTCTTTGCACCGTCTAGCCAAGGTCCTGAACGAAAGCTGTCTCTCTCTCTCTCTGCACCGTCTAACCAAGGTCCTGAACTAAAGCTGTCTCTCTCTCTCTCTGCACCGTCGAGCCAAGGTCCTGAACTAAAGCTGTCTCTCTCTCTCTGCACCGTCTAGCCAAGGTCCTGAACTAAAGCTGTCTCTCTCTCTCTCTGCACCGTCTAGCCAAGGTCCTGAACGAAAGCTGTCTCTCTCTCTCTCTGCACCGTCTAGCCAAGGTCCTGAACTAAAGCTGTCTCTCTCTCTCTCTGCACCGTCTAGCCAAGGTCCTGAACTAAAGCTGTGTCTCGCTCTCTGCATCGTCTAGCCAAGGTCCTGAAATAAAGCTGTCTCTTTCTCTCTCTGCACCGTCTAGCCAAGGTCCTGAACTAAAGCTGTCTCTCTCTCTCTCAGCACCGTCTAGCCAAGGTCCTGAACTAAAGCTGTCTCTCTCTCTCTCTGCACCGTCTTGCCAAGGTCCTGAACTAAAGCTGTCTCTCTCTCTCTGCACCGTCTAGCCAAGGTCCTGAACTAAAGCTATCTCTCTCTCACTGCACCGTCTAGTCAAGGTCCTGAACTAAAGCTGTCTCTCTCTCTCACTGCACCGTCTAGACAAGGTCCTGAACTAAAGCTGTCTCTCTCTCTCTCTCTGCACCGTCTAGCCAAGGTCCTGAACTAAAGCTGTCTCTCTCTCTCTCTGCACCGTCTAGCCAAGGTCCTGAACTAAAGCTGTCTCTCTCTCTCTCTGCACCGTCTAGCCAAAGTCCTGAACTAAAGCTGTCTCTCCCTCTCTCTCACTGCACCGTCTAGCCAAGGTCCTGAACTAAAGCTGTCTCTCTCTCTCTCTACACCGTCTAGCCAAGGTCCTCAACTAAAGCTGTCTCTCCATCTCACTGCACCGTCTAGCCAAGGTCCTGAACTAAAGCTGTCTCTCTCTGTCCCTCTGCATCGTCTAGCCAAGGTCCTGAACTAAAGCTGTCTCTCTCTCTCTCTGCACCGTCTAGCCAAGGTCCTGAACTAAAGCTGTCTCTCTCTCTCTCTGCACCGTCTAGCCAAGGTCCTGAACTAAAGCTGTCTCTCTCTCTCACTGCACCGTCTAGCCAAGGTCCTGAACTAAAGCTGTCTCTCTCTCTCTGCACCGTCTAGCCAAGGTCCTGAACTAAAGCTGTCTCTCTCTCTCTCTGCACCGTCTAGCCAAGGTCCTGAACTAAAGCTGTCTCTCTCTCTCTGCACCGTCTAGACAGGGTCCTGAACTAAAGCGGTCTCCCTCTCTCTCTCTGCACCGTCTAGCCAAAGTCCTGAACTAAAGCTGTCTCTCTCTCGCTCCCTCTGCACCGTCTAGCCAAGGTCCTGAAATAAAGCTGTCTCTCTCTGCATCGTCTAGCCAAGGTCCTGAACTAAAGCTGTCTCTCTCTCTCACTGCACCGTCTAGCCAAGGTCCTGAACTAAAGCTGTCTCTCCCTCTCTCTCACTGCACCGTCTAGCCAAGGTCCTGAACTAAAGCTGTCTCTCTCTCTCTCTCTCTGCACAGTCTAGCCAAGGTCCTGAACTAAAGCTGTCTCTCTCTGTCTCTGCACCCTCTAGCCAAGGTCCTGAACGAAAGCTGTCTCTCTCGCTCTCTGCACCGTCTAGCCAAGGTCCTGAACTAAAGCTGTCTCTCTCGCTCTGCACCATCTAGCCAAGGTCCTGAACTAAAGCTATCTCTCTCTCACTGCACCGTCTAGTCAAGGTCCTGAACTAAAGCTGTCTCTCTCTCTCTCTCTGCACCGTCTAGCCAAGGTCCTGAACTAAAGCTGTCTCTCTCTCTCTCTGCACCGTCTAGCCAAGGTCCTGAACTAAAGCTGTCTCTCTCTCTCTCTGCACCGTCTAGCCAAAGTCCTGAACTAAAGCTGTCTCTCCCTCTCTCTCACGGCACCGTCTAGCCAAGGTCCTGAACTAAAGCTGTCTCTCTCTCTCTCTACACCGTTTAGCCAAGGTCCTCAACTAAAGCTGTCTCTCCATCTCACTGCACCGTCTAGCCAAAGTCCTGAACTAAAGCTGTCTCTCTCTGTCCCTCTGCATCGTCTCGCCAAGGTCCTGAACTAAAGCTGTCTCTCCCTCTCTCTCTGCACTGTTGTGTATGTAATATGTGTGCTACTTTGAACCTATGGACAGGACTGCACTACTTGTAGGGCGTAGTGATACGCAGTACCACTCCTGGCCATAGGGGTATAAATAGTACTGTGGGTACTGATCTCCCCTCAGTTCCCGCCTGTGGGCATGAAGTAAAGACCTACGTGCAGTCCCTACCTCCAACCAGTAAAGACCTGTTTGAGTTATACGTTTAAGTCTTTGTGTTAATTGTTCAATACAATACACATACTTAACACTGGCGACGAGTCAGGTTCTTACCCTGCGGCAGTTGAAGAGAGGTTTCAAACCTCACCACCCCACTAGAAGCGACAGGCTTAGGACTCTGAAGCCTCCATCAGCGACTGAGCACTGGAGTGCAGCAGCCATCCTGACAGCTTCCAGCGACTGACAGAAGTCTTTCTGCAGTTTCCTTGTTCAACCTAGGTGGTGGGGTAAGCCGTGCAGCGTTGGCTGCAAAGACAGGGCTGGGGAAGTCGGAGCAGATAAGGGCCATCGATCGCGATCGGAGATAAGGCCGGGCCGCCTTCAAGTGCGAGGCGCAGCGCGGGCCAGCGATCGGGACCAAAGATAAGGGCCGCACTCGGACTGAAAGGCGCGGCGGCTGCAGAAGCTCAAGGTGCGAGAGCCGCGGTGCACAGCGCGGGTTATCGATCGCACAGAAGATAAGGGCCGAGAGCCGCTTCGGTCGGGAGCCACTTCGCGATCCAGCGATCGCATCCGCTGATAAGGGCCGCACTCGGGCGATCGCGGCGAAGATAAGGGCCGCACTCAGGGGCTGAAGGGAGACGGCGTCGGGGGACGGGTGAAGACCGCCAAGCGCGGGAAAACCGCCATTTTGTGGGCGGAGGACGACGGCAAGAGCGGGAAGCCGCCATCTTTGATAACAAGTAAAGAAAATAAAATCTGAGAAATTGCAAATCTACAATGCCTAAACACGTGAATATTAGCACCTTTGATAGTGACCTCGAAGATTGGGCCATATATGTTGAAAGAGTAAAAAATTATTGTAAGGCCAATAAAATTTGTGACCAAGATAAAGCTCTAACATTATTAAATTTAATGGGTGCGAAGACATACGGGCAATTGAAACACCTGTTATCACCAGATGAACCGGCGGATAAGACGTTCGATGAGATTGTTACTGTCCTGAAAGATCATCTAAACCCCACGCCGCTGATGCTAGCGGAACGATTTAAATTTTACGACAGAAGGCAGCTACAGCGTGAAAGCAATGCTGAATATTTGCTGGAATTGCGTAAATTAGCGAAATATTGCCAGTTTGGAACGGGACTGACAGATGCACTACGAGACAAATTTGTGTGTGGTTTATTTAAACAGGATACACAAAAGCGACTGCTCGAGGAGAATGAGCTGACGCTTGAGAAGGCGGTCACTATGGCAGCAGCACACGAAGCCGCAGCGAGAGGCACGGCAGTAATGCAGCTACGGTCACCGGAGCTCAGTGCACACAAATTGGGTGTGAGTTCTGGCAAATGTTATCGTTGTGGAAAGACAACGCATGATCAGAACCAGTGTTGGTTTAAAAACCAAGAATGTAGAACTTGTGGTAGGCTTGGACACATAGCTAGAGTATGCAGGTCAGGGAAGAAGACCAGCAACAAGAAGTCACTGCAAGGAAAATACGCAAAAGTACACAAGGTGGCCGAACAGGAGTCCGATTCAGACGCAAGCAGTAATGAACTGGCTGGCTTAAGCAGCATTGAACTGGCTAGCTGAAGGGTACTCAACGTTGGTAAGGGTGCAGACCTCCAGACAATTTGGGTCACTCTTCAGATAGAAGGAGTCCAAGTAAAACTGGAATTGGACACTGGATCGGCATTGACGGTCATAAATAAGAAAGATTATGGAAGGTTAGTCCAACATATTCCCCTACAGGATACGGAGCTCATATTGAAAACATACACGGGGCAAAGAGTGTACCCCATCGGGAAAATTGAGGTCACAGTGGTCCACAAGGGCGAAGAAAGTCAAATAATGGACTTATATGTGCTATCTGAAGGAGGTCCTCCACTACTAGGATGGGAGTGGATTAGGAAAATGAATATCGACTGGCATTTCCTACAAACAATAACGAGTGAGAACTCGGTGAACATAATCAACCCAGACTCTGGAACTGATGATGGTAAGACCAACCCGTGTGCAAAAGACAAAGTTTCAGCACAGAATTCCACTGAGATAGAGAATTCTGAGTCTGTCCAGTCTACTGACATGCACATTTCTGAGGGACACCGGGCTCGAACTCAACTCCATTTCAAACTGCAACAGCAATTAGAACAAATGATTCGCCGTTTTGAGCAAGAGATGAATGCGACGAAAGAGTTCTTTGATATAGAGTGGGAACATCTGGAAAGACAACAGAAGCAGCTGCTGGAGCAAATGGAGCAGGAGCACACAAAATGTCTGATGTCAGAGGAGTTAACGGTCAGCCAACTCCTGCATATGCTGAAGGACAGGACTCTGAAATGGGAAAAACTTGAACACGAACTTCAATATTCAAACGAAAGGGGTTCGGAGCTCTCAAAGGTTATTGGAAGAGCTGAGGTGGCAACACAGACTGAAATGACTGCAACAGAGCAGCCCTTGGATGCCAAAAGTACGCTGACTCACGTCAACGTAGAACAACAGACCGCTGAAACAGCTGCTCCGGTAGAGGGATTGAATAGTCCGATCAATCAATCTCCAAAAGAAGTTGAAGTAGTAAAATCTCAAATGAGGTCATTAGTAAACGACTTGCTGAAAGCCCAGAAAAAGCTGGATGAAGAGGTACGCATGAAGAAGTCTCTTCAGGAAAGATGTCTGGACTTGGAACAAAAGCTGGCTAACGCCCAGCTGGGTATGGAGGAAATAGAAGACCCTCTCGCTGACCTAGATCAGGACGACACCGAATATTACTATGTCCTGTCCTGCCCAACTTGTAACTTCGACTCCCACCATACAGAAATCATGGAGGAGCACCGAAAGTCTACGGAACATCGGGAGAAGGTGGCTCTACTACGGAAAAAGGAGGAAGAGAAGGAGGAACTGCGCATGCAGCTGGCAGCTGACAGTGGAGCCCAGAGAGTCTCCAAGAAGCAGAAAAGGAAAAGTCAAAACAGAAGATGCCCCATCTGAACCATTATTACCTCTACCAGATCACACACGTGGTCCCTCCGAACGGAGCCAATTCAGTTCGGAAGTTCAAACTGTTAAATCCATGGAAGGACTATTGAATGAGTCACTCCAGCAACGTGAACCGACTACACCACAGAGATTGAATCTGTGAACTGTTTTCCGCAGAGACTGAATCTGTGATCTGTTTTGACATGAAGTTATCTATGTATCTATGTTATTCTGTTATGTAAGCCTGAAGATATATATGTATATATGTTATTACGTTATGTTAAATGGGGAGATGACTGTAAAGCTAAGAAGGGAGGAATGTTGTGTATGTAATATGTGTGCTACTTTGAACCTATGGACAGGACTGCACTACTTGTAGGGCGTAGTGATACGCAGTACCACTCCTGGCCATAGGGGTATAAATAGTACTGTGGGTACTGATCTCCCCTCAGTTCCCGCCTGTGGGCATGAAGTAAAGACCTACGTGCAGTCCCTTCCTCCAACCAGTAAAGACCTGTTTGAGTTATACGTTTAAGTCTTTGTGTTAATTGTTCAATACAATACAGATACTTAACAGGCACCGTCTAGCCAAGGTCCTGAAATAAAGCTGTCTCTCTCTCTCACTGCACCGTCTAGCCAAGGTCCTGAACTAAAGCTGTCTCTCTCTCTCTGCACCGTCTAGCCAAGGTCCTGAACTAAAGCTGTCTCTCTCTCTCTCTGCACCGTCTAGCCAAGGTCCTGAACTAAAGCTGTCTCTCTCTCTCTGCACCGTCTAGACAGGGTCCTGAACTAAAGCGGTCTCCCTCTCTCTCTCTGCACCGTCTAGCCAAAGTCCTGAACTAAAGCTGTCTCTCTCTCTGTCCCTCTGCACCATCTAGCCAAGGTCCTGAAATAAAGCTGTCTCTCTCTGCACCGTCTAGCCAAGGTCCTGAACTAAAGCTGTCTCTCTCTCTCTCAGCACCGTCTAGCCAAGGTCCTGAACAAAAGCTGTCTCTCTCTCTCACTGCACCATCTAGCCAAGGTCCTGAACTAAAGCTGTCTCTCCCTCTCTCTCTCTACACCGTCTAGCCAAGGTCCTGAACTAAAGCTGTCTCTCTCTGTCTCTCTGCATCGTCTAGCCAAGGTCCTGAACTAAAGCTGTCTCTCTCTCTCTCACTGCACCGTCTATCCAAGGTCCTGAACTAAAGCTGTCTCTCCCTCGCTCTCTGCACCGTCTAGTCAAGGCCCTGAACTAAAGCTGTCTCTCTCTCTCTCTGCACCGTCTAGACAGGGTCCTGAACTAAAGCGGTCTCTCTCTCTCTCTCTCTCTGCACCGTCTAGCCAAGGTCCTGAACTAAAGCTGTCTCTCTCTCTCTCTGCACCGTCTAGCCAAGGTCCTGAACTAAAGCTGCCTCTCTCCCTCTCTGCACCATCTAGCCAAGGTCCTAACTAAAGCTGTCTCTCTCTCTCTCTCTGCACCGTCTAGACAAGGCCCTGAACAAAAGCTGTCTCTCTCTCTCTCTGCACCGTCTAGCCAAGGTCCTGAAATAAAGCTGTCTCTCTCTCTCTCTGCACCGTCTAGCCAAAGTCCTGAACTAAAGCTGTCTCTCTCTCTCTGCACCGTCTAGCCAAGGTCCTGATCTAAAGCAGTCTCTCTCTCTCTGCACCGTCTAGCCAAGGTCCTGAACTAAAGCTGTCTCTCTCTCTCTGCACCGTCTAGCCAAGACCTGAACTAAAGCTGTCTCCCTCTCTCTCACTGCACCGTCTAGCCCAGGTCCTGAACTAAAGCTGTCTCTCTCTCTCTCACTGCACCGTCTAGCCAAGGTCCTGAACTAAAGCTGTCTCTCTCTCTCTCTCTGCACCGTCTAGCCAAGGTCCTGAACTAAAGCTGTCTCTCTCCCTGCACCGTCTAGCCAAGTTCCTGAACTAAAGCTGTCTCTCTCTCTCTCTGCACCGTCCAGCCAAGGTCCTGAACTAAAGCTGTCTCTCTCTCTCTGCACCGTCTAGCCAAGGTCCTGAACTAAAGCTGTCTCTCTCTCGCTACACCGTCTAGCCAAGGTCCTGAACTAAAGCTGTCTCTCTCTCTCACTGCACCGTCTAGACAAGGCCCTGAACAAAAGCTGTCTCTCTCTCTCTCTGCACCGTCTAGACAAGGCTCTGAACAAAAGCTGTCTCTCTCTCTCTCTGCACCGTCTAGCCAAGGTCCTGAACTAAAGCTGTCTCTCTCTCTGCACCGTCTAGCCAAGGTCCTGAACTAAAGCTGTCTCTCTCTCTCTGCACCGTCTAGCCAAGGTCCTGAACTAAAGCTGTCTCTCTCTCTCTCTGCACCGTCCAGCCAAGGTCCTGAACTAAAGCTGTCTCTCTCCGCAACGTCTAGACAAGGCCCTGAACAAAAGCTGTCTCTCTCTCTCTCTGCACCGTCTAGACAATGCCCTGAACTAAAGCTGTCTCTCTCTCTCTGCACCGTCTAGCCAAGGCCCTGGACTAAAGCTGTCTCTCTCTCTTTCTGCACCGTCTAGACAAGACCCTGAACAAAAGCTGTCTCTCTCTCTCTCTGCACCGTTTAGCCAAGGTCCTGAACTAAAGCTGTCTCTCTCTCTCTCTGCACCGTCTAGCCAAGGCCCTGGACTAAAGCTGTCGCTCTCTCTCTCACTGCACCGTCTAGACAAGACCCTGAACAAAAGCTGTCTCTCTCTCTCTCTGCACCGTCTAGCCAAGGTCCTGAACTAAAGCTGTCTCTCCCTCTCTCTCTGCACCGTCTAGCCTAGTTCCTGAACTAAAGCTGTCTCTCTCTCTGCACCGTCTAGCCAAGGTCCTGAACTAAAGCTGTCTCTCTCTCTCACTGCACCGTCTAGCCAAGGTCCTGAACTAAAGCTGTCTCTCTCTCTCTCTCTGCACCGTCTAGACAAGGTCCTGAACTAAAGCTGTCTCTCTCTCACTCTGCACTGTCTAGCCAAGGTCCTGAACAAAAGCTGTCTCCCTCTCTCGCTACACCGTCTAGCCAAGGTCCTGAACTAAAGCTGTCTCTCTCTCTCACTGCACCGTCTAGACAAGGCCCTGAACAAAAGCTGTCTCTCTCTCCCTCTGCACCGTCTAGACAAGGCTCTGAACAAAAGCTGTCTCTCTCTCTCTCTGCACCGCCGAGCCAAGGTCCTGAAATAAAGCTGTCTCTCTCTCTCTCTGCACCGTCTAGACAAGGCCCTGAACAAAAGCTGTCTCTCTCCACAACGTCTAGACAAGGCCCTGAACTAAATCTGTCTCTCTCTCTCTCTCTGCACGTTCTAGACAAGGCCCTGAACAAAAGCTGTCTCTCTCTCTCTCTGCACCGTCTAGACAAGGCCCTGAACTAAAGCTGTCTCTCTCTCTCTGCACCGTCTAGCCAAGGCCCTGGACTAAAGCTGTCTCTCTCTCTTTCTGCACCGTCTAGACAAGGCCCTGAACAATAGCTGTCTCTCTCTCTCTCTGCACCTTCTAGCCAAGGTCCTGAACTAAAACTGTCTCTCTCTCTCTCTGCACCGTCTAGCCAAGGTCCTGAACTAAAGCTGTCTCTCTCTCTCTCTGCACCGTCTAGCCAAGGTCCTGAACTAAAGCTGTCTCCCTCTCTCTGCACTGTCTCGCCAAGATCCTAAACTAAATCTGTCTCACTCTCTCACTTCACCGTCTAGCCAAGGTCCTGAACTAAAGCTGTCTCTCACTGCATCGTCTAGCCAAGGTCCTGAACTAAAGCTGTCTCTCTCTCTCTCTGCACCGTCTAGCCAAGGTCCTGAACTAAAGCTGTCTCTCTCTCTCTCTCAGCACCGTCTAGCCAAGGTCCTGAACTAAAACTGTCTCTCTCTCTCACTGCACCGTCTAGCCAAGGTCCTGAACTAAAGCTGTCTCTCCCTCTCTCTCACTGCACCGTCTAGCCAAGGTCCTGAACTAAAGCTGTCTCTCTCTCTCTCACTGCACCGTCTAGCCAAGGTCCTGAACTAAAGCTGTCTCCCTCTCTCTGCACCGCCTAGCCAAGGTCCTGAACTAAAGCTGTCTCTCTCTCTCTCACTGCACCGTCTAGCCAAGGTCCTGAACTAAAGCTGTCTCTCCCTCTCTCTCTGCACCGTCTAGCCTAGTTCCTGAACTAAAGCTGTCTCTCTCTCTGCACCGTCTAGCCAAGGTCCTGAACTAAAGCTGTCTCTCTCTCTCACTGCACCGTCTAGCCAAGGTCCTGAACTAAAGCTGTCTCTCTCTCTCTCTCTGCACTGTCTAGCCAAGGTCCTGAACAAAAGCTGTCTCCCTCTCTCGCTACACCGTCTAGCCAAGGTCCTGAACTAAAGCTGTCTCTCTCTCTCACTGCACCGTCTAGACAAGGCCCTGAACAAAAGCTGTCTCTCTCTCCCTCTGCACCGTCTAGACAAGGCTCTGAACAAAAGCTGTCTCTCTCTCTCTCTGCACCGCCGAGCCAAGGTCCTGAAATAAAGCTGTCTCTCTCTCTCTCTGCACCGTCTAGACAAGGCCCTGAACAAAAGCTGTCTCTCTCCACAACGTCTAGACAAGGCCCTGAACTAAATCTGTCTCTCTCTCTCTCTCTGCACGTTCTAGACAAGGCCCTGAACAAAAGCTGTCTCTCTCTCTCTCTGCACCGTCTAGACAAGGCCCTGAACTAAAGCTGTCTCTCTCTCTCTGCACCGTCTAGCCAAGGCCCTGGACTAAAGCTGTCTCTCTCTCTTTCTGCACCGTCTAGACAAGGCCCTGAACAATAGCTGTCTCTCTCTCTCTCTGCACCTTCTAGCCAAGGTCCTGAACTAAAACTGTCTCTCTCTCTCTCTGCACCGTCTAGCCAAGGTCCTGAACTAAAGCTGTCTCCCTCTCTCTGCACTGTCTCGCCAAGATCCTAAACTAAATCTGTCTCACTCTCTCACTTCACCGTCTAGCCAAGGTCCTGAACTAAAGCTGTCTCTCACTGCATCGTCTAGCCAAGGTCCTGAACTAAAGCTGTCTCTCTCTCTCTCTGCACCGTCTAGCCAAGGTCCTGAACTAAAGCTGTCTCTCTCTCTCTCTCAGCACCGTCTAGCCAAGGTCCTGAACTAAAACTGTCTCTCTCTCTCACTGCACCGTCTAGCCAAGGTCCTGAACTAAAGCTGTCTCTCCCTCTCTCTCACTGCACCGTCTAGCCAAGGTCCTGAACTAAAGCTGTCTCTCTCTCTCTCACTGCACCGTCTAGCCAAGGTCCTGAACTAAAGCTGTCTCTCCCTCTCTCTCTGCACCGCCTAGCCAAGGTCCTGAACTAAAGCTGTCTCTCTCTCTGCACCGTCTAGCCAAGGTCCTGAACTAAAGCTGTCTCTCTCTCTCTCTGCACCGTCGAGCCAAGGTCCTGAACTAAAGCTGTCTCTCTCTCTCTGCACCGTCTAGACAAGGTCCTGAACTAAAGCTGTCTCTCTCTCTCTCTGCACTGTCTAGCCAAGGTCCTGAACAAAAGCTGTCTCCCTCTCTCGCTACACCGTCCAGCCAAGGTCCTGAACTAAAGCTGTCTCTCTCTCTCTCTCACTGCACCGTCTAGCCAAGGTCCTGAACTAAAGCTGTCTCTCTCTCTCTCACTGCACCGTCTAGCCAAGGTCCTGAACTAAAGCTGTCTCTCCCTCTCTCACTGCACCGTCTGGACAAGGCCCTGAACAAAAGCTGTCTCTCTCTCTCTCTGCACCGTCTAGACAAGGCTCTGAACTAAAGCTGTCTCTCTCTCTCTCTGCACCGTCTAGCCAAGGTCCTGAAATAAAGCTGTCTCTCTCTCTCTCTGCACTGTCTAGACAAGGCCCTGAACAAAAGCTGTCTCTCTCCACAACGTCTAGACAAGGCCCTGAACTAAATCTGTCTCTCTCTCTGCACGTTCTAGACAAGGCCCTGAACAAAAGCTGTCTCTCTCTCTCTCTGCACCGTCTAGACAAGGCCCTGAACTAAAGCTGTCTCTCTCTCTCTGCACCGTCTAGCCAAGGCCCTGGACTAAAGCTGTCTCTCTCTCTTTCTGCACCGTCTAGACAAGGCCCTGAACAATAGCTGTCTCTCTCTCTCTCTCTGCACCTTCTAGCCAAGGACCTAAACTAAAGCTGTCTCTCTCTCTCTCTGCACCATCTAGCCAAGGTCCTGAACTAAAGCTGTCTCTCCCTCTCTCTCTGCACCGTCTAGCCAAGGTCCTGAACTAAAGCTGTCTCTCTCTCTCACTGCACCGTCTAGCCAAGGTCCTGAACTAAAGCTGTCTGTCTCTCTCTCACTGCACCGTCTAGCCAAGGTCCTGAACTAAAGCTGTCTCTCTCTGTCCCTCTGCATCGTCTAGCCAAGGTCCTGAACTAAAGCTGTCTCTCTCTCTCTGCACCGTCTAGACAGGGTCCTGAACTAAAGCGGTCTCCCTCTCTCTCTCTGCACCGTCTAGCCAAGGTCCTGAACTAAAGCTGTCTCTCTCTCTCTCTGCACCGTCTAGCCAAGGTCCTGAACTAAAGCTGTCTCTCTCTCTCTCTGCACCATCTAGCCGAGGTCCTGAACTAAAGCTGTCTCTCTCTCTCTCTGCACCGTCTAGCCAAGGTCCTGAACTAAAGCTGTCTCTCTCTCTCTGCACCGTCTAGACAGGGTCCTGAGCTAAAGCGGTCTCCCTCTCTCCCTCTGCACCGTCTAGCCAAAGTCCTGAACTAAAGCTGTCTCTCTCTCTCACTGCACCGTCTAGCCAAGGTCCTGAACTAAAGCTGTCTCTCTCTCTGCACCGTCTAGCCAAGGTCCTGAACTAAAGCTGTCTCTCTCTCTCTCTGCACCGTCGAGCCAAGGTCCTGAACTAAAGCTGTCTCTCTCTCTCTGCACCGTCTAGACAAGGTCCTGAACTAAAGCTGTCTCTCTCTCTCTCTGCACTGTCTAGCCAAGGTCCGGAACAAAAGCTGTCTCCCTCTCTCGCTACACCGTCTAGCCAAGGTCCTGAACTAAAGCTGTCTCTCTCTCACTGCACCGTCTAGACAAGGCCCTGAACAAAAGCTGTCTCTCTCTCTCTCTGCACCGTCTAGACAAGGCTCTGAACTAAAGCTGTCTCTCTCTCTCTCTGCACCGTCTAGCCAAGGTCCTGAAATAAAGCTGTCTCTCTCTCTCTCTGCACTGTCTAGACAAGGCCCTGAACAAAAGCTGTCTCTCTCCACAACGTCTAGACAAGGCCCTGAACTAAATCTGTCTCTCTCTCTCTCTCTGCACGTTCTAGACAAGGCCCTGAACAAAAGCTGTCTCTCTCTCTCTCTGCACCGTCTAGACAAGGCCCTGAACTAAAGCTGTCTCTCTCTCTCTGCACCGTCTAGCCAAGGCCCTGGACTAAAGCTGTCTCTCTCTCTTTCTGCACCGTCTAGACAAGGCCCTGAACAATAGCTGTCTCTCTCTCTCTCTCTGCACCTTCTAGCCAAGGTCCTGAACTAAAGCTGTCTCTCTCTCTCTCTGCACCTTCTAGCCAAGGACCTAAACTAAAGCTGTCTCTCTCTCTCTCTGCACCGTCTAGCCAAGGACCTAAACTAAAGCTGTCTCTCTCTCTCTCTGCACCGTCTAGCCAAGGTCCTGAACTAAAGCTGTCTCTCCCTCTCTCTCTGCACCGTCTAGCCAAGGTCATGAACTAAAGCTGTCTCTCTCTCTCACTGCACCGTCTAGCCAAGGTCCTGAACTAAAGCTGTCTGTCTCTCTCTCACTGCACCGTCTAGCCAAGGTCCTGAACTAAAGCTGTCTCTCTCTGTCCCTCTGCATCGTCTAGCCAAGGTCCTGAACTAAAGCTGTCTCTCCCTCTCTCTCTGCACTGTCTAGCCAAGGTCCTGAACTAAAGCTGTCTCTCTCTCTCTGCACCGTCTAGCCAAGGTCCTGAACTAAAGCGGTCTCCCTCTCTCTCTCTGCACCGTCTAGCCAAGGTCCTGAACTAAAGCTGTCTCTCTCTCTCTCTCTGCACCGTCTAGCCAAGGTCCTGAACTAAAGCTGTCTCTCTCTCTCTCTGCACCATCTAGCCGAGGTCCTGAACTGAAGCTGTCTCTCTCTCTCTGCACCGTCTAGACAGGGTCCTGAACTAAAGCGGTCTCCCTCTCTCCCTCTGCACCGTCTAGCCAAAGTCCTGAACTAAAGCTGTCTCTCTCTCTCTCTGCACCGTCTAGCCAAGGTCCTGAAATAAAGCTGTCTCTCTCTGCACCGTCTAGCCAAGGTCCTGAATTAAAGCTGTCTCGTTCTCTCTCTCAGCACCGTCTAGCCAAGGTCCTGAACTAAAGCTGTCTCTCTCTCTCACTGCACCATCTAGCCAAGGTCCTGAACTAAAGCTGTCTCTCCCTCTCTCTCACTGCACCGTCTAGCCAAGGTCCTGAACTAAAGCTGTCTCTCTCTCTCTCACTGCACCGTCTAGCCAAGGTCCTGAACTAAAGCTGTCTCTCCCTCTCTCTCACTGCACCGTCTAGCCAAGGTCCTGAACTAAAGCTGTTTCTCCTTCGCTCTCTGCACCGTCTAGCCAAGGCCCTGATCTAAAGCTGTCTCTCTCTCTCTCTGCACCGTCTAGACAGGGTCCTGAACTAAAGCGGTCTCTCTCTCTCTCTCTGCACCATCTAGCCAAGGTCCTGAACTAAAGCTGTCTCTCTCTCTTTCTGCAACGTCTAGCCAAGGTCCTGAACTAAAGCTGTCTCTCTCTCTCTCTGCACCGTCCAGCCAAGGTCCTGAACAAAAGCTGTCCAATTTCCAATTCCAATTCAAATGCTTTATTGGCATGAAAGTTTACAGAGAACCATATTGCCAAAGCTTACATAGCAAAAAGGTACAGTTTTCCAACATTCTGTAGGTGTCAATCGATTTGACATTTGTTGGGTACATACAATATTACTTTTAAACAATATTAATTTTAAACAGTCTTTCTACTTCATTTGGTACGTTCAATATTAATTTTAAACAGTCTTAATTTTAAACAGTCCTCAGGTTGTGACATGTTGTTACATATTTGGCCCCAAGGTATGGTCTGTCTCCTTCTCCTAGGACTAATCTCAATTTTGACAGGTCATCGAATTCCTTGAAATCTGGGGTTGTTTGGCTTAGCTTGTTGAATAATATGTTTCTTGATGTGTTGAATTTTTCGCATTTTAGGAGGAAATGCATCTCTGTTTCAACCTCGCCGGCCAGACATTGATCGCATATTCTACTCTCTCTAGGCTGCCAGGATTTCTTGTATCTGCCTTTTTCAATTTCCAGTTGGTGGTCGCTTAGTCTGTACCTGGTGAGGGTCTGTCTCTGTTTTGTGTCTCTGATGGTCGTGAGGTAGTCTGCCAGTTTATATTCTCTTTTTAGGGCCCGGTAACATTCTAATCTGCTTTGGCTTTCGGTTATTTTGTTCCAATGTTCCAGGTAGGTTTCTTTGCATTTTTTAATGATTTGGTTCACTCGGATTGGTGTTTGGACGGCTGTGTTGGTCTGGGGCTGGTCAGGGTCCGGCTGAGTACTTATTTTCAGTAGCAGCTGACTCAGGGGACTCTTTTCTGGGTTTAGCTCTTGGGTCTGAAAGGCTTTGAAATGAAGGGTGTCTGGGGAGCTAGATTTGAGGTGATTTAGGAAGTTTAGTGCTCGTTTTTGGATGTTTATTATCAGTGGGTATCTGCCTAGTTCGGCTCTGCATGCATTTGTTGGCGTTTTTCTTTGGGTGCGAAGGATGCTTCGGCAGAATTCTGCATGTAGGGCTTCTATTGTGTGTTTTTCCCATTTAGTGTAGCTTTGGTGATTTAGCGGGCCCCATACTTCACTACCGTACAGTGCAATGGGCAGGATTATGCTGTCAAATATTTTGAGCCAGATTTTGATTGGGATTTGGATGTTGTAGAATTTTCTTTTTATTGCATATAGGGCTCTTCGGGCTTTTTCTTTTAGTGCATTCACTGCTATGCTGAAGCTCCCTGATGCTGTAATAGTTAGACCAAGGTAGGTGTAGCTCATAGTGTGTCCTATAGTGGTATCACTGAGGGTAAACTGGTATTTGTTTTCCTGACATCTGGGCCTTTTTTGAAAAATCATGATGTTGGTTTTCTTTAGATTTACTGTTAGAGCCCAATTTTGGCAGTATTTGTCGAGTAGGTCTAGTTGTTGCTGTAATCCCTGTTCTGTGGGAGACAGCAGAACCAGGTCGTCCGCATAGAACAGGGATTTCACTTCTCCATCCAGGAGACGGAGACCTGGTGACACGCTTTGCTCCAGCATGTCTGCTAATTCATTTATGTATATGTTGAACAGGGTCGGGCTCAAATTGCAGCCCTGCCGGACGCCTCTTCTCTGGGTGAAGAAATCGGTGCGTTTGTCTCCAATTTTGACCCCGCATTTGTTTTTCAGATACATTGATTTAATAAGGTCATAGACTTTGCCCCCTATTCCACACTGAAGAAGTTTATAATAGAGCCCTTCGTGCCATATAGAGTCAAAGGCTTTCTTGAAGTCGATGAAACAGGCGAATATTTTCCCATTTTTTGTTTGGTGTATATGTTTTTCAATGAGGGTGTGAAGGGTATAGATATGGTCGGCGGTGCGGTGTTTTGGAAGAAAGCCTATTTGGTTTTTTCTGAGGATATTATGTTTGTTAAGAAAATCAAGTAATCTACTATTTAGAATACTGCAGAATAACTTCCCTAGACAACTGTTGACACAGATGCCGCGGTAGTTATTTGGGTCTGATTTGTTTCCACTTTTATATATGGGGGAGATTAGTCCTTGGCACCAGATATCGGGAAAACAGCCTGAACGTAATATGATGTTGAATAATTTGAGTACCGCACCCTGCATCTCCATATTGCTGAACTTGAGCATTTCATTTTTGATGTTGTCTGGGCCACAGGCTTTCTTTAGGTGGAGAGATTTTGTTTTTGTGGCCAGTTCTTTCCATGTGATTGGGGAGTCTAGAGGGTTTTGGTTGTCTTTAATTGTTGCTTCTAATGTGTGGAGTTTTTCTGTGACCTGATGTTGACTTGGGTTTGTTTCGTTTATTGGGATGTCTTTGTAGAGGTTTTCAAAATGTGTTCTCCAGATGTCGCCATCTTGGATTGGTAATGCTTGCAATTGTGTTGTACTCAGGTTATTCCACATTTCCCAGAATTGTTTTGGATTGGTGGAGTTTTCAATTTCTTCGAGTATTTTTTGGGTATAGTTTTGTGTTTTGTTCCTAATGGTGTGTTTATATCTTTTGAAGGTTTCATTGTATCTAGTACGTAGGTCCGGATTGTTTGGATGGCGATGCTTTTGGTTTGATATTTTTCTCAGGTCTTTTCTGGCATTTTTGCATTCGTGGTCAAACCATTTCTTATTTTTATTTTGTCTTTTGTGACGCTTCCGCTTCTGTTTCACAAGGTCGGCTTTTACAACTGCCTCATGGAAGGTCATATTTATATCCTCTATGGCCATGTTTACACCATCTCTGGTGATCTCGTATGGGTTTTCTTTAAATTTTGATATTTTACTTGTGAGATCAGGTGACTTTAGTGCTGTGATGAATTTTTCTCCACTGTCTGGGGCCCATCTGTATGTCTGGTTTATTTTATGGAGCTTACTGGGTTCCTTTTTTGTGTCTGTATTTTGGGCAGATAGTTTAAGGTACATATTTATTTGGTTATGGTCTGAGAGGGGGGATTGCTGCCTGACAGTGAATGAGTTGATATCGCAGGGGTCCAGGTCAGTGATTGTATAGTCCACCACACTAGACCCAAGAGTTGAGGAGTATGTGAGTCTCCCTAGGGAGTCCCCTCTGAACCTACCGTTAACTATGTACAGGCCTAAGGCTCGGCAGAGTTGCACTACCTCCCTACCGCTTTTATTTATTTCACGATCAAGGTTGTTCCGATTTGCGATGGCTGGTGTGACATCTAAAGGGGTCTGGCCAAACACATGGTTGTTTCCCTGTGGGTCTATGAAGTCAGGTTCACAACCGGTCCTTGCATTTAGGTCCCCACATATTATCAACTTTTCTTGGGCCTGGAAATGGCTGATTTCCATGTGGAGAGTATCAAATAACTCCTCTTCGAAATATGGCGATTCTATTGGAGGTATGTAGATCGCACATAAGTAAACATCTTTTTTTGATATTCCTATATTTTTATCTAGTTTTAGCCATACGTGTGATTTTCCCTGTTTTACCGGTGAGATGTGTTTGTCCAGTTCTCCCTTATACCACACCAATATTCCCCCGGAGGTTCTGCCCTTGCATGTTTTAGTGTTCTTTACTGAGGGCACAATGATTTCATGGTACATTGGAGGACAATGGGTCGGCACGTCCTTTTGGCACCATGTTTCTGTTAACACAATTATATCAATGTATTTTATAGCTTTTAGGAATTCAGGGTCTGTACTCTTCATCCCAAAAGTTGAGGAGCGGAGGCCCTCTCTCTGCACCGTCTAGCTAAGGTCCTGGTTAAATCTGTCTCTCCCTCTCTCTGCACCGTCTAGACTAGGTCCTGAACTAAAGCTGTCTCTCTCACTCTCTGCACCGTCTAGACAAGGTCCTGAACTAAAGCTGTCTCTCTCTCTCTGCACCGTCTAGCCAGGTTCCTGAACTAAATCTGTCTCTCTCTCTCTGCACCGTCTAGCCAAGATCCTGAACTAAAGCTGTCTCTCCCTCTCTGCACCGTCTAGCCAGGTTGCTGAACTAAATCTCTCTCTCTCTCTCTGCACCGTCTAGCCAATGTCCTGAACTAAAGCTGTCTCTCTCTCTCTCCGCACCGTCTGGCCAAAGTCCTGAACTAAAGCAGTCTCTCTCTCTCTGCACCGTCTAGCAAAGGTCCTGAACTAAAGCTGTGTCTCTCTCTCTGCACCGCCTAGCCAAGGTCCTGAACTAAAGCTGTCTCTCCCTCTCTCTCTGCACCGTCTCGCCAAGGTCCTGAATTAAGCTGTCTCTCTCTCTCTGCACCGTCTAACCAAGGTCCTGAACTAAAGCTGTCTCTCTCTCTCTGCATCGTCTAGCCAAGGTCCTGAACTAAAGCTGTCTCTCTCTCTCACTGCACCGCCTAGCCAAGGTCCTGAACTAAAGCTGTCTCTCCCTCTCTCTCTGCACCGTCTAGCCAAGGTCCTGAACTAAATGTTTCCCTTTCTCACTCCACCGTCTCGCCAAGGTCCTGAATTAAGCTGTCTCTCTCTCTCTGCACCGTCTAACCAAGGTCCTGAACTAAAGCTGACTCTCTCTCTCTCTGCACCGTCTAACCAAGGTCCTGAATTAAGCTGTCTCTCTCTCTCTGCACCGTCTAGCCAAGGTCCTGAACTAAAGCTGTCTCTCTTTCTCACTGCACCGTCTAGACAAGGCCCTGAACAAAAGCTGTCTCTCTCTCTCTCTCTGCACCGTCTAGACAAGGCCCTGAACAAAAGCTGTTTCTCTCTCTGCACCGTCTAGCCAAGGTCCTGAAATAAAGCTGTCTCTCTCTCTCTCTGCACCATCTAGACAAGGCCCTGAACAAAAGCTGTCTCTGTCCGCAACGTCTAGACAAGGCCCTGAACTAAATCTGTCTCTCTCTCTGCACGTTCTACACAAGGCCCTGAACAAAAGCTGTCTCTCTCTCTCTCTGCACCGTCTAGACAAGGCCCTGAACTAAAGCTGTCTCTCTCTCTCTGCACCGTCTAGCCAAGGCCCTGGACTAAAGCTGTCTCTCTCTCTTTCTGCACCGTCTAGACAAGGCCCTGAACAAAAGCTGTCTCTCTCTCTCTCTGCACCTTCTAGCCAAGGTCCTGAACTAAAACTGTCTCTCTCTCTCACTGCACCGTCTAGACAAAGCCCTGAACAAAAGCTGTCTCTCTCTCTTTCTGCACCGTCTAGACAAGGCCCTGAACTAAAGCTGTCTCTCTCTCTCACTGCAGCGTCTAGCCAAGGTCCTGAACTAAAGCTGTCTCTCTCTCTCTCTGCACCGTCTAGACAAGGTCCTGAACTAAAGCTGTCTCTCTCTCTCACTGCGCCGTCTAGCCAAGGTTCTGAACTAAAGCTGTCTCTCTCTCTCTCACTGCACCGTCTAGACAAGGTCCTGAACTAAAGCTGTCTCTCTCTCTCTCTGCACCGTCTAGCCAAGGTCCTGAACTAAAGATGTCTCTCTCTCTCTCTGCACCGTCTAGCCAAGGTCCTGAACTAAAGCTGTCTCTCTCTCTCACACTGCACCGTCTAACCAAGGTCCTGAACTAAAGCTGTCTCTCTCTCTCTGCGCCGTCTAGCCAAGACCCTGAACTAAAGCTGTCTCTCTCTCTCTCTGCACCGTCTAGCCAAGGTCCTGAACTAAAGCTGTCTCTCTCTCTCTCACTGCACCGTCTAGACAAGGTCCTGAACTAAAGCTGTTTCTCTCTCTCTCTGCACCGTCTAGCCAAGGTCCTGAACTAAAGCTGTCTCTCTCTCTCTGTACCGTCTAGCCAAGGTCCTGAACTAAATCTGTCTCTCTCTCTCTCTGCACCGTCTAGCCAAGGTCCTGAACTAAAGCTGTATCTCTCTCTCTGCACCGTCTAGCCAAGACCCTGAACTAAAGCTGTCTCTCTCTCACTCTCTGCACCGTCTAGCCATGGTCCTGAACTAAAGCTGTCTCTCTCTCTCTCTCTGCACCGTCTAGCCAAGGTCCTGAACTAAAGCTGTCTCTCTCTCTCTGCACCGTCTAGACAAGGTCTTGAACTAAAGCTGTCTCTCCCTCACTGCACCGTCTAGACAAGGTCTTGAACTAAAGCTGTCTCTCTCTCTCTGCACCGTCTAGACAAGGTCCTGAACTGAAGCTGTTTCTCTCTCACTCTGCACCGTCTAGCCAAGGTCCTGAACTAAAGCTGTCTCTCTCTCTCCCTCTGCACCGTCTAGCCAAGGTCCTGAACTAAACCTGTCTCTCTCTCTCTGCACCGTCTTACCAAGTGTTGTGCCCGAGAGTAATAAGACACAGACTGCAGGGGAACGGTACAACAGGTGTTTACTCAACGTGGCTCACTCTGGAACTGAACTGTACAGATTACTACTCAGGGCTATATACAGGTGTGGTTACTGCCGGTACTGCAGTATACATGAGCTGTAAAAAGTAGTTCCCCCCTTAAAGGTATATACATTACAATTCCTCCCCTTTTAGATTAACAGTACCATAACACTCATTTAACAATTAAATGTCAAACTAATTACAATTAACACTTTTAACATACAACGTTAGCTGAAAATAGTCCATTTATATATCCAGTCTTTGGGGAGGCTTCCTGATCCTTTCTGGATAGCGCCTTTCCCGAGTGTCTCGCTCTTGGTGCGGAGGTGATTCTGGCACCCTGTCATCGGTTGGGTCATCAGCTTCCGATGCTACTGTTTCTGGGATAGATGCGACCTGTACGTCGGGTTCATCACCAGGTACGTATGGGCGAGGCATGGGGTTGACTTGTTCCTGTGACTCTAGGATCTGGTCAGCATGGCGTCTCACGATGTTCTCCCCAACGTCCACTGTGTACATTAGTGGGCTCTGCCGTGTGCATATCGTTCCTGGTTGCCATTTTTCTGTTCGGTAGTCGCGGGCCAAGACTGATTGCCCTACATTGAAGCTCCTTGTTGGCTTCTCATGGATGTGCTGGAATTGCTTACTCTCAACATCTCTTCGTACGTTTGGTCTGAGCAAATCCAGGCGAGATCTTATACTTCGGTTAAAGAACATCATGGCTGGGGCCTGGTTGGTGACTGCATGTGTCGCATTCCGGTAGGCGAACAGGAAATTGTCCACCTTATGCTGCAGCGGAATGTTGTCATTGTACATAGCCTTTACTGCCTTCTTAAAGGTTTGTACGTGCCTCTCAGCCAATCCATTTGTGGCTGGATGATACGGGGCGGATGTGTAATGCCTTACCCCATTCTTCGTCATAAACCTCCGGAACTCTTCGGACACAAACTGTGGCCCGTTATCGGAGCAAATCTGTTCTGGCAAGCCATTCCTGGCAAAAATGGTCTGTAGGACTGCAATAGTTTTCTCCGTGGTGGTGGAGGACATTTTGATGACCTCAGGCCATTTCGAGTGCGCATCCATGGCTATTATAAACATTGAGTCCATGAATGGACCAGCAAAATCAATATGCACCCATTGCCATGGAGATGAGGGCCACTCCCATGGGTGTAGAGGGGCATGTGGTGGTGCATTTTGGACTTTCTGGCATCCTGAGCAGCTCTTGGTCAGGTCCTCGATTTGTTTATCGATTCCCGGCCACCACACATAAGCCCTGGCAAGGCTTTTCATTTTTACCCCTCCCAGATGACCCTCATGAAGCTCATTGAGCACTCTATCCCTTAACTTGGGTGGAATTACCACTCGGGATCCACACATCAAGGTCCCCCGACACACTGACACCTGTTCTCTTCTTGTCGAGAATGCTGGCAACAGTGAGTCGCCATGTGCTGGCCATCCCTTCACCGTCAAATCATATACCCGAGACAGTGTCGGGTCATTTCGGGTCTCCTGTTCTATATGAGCGTTAGTTACCGGTAGGTATTCAACTGTAGTCGAATGAAATATTTCGACAGGATCCACTGCTGGTGCTTCCTCCGCAGTAGGCAGTGGCAGGCATGATAGCCCATCAGCATTTCCATGCTGTTTCGTGCCCTTATATTCAATCTCATAGTGGTGCGCCCCTAGAAAGAGTGACCATCTTTGTAGTCGTTGCGCAGTCATCACCGGAACGCCCTTCTTCGGATTAAAAATGGAGACAAGAGGCTGGTGGTCAGTCAGCAAGGTGAATTTCTGCCCGTGCAGGTAGTGAATAAACTTTTTCCCTCCCCACACTAGGCTGAGGGCCTCCCTGTCAATCTGGGCGTAGTTACGCTCGGCTGAGGTTGGTGATCGTGACGCAAAGGCTATTGGCCTCTCTGAGCCGTCCGAGAATTTGTGCGACAGCACCGCTCCAATGCCGTAGGGTGACGCATCACACGCCAACCAAATTGGTAGTGCTGGGTTGAAATGGGCGAATACCTCTTTCGATGTGATTAGTGTTTTGCTCTTCTGGAAAGCTCATTTACATTCATCACTCCACTTCCATGGCACCCCAGTTTGCAGTAGGGTGTTCAGTGGGTGTAGTATTGTAGACAAATTTGGCAAGAACTTATGGTAGTAGTTTACCAGCCCGAGGAACGACCTCAGTTGTGACACATTTTCCGGTGCTGGAGCCTTGACTACTGCCTCAATCTTTTCTGGGGACTTATGTAACCCCTCTGTTATGTTCATTAATAACTAAATATTCTTATTATGAACACAGCTAGCTTTTGCTAGTTACTTTTATTGAGCACATGTGGACTTGTACAGCATCTTGTAGAGGCTTCCATCTTGACTGCTGCCTTGTGGGTAGCCTAGTGCCTCATGGGTAATGTCGTCTTAATCTACATACAGCTGGGTAGTGTAGTCTTATACATACAGCTATATACAGCTCTACTGCTCCACCTAGTGTCCACCACAGAATGACATGTTATTGATCACTACATCCTCCTTTCTTTGAGGTTTAACAAAATCAATATCAATCAACTTTCAAGAAAACAATAAAGATAATATCAGTAACACTTTTGTTAGTGCTCTATAAACATAAACATTTTCAAAACAGTCAACACATTTTCAAAGCTTTACATTGTACTCAAAGATTAAGTCTATCAGGCTCTTTTACTTCACATGTGGATCTTCTCAACATGGGTAAGTCTGATGTGTCTTCATGAGATTGTTCTGGCGGTGAATGACAAGATGCAGTTGCAGCATTGTCATCAATCTGCTCTTGTATAGATCGAGGTCTCCTTGCGATCTTTGCTTGGAGAGGGTTTCAGTGTTTCCTTCACTCTTCATGCCATAACTCTCAATGTAGTCAATGCACTCTCGAAAAACTGCTGGCAGCTGGACCCCATCATACAGCATAGTCCTCTCAGCAGCCTCGGCTAATGGAACACCAAAGATTGGGCTGAGGGAAGAAGGAGTATCCACCGGAACTGCTTCCTGCTCTGGTGCAGGCTTCTTCTTTTTCTCTTTCCACTGCTTAACAACATCTGCTGCGGTTATATCTTTGGACTTTTTCTCCTTGTGTTTTTCCTCTTTGTGCTTTTCTTCCTTTGGCTTCTGTTTGACCTTAAAGTCTTTTTCTTTCTCCTTGGAGAAACTAGGCTTTTTGAAGACATGGGTACCCTTTGGCCTTTTCATCCTTGATGGGCTCTCTGCTTCATCACCTGAGTCATCTGGTCTGCTTATGGCACAGTTTATACGGTAGACTCTCTTGACCAGTTCTAAGTTTTCACAAGCTTTCTCACCTAGTATCGAATCAAGTCTTTCAGCCACAACAGAAAACATGAGATGATGCACTTTGTCTTTGACTGTCACTTTAAGTCTGCATACACCTAAGCTATCTATTTTCTGCCCATTATAGTCCTTCAGTAGTACTGACTTTTTCTGTATTTTGGGCTTTTCTTTCATATTGTTAATGTCACTCATACTGATTAAGTTTGCTTTTGCCCCAGTGATCAGTTTCAATGTAACTAATGCTCCATTTATCTGCAGTGGGATCATCCATTTGTCCTCTTTTACTGCATTAACTTTATGTTCAGCATTGTCTATTTCTGAGGGCTGCACATTTTCTGTATCTTTTTTGATATCGTCACATGACACCATTCCTACAAAAAATGTCTCACTTAAATCAGTGTGCTCAATTACATTAACTCGTTGCCCTTTCGTCGTTTTTACTTTTGAAAAGCATTGTTTGGCAAAGTGATTCTTTCCATTACACTTTGTGCACATTTTTCCAAACGCTGGGCATTGTCTTAACTGGTGTTTGTAACCACAGCGTTTACAATTAAAAATTTCATCCTCCGATTGCTTTTCATTTCTGTTCTGCCCACATTTCTTCCCCTTGTAGGACATAGCACCGACAGCAGCATTATCACTCATTACATTCGCATTATTATTGATTTCACTGAAAGTCTTCGCGTGATTTCGAGCTAGCTCGCTGGCTTGGCATATTTTCACCGCATTTTCCAAATTTAGTTCGGTTTCTCTCAACAGACGTTCCCTGACTTTTTTATTATGAATACCAAACACAATCTGGCCACGAATCATGGATGCTTTGAGCTCAGAGAAATTACATGTCTGTGCTTTCAGTTTCAGATCAGTTATAAAGCTATCAAAAGTCTCATTTTGTTGCTGTGTCCGAGAACGGAAGATGTATCTTTCATACGTCTCATTCTTTTTGGGAGAGCAATGTGCATCAAATTTTTTTAGCACATCTTCTAATTTTTCTCTGTTCTCCACTGGATTAAATACAAATGTATTAAATACCTCTATCGCCTGTGGGCCTGCAACCGTAAGCAGCAACGCTATCTCCCTTGCGTCTGGCTTCGTACCGAATCCGATGGCTGCAATGTAGAGTTCGAATTGCTGTTTAAAAGTCTGCCAGTTGTAGTCGATTTTTTCTGTGAGATTCAAACGCTCTGGTGGCTTCAAATTCTCCATGTCGCTTTTCACAATTTTCAGCAGATCTTCACCACCCTGGTACCATGTTATGTTCATTAATAACTAGACATTCTTATTATGAACACAGCTAGCTTTTGCTAGTTACTTTTATTGAGCACATGTGGACTTGTACAGCATCTTGTAGAGGCTTCCATCTTGACTGCTGCCTTGTGGGTAGCCTAGTGCCTCATGGGTAATGTAGTATTAATCTACATACAGCTGGGTAGTGTAGTCTTAATACATACAGCTATATACAGCTCTACTGCTCCACCTAGTGTCCACCACAGAATGACATGTTATTGATCACTACACCCTCTTTATCGATAACTTGGCCACAATACGAGATCTGTTTTTTTAAAAACTCGTGTTTGGGGCGGTTAGCTCGGAGCCTATATTCCTTCAATCTAGTGAGCACCTGCTCCAGGTTGGCGAGGTGTCACTGTCATTTTCGCCCATGACCAGGATGTCGTCCAAATAACACTGGGTCCCTGGGATCCCTTGCAGGACTTGTTCCATTGCCCTTTGCCAAATAGCCGGAGCTGATGCTACCCCGAATACCAGCCGGTTCTGTTGGTAGAGACCTTTATGGGTGTTGTGTCTGTGTGTTAGTGGAGACACGGAATGCAGGAGTTGGTTTACAGGTGTTTACTGGACAAAGTCTGGAGGTGAACTAACAGATACAAGACACTATACAGGCTTATATAGCCCGAGTGGCCATTACCGGCATTACAGTACACAGGGGTTCTTAAAGGCACATACACCACAATTCCTCCCCTTTTAGACAACCAGTACATAACATTTTAAGTAATTGTTATTTAACATGTTTATAAGAACAATAATCTACATATTGCTGCAGTTAATCAATTATAAGTCAGTCTCTCTGGAGGCTTCCTGACTCGGTCCGGATAACGCCTCGGTGGTGTAGTAGGTTCTTTTGGCAAGGTCGATTCGGCTGGAATGCCAGTGTCAGGTTCATCTGGTTCTAGCATCACCGGATCGGAGGTAGATACTATGGCCTAGAAATTAAGTATAGCCACGCTTGGGGCGCTACAGCCGGGCGGCCGCTAAAGCTTGCGCCCGGCGCAACTTCGCGCCACTTTCGCCGATATTCAGTGGCATCGCCTCAAGAGGTTGCTGCTGCGCTAAAACAGGCGATGCACGACTATCATTAGGCGCTAAGCCGGCGGCCCGGGGCGATACCCCCGAGGGCGGGCGCAGCGCAGGTGCGGCGAGTTGCTGATTGACGGCAGACACTCTGGCGCCGGTGAGCTCTTAAAGGGGGAGGGTGGATTTGTTTGCCTGCCACGCCCTGCACACTGCAGCACTGAAGCAAGGCCTGACCACTGCTGCTTGATCTGTACAATGCCCAGGACTATGGAGAAGGCCAGCACGGTGGCATAGTGGTTAGCACTGTTGCCTCACAGCGCCAGGGGCCCAGGTTCAAATCCGGCCTCGGGTGACTGTCTGTGTGGAGTTTGCACATTCTCCCCGTGTTTGCGTGGGTTTCCTCCGGGTGCTCCGGTTTCCTCCCACAGTCCAAAGATGTGCGGGTTAGGTTGATTGGCTACAATAAATTGACCCTTAGTGTTAGGGGGATTAAATATGTGGGGTGACGGGGATAGAGTGGGATATGTGTTGGTGTAGGGGTTACGGGGATCGGGTGGGATAAATGTCGGTGCAGGCTCGATGGGCTGAAATGGCCTCTATCTGCACTGTGGGGTTTCTGTGATTTCTGTGATCTGTGAGACCACCCATTGCAGCCCCCATTATATGTTTCCAATCAATGCTGTGGCTCTGAAGTTAAAGACAAGTGCAAAGCTGTGGCCTGAAGCCACAAGTACCTGTCCGAGTGTTGAGCCAAACCAGAAAGCTCTCTACCTTTGTCTCTCTGCAAAGATCCGTCTCTCACAAAGAAGGAGTGTTGCAAAATGGCTGCCATTTCTACTGCAGGAGGAGTGCCCTTTAATTTGCGCCCCCCGCACCCCGCAGCGACTGGGAACCGTTCCCCTCTACCAGTCGCTAGGGGCACCAGGCGCACAATAGGCCGGCGCCACTGAATTTCCGGTTTGGGGCGCACAAAGGGCGTTGCACGATGAAATGACGTCAGGATCTGCGCGCGCAGCTGAGCGCGCGCAAAGGCTTTGCGCCGCCGCTAAATCTTGACTGAAATTGGGGAGAGGCGCAGATCACGCTGCGCCCGGCCGCTAGCCGCCTAGCGCCCCACATCTCCTCCTCCTAAGGCGCTAGCGGCTGGCGCAAACAACTGAATTTCTAGGCCTATGGGTATCTCTGCTTCATCATCAGGTGTATAGAGTTGTGGTGTAGGTTGTCCCTTTTCGGAGGACTCTATGATCTGGTCAGCATGGCGCCTTATTATGCTTTCTCCAATGTCCAAGGTATACATCAGCGGTCCTAGTCGTGTGCAAATAGTTCCAGGCTGCCATTTCTCGGTACGGTAGTCCCGGGCCAAAACTGGTTGACCTATCTGGAAGGTTCTAGTTGGCCTTTCATTCATGCCTTGAAATTGCCGGTTCTCTACGTCCCTTCTGATGTTTGGCTTGATCAAATCCAGCCGGCATCTTAGTCTTCTATTGAAAAACATCATGGCGGGAGTCTGGTTTGTAACCATATGTGTTGAATTCCTGTATGCAAACAAGAAGTTATCTACCTTATGTTGTAGATTTATGTCTTCATTACCCATGGCCTTTATGGCCTTCTTGAAGGTCTGGACAAACCTTTCAGCCAATCCATTGGTGGCGGGATGGTATGGGGCAGACGCATAGTGCTTAACCCCATTGTTTTTTAAGAACTTCCTGAATTCTTCGGACACAAATTGCGGTCCATTATCAGAACAGATCTGTTCAGGCAGCCCATTCCTGGCAAATATGGTCCTTAATACTGTGATGGTTTTTTCCGTGGTGGTGGAGAACATCTTTATTACCTCCGGCCACTTGGAGTGTGCATCAACCGCGATTAAGAACATTGAGTCCATAAATGGACCAGCAAAGTCGATGTGTACCCTTTGCCATGGAGATGAGGGCCACTCCCATGGATGTAGAGGGGCTTGTGGTGGGGCGTTTTGGACCTTCTGGCATCCTGGACAGCCCTTGGTCATTTCTTCGATGTCTCCATCGATACCTGGCCACCACACAAACGCTCTGGCTAGGTTCTTCATTTTCACTCCACCCAGATGCCCCTCGTGAAGCTCCTTTAGCACTTTATCCTGGAGTTTGGGTGGAATCACCACTCTGGATCCACACATCAAGGTTCCTCGGCACACTGACAGCTGTTCCCTTCTTTGCGAGAATGCTGGCAACAGTGGTTCGCCATGTGCTGGCCATCCCTTCACTGTTAAATCGTAGACTCGTGAGAGAGTCGGGTCATTTCTCGTTTCCTTTTCAATGGCAGAATTTGTTACTGGTAGACATTCTACTATGGTAGAGTGGAACATTTCCACTGGGTCCCATGTAGGTGCCTCTTCTACCGTTGGCAATGGTAGACGCGATAAACCGTCAGCATTTCCATGCTGTTTTGATCCTTTGTATTCTATGTCATATCGGTGTGCCCCTAGGAAAAGGGACCACCTCCATAGCCTTTGTGCTGTCATAATGGGAACGCCCTTTTTATGGACGCCCTTCCTTGGACGTGATCAAGCCTTTACATTTATGGAAGGCATGTTTACAGTCCTCGCTCCATTCCCAAATTACTCCCGTTTGTAGCAGTTCATTAAGAGGGTGCAGAACAGTTGACAAGTTCGGTAAAATTTTATGATCGTAATTTATCAATCCCAGGAACGACCTTAATTGTGAGACATTTTCAGGTGCTGGTGCTTTTATGACAGCTTCAATTTTCTCAGGGGACTTATGCAACCCTTCTTCATTAATTATGTGGCCACAATATGACATTTGTTTCTGGAAAAATTCACACTTGGGGCGGTTTGCTCGTAGGCCCCGTTCTCTCAGCCTAGTTAGCACCTTCTCCAAATTGGCAAGGTGTTCGTTGTCATTTTCTCCTGTTACAAGTGTGGTGTATGTAACCTGTTCCACCTTAAGAGAACTTAAGCCTGTTCCACCTTAAGAGATGTACTACTTTCTCTGGCTGCTGTATACGTAATACCGGTGGTGACCACACCGGTATATAAGCACTGTGTAGTAATATTGTATTCAGTATAGTCCCTACCTCCAACCAGTAAAAACCTGTTGAATTTACTCTTGTAGTCTGTGTAGTAATTATCACTATAACACACAGACTTAACAGTGGCGACGAGTCCGATTCTTACCCTGCGGCAGTTATTTCCATGGCGGCTTCGTCCACAGACAGGACGTCGAAGAGAGGTTTCCACCCTCATCACCCTACTGGAAGACACGTCGAGCGGCAGGCATCGAGAAACCGGAGTGCAGAAGACATCCTGACCTCGAAGCCTCCATCAGTGACTGTCAGCTTTCTTCTTTCTACCTCGGTGGTGGGTAAGCCGGGCAGCGACGCGACAGCAAGTCAACCGCGTTGGCTGTACAGACGGGGCTGGGAAGACGGAGGAATAAGGGCGGTGAGATCGATCGCGACCGGAGATAAGGGCCGGGCCGCTTTCGAGCGAGAGGCGCAGCGCGGGGACATCGATCGCGACCGGAGATAAGGGCCGCATTCGGGCTAAAAGGCGCAGCGTCTGGGGAAACTGAAGGCACGAGAGCCGCGGTGAAGCGGAGACAGCGTCGGGGGACGGTTGAAGACCGCCAAGCGCGGGAAAACCGCCATTTTGTGGGCGGAGGACGACGACAAAGAGCGGGAAGCCGCCATCTTGGATAACATAAAAATACAATAAATTGCAACGATGCCTAAACATGGGAACATTAATACCTTTGCTAGTGACATCGAAGATTGGGCCATGTATGTAGAACGCATACAAAATTATTGTAAGGCAAATAAAATTCCTGATGCAGATAAAGCACTAATATTATTAAATTTAATGGGTGCGAAGACATATGGACAATTGAAACACCTGTTATCATCAGATGAACCAGCGGATAAGACGTTCGATGAGATTGTTACTGTCCTGAAAAATCATCTAAACCCCACGCCGCTGATGCTAGCGGAACGATTTAAATTTTATGACAGAAGGCAGTTGCAGAATGAAAGCAATGCTGAATATTTGATGGAATTACGTAAGCTAGCAAAATATTGTCAGTTTGGAACGGGACTGACAGAGGCACTGCGAGATAAATTTGTGTGTGGTTTATTTAAACAGGATACACAAAAGTGACTGCTCGAGGAGAATGAGCTGACACTTGAGAAGGCGGTCACTATGGCAGCAGCACACGAAGCCGCAGCGAGAGGCATGGCAGTAATGCAGCTACGGTCGCCAGAACTCGGTACAAACAAATTGGGTTTGAGTTCTGTCAAATGTTATCGTTGTGGAAAGACAACGCACGATCAGAACCAGTGTTGGTTTAAAAACCAAGAATGCAGAACGTGTGGAAGGCTTGGCCACATAGCTAAAGTATGCCGGTCAGGAAAGAAGACCAGCAACAAAAAGTCACCGCAAGGAAAATACGCAAAGGTACACAAGGTGACAAAGAACAGTTTGACCAAACAGAAGTCAGATTCAGACGCTAGCAGTAATGAACTGGATAGCTTAAGAGTACACAACGTTGGTAAGGATGCAGATCTCCAGACAATTTGGGTCACTCTTCAGATAGCAGGAGTCCAAGTAAAAATGGAATTGGACACTGGATCGGCATTGACGGTCATGAATAAGAAAGATTACAGAAGGTTATTCCAACATATTCCCCTACAGGATACGGAGATTATATTGAAAACATACACGGGGCAAAGAGTGTACCCCATCGGAAAAATAGAGGTAGAAGTGGTCCACAAGGGCAAAGAAAGCCAAGTAATGGACTTATATGTGCTACCTGAAGGAGGTCCACCACTACTAGGACGGGAGTGGATTAGGAAAATGAATATGGACTGGCACTCCTTGAAGGCACTAACGGTAGATTCCGGGGAAACAGATGTCAAACCTAAACGATTGTCCAGAATATTGGATGATGCTAAAGAGGTGTTCCAGCAGGGACTGGGAACACTGAGAGGAATTACGGCAAACATCAAGATTGATGAACATGCCAAACCAAAATTTTTTAAAGCCAGACCGGTACCCTATGCAATACGACCTACTGTTGAAGCGGAACTGGAAGCACTAGAACGTTCAGGTGTACTGTCTAAGGTAGATTGGAGTGAGTGGGCTACGCCCATTGTTCCCGTTATGAAATGTCCTGCGAGCAACAAGCCAGGAGATCCAGGGAAGGTTTGCATCTGTGGAGATTTCAAAATCACCGTTAACCCGACACTAAACTAGGAGGGGGGGTGGGCTCAGAGGAAGAGACCAGGAAGCTCCAGAGCGATTTGGACAGACTGGGCGATTGGGCGGATAAATGGCAGATGCACTATAATGTGGACAAGTGCGAAGTTATCCACCTTGGGTGCAGGAACGGGAGGGCAAATTATTATTTAAATGGCAATAGATTGGGAGAGGGGGAAGTACAGAGAGACCTGGGTGTTCTTGTACACCAGTCACTGAAGGCGAGCATGCAGGTGCAACAGGCGGTCAAGAAGGCAAACGGTATGCTGGCCTTCATAGCAAAAGGGTTAGAATACAGGAACAGGGATACCTTGCTGCAGCTGTACAGGGCACTGGTGAGACCACACCTCGAGTACTGTGTACAGTTTTGGTCGCCTCATCTGAGGAAGGATGTTCTTGCCATGGAGGGGGTGCAGCGGCGATTCACCAGGCTGATACCAGGAATGGCGGGAATGACCTATGAGGAGAGACTATGTAGTTTAGGGATGTACACACTGGAGTTTAGAAGATTGAGAGGGGACCTCATAGAAGTGTATAAAATTCTGACAGGTCTAGACAGACTGGATGCAGAAGGAATGTTTCCCTTGGCGGGTGAGAACAGAACTAGAGGACATAATTTAAGGATAAGGGCTAAACCATTTAGGACAGAGATGAGGGGGAATTTCTTCACTCAGAGAGTGGTGAACCTGTGGAACTCATTGCCACAGAGGGCAGTGTACGCCAGCTCATTAAATATATTTAAGAGGGAATTAGATATATTTCTACGGGCAAAAGGGGTTAAGGGTTACGGAGAGAAGGCGGGGACGGGATACTGAATTAAAGGATCAGCCATGATCTCATCGAATGGCGGAGCAGGCACGAAGGGCCGAATGGCCTACTCCTGCTCCTATCTTCTATGTATCTATGTAACCCGGTGCTTCACACAGTGCAGTATCCGCTTCCACGGATTGAGGATATTTTCGCTTCATTGTCTGGCGGGAAACACTTCACCAAGATAGACCTGGCGCAGGCGTACTTGCAGATGGAGGTTGAGGAAGAGTCACGCCAATACCTCACGATCAACACGCATCGAGGGTTGTACCGGTACAATAGGCTGGTTTTTGGAGTGGCATCGGCTCCAGCAATTTGGCAGAGGGCCATGGAGCAGGTATTACAGGGAATTCCAGGCACACAATGTTACCTGGACGATATTCTGATCACAGGTGATGGTGATGAACAACATCTTGCAAACTTGGAACTGGTGCTCAACAGACTGAAAGAGTATGGACTTAGAGTAAATCGGCAGAAATGTGAGTTCTTCCAGAAGCGGATCTCGTACTGTGGCCATGTCATTGACCGGGAGGGGCTTCATAAGTCTCCTGACAAGATTGAGGCAGTTGTAAAGGCTCCCGCTCCGGAGAATGTCTCTCAGTTGAGGTCGTTTCTAGGATTAATTAACTATTACCATAAATTTCTGCCAAATCTATCCACGGTACTGCACCCATTAAACGCTCTTTTACAGAAAGGGGTACCATGGGAATGGGGCGAAAACTGTAAGAAGGCATTTCGCAAAAGCAAAGAATTGATCACCTCAGAGGAAGTGTTGGCTCACTTCAACCCGACGCTGCCTATTCGGTTGGCTTGTGATGCTTCCCCATATGGTATTGGGGCAGTACTCTCACACAAGTTGCCAAATGGCACGGAAAGGCCAGTCGCGTTTGCATCCAGATCATTGACCTCCGCTGAGCGCAACTATGCGCAGATCGATAGGGAGGCTCTTAGCCTTGTATGGGGAGTGAAGAAGTTTAATCATTACCTGCAGGGCCAAAAATTCACACTTCTGACAGACCATCAACCGTTGGTATCCATTTTTAACCCTAAGAAGGGTGTTTCGGTGATGACAGCGCAGCATCTCCAGAGATGGTCTCTTTTCCTAGGGGCACATCAATATCAAATAGAATTCAAAGGTACGAAACAGCATGGCAATGCTGATGGGCTGTTGCGCTTGCCACTACCTGAAGAAGAAGACACGACGAAAGTTGACCCTGTTGAGTTATTTCATTCGACCATCATCGAGTGTTTACCAGTCACCAATGCAAGTATTGAAAGAGAAACCAGGAACGACCCGACACTGTCCAGAGTCTACGAGGTGACAGTGAAAGGATGGCCAACACGGGGTGATCCTCTGTTACCGGCATTTTCGGCAAGGCGAGACCAGCTGTCCGTCTGCCATGGTACCTTGATGTACGGGACAAGAGTGATTATTCCTCCCAAGTTAAGGGAAAGAGTTTTAAACGAACTGCATGAAGGTCATCTGGGGGGAGTTAAAATGAAAAGTCTTGCTAGGGCTTATGTATGGTGGCCGGGTATTGACCAACAGATTGAGGAGTTAATGAAAAGCTGCGCTGGGTGCCAAAAAGTGCAAAATGCACCTCCAATAGCACCGCTACACCCATGGGAATGGCCTTCAGCCCCATGGCAACGCGTACACATTGACTTTGCTGGTCCATTTATGGACTCCATGTTCCTAATCGCGGTGGACGCACATTCCAAATGGCCAGAAGTCATCAAGATGAATACCACTACTTCAGAAAAGACAATTGCGGTGTTAAGAACAATATTCGCAAGGAACGGATTGCCAGAACAGATCTGTTCGGACAATGGACCACAGTTTGTATCGGAAGAATTCCGACAATTCTTAAAGAAGAATGGAGTAAAACACTATACCTCTGCCCCATATCATCCGGCGACAAACGAGTTGGCTGAAAGATTTGTCCAGACATTCAAAAAGGCAATTAAGGCCATGAACGATGATCAGATTCCGCTGCAACACAAGGTCGACAAGTTCCTGATGTCATATCGAAACGCCGATCATGCAGTGACTAACCAAAGTCCTGCCATGATGTTTTATAACAGGAGGTTGCGGTCCAAGTTGGACTTGTTAAAACCAAATGTGCGGAGGGAAGTGGAAAACAAACAGTTTCGGCATATTAACAACAAGACCACTCGAACTTTCGACATAGGACAACCAGTGTTGGCAAGGGGCTATGGAAACGAAAAATGGCAGTCCGGAACAATTCGGGCCAGACAAGGACCTCTGATGTACACAGTAGATATTGGTCATAATGTGATAAGGCGTCATGCGGATCAACTGGTAGAGTCGAGAGCAAGGGTCGAACCCATGGTTGTGACAGAGACAACTGTGGAAGACGTTAATGAACCTGAAGCATCTACCTCGGCAGGGAATGTACTTGATGATGATGACACCCAATACATTGGAAACCAAATAGAGGAGGCACCTCAACAACAAGAATCAGAGACTACTGAGAGGCGTTATCCAAGCCGCATCAGAAAGCCTCCTGAGAGACTGAACCTTTGAACTGTTATACCTGAAGTTATATATGTATATATGTTATTATGTTATGTTAAATGGGGATATGACTGTTAAGCTAAAAAGGGAGGATTGTGGTGTATGTAACCTGTTCCACCTTAAGAGAACTTAAGCCTGTTCCACCTTAAGAGATGTACTACTTTCTCTGGCTGCTGTGTACGTAATACCGGTGGTGACCACACCGGTATATAAGCACTGTGTAGTAATATTGTATTCAATATAATCCCGACCTCCAACCAGTTAAGACCTGTTGAATTTACTCTCTTAGTCTGTGTAGTAATTATCACTATAACACACAGACTTAACAACAAGGATGTCGTCTAGGTAGTATTGAGTCCCAGGAATCCCTTGCAGGACTTGTTCCATAGCTCTTTGCCAGATAGCTGGAGCTGATGCTATTCCGAAAACCAGTCGATTGTACTGGTACAGGCCTTTGTGTGTGTTTATTGTGAGATTCTTTTTAGAGGCCTCCTCAACCTCCATCTGTAGATATGCCTGTGCCAAGTCAATTTTTGTGAAACGTTTCCCTCTGGATAGTGAGGCGAAAATATATTCTATCCTCGGAAGAGGATACTGCACCGTGTGAAGGACTGGGTTTACAGTCACCTTGAAGTCCCCACAGATGCGAATTTTTCTCTGTTCTTCAGATTTATCATTATTCAAAGTTTTCTTCATGACCGGGACGATGGGTGTTGCCCACTCGCTCCAATCTATCTTGGATAACATGCCTGTCCTTTCCAAATTCTCCAGCTCTGCCTCGACTGCTGGACGAATTGCGTATGGCACCGGCCTTGCCTTAAAAAACGTGAGAATTGCCGCATCTTGCACCTTTATTGAGGCGGTGATGCCTTTCAAGGTTCCTAGTTCCTGTTGGAACACTTCTTTGGCATTGGCCAAGATGCCTTTTAATCGTTCAGGTATGATGTCATCATCATTTTTTTTCTTACTGGTCACTGTCAGTGCCTGAATGGAGTGCCAGTGCAAACGTATCTTCCTGATCCATTCACGTCCCAACAGCGGTGGACCACCATCTTGCAGAATGTATAAATACAACTTCTGTATTTCCTTGCCGTTGTATACAACAGGCACCTTTATTTTCCCTTTGGGGTATACTTTCTGCCCCGTATATGTTTTCAAGATAATGGATGTGTCTTTCAAAGGTATATGCGGAAATAGCCGCTCGTAATCCCGTCTATTTATGACGGTCAGAGCTGATCCTGTATCTAGCTCCATTTTAACTGGGGACCCCGCTATCGTGAGGGTAACCCAAATGGTCTGGTAATCTTCTTTGGCAATTACATTATGTAATTTGAGAGAGCTTAGTCTCTTCTTTCCGGAGTCGCTATCGCTCTTCTGGTCTTCGGAGCTACTGTCCGTAATCATTTGTACCTTTCTGTACTTTTCCTTATTGATTTTTTTTCTGTCAGTGGATTTTTTGTTTCCAGATCGGCATACGCGTGTAATGTGTCCCATCTTTCCGCATTGCCTGCATGCTTTGTCCTTGAACCAGCAGTCCCTCTGGTCATGGGTGGGTCTGCCGCAGCGATAACATCTCTCGAAACCCCGTGTCATTTCATGGGTGACAAAGTCCTGTGGCTTTCGCTGTATCTCTGCAGCTCCTCCCGTCACTGCTTCGTATGATACAGACACACTGAAAGCCTTGTCCAGTGTCAAATCTTTCTCAGAAAGTAGCTTTTTTTGTGTTCCTTCACTTAGGAGACCGCAGACGAATTTGTCTCGTAGAGAATCTGCCAGTCCTGCCCCGAATTGGCAGTGTAGGGTATCAACAATCTCCTTAAAATTCTTGTCCATCGGTTTGGCTGGAGTGATTAAGTTTCATAACAGCCTGTATGTCCTTGCGCCCATTAGATTTAGAAGTACCGATGTCTTTTTATCATCCTTTATTTCATTCGCTGTGCAATATACTTCTACTCTTTCCACATATGTGGCCCAATCCTCTACATTACTATCGAAAGCAGTAATATTGCCAGTCTTATGCATCCTGAAAAAAAATGGCGCCTCCCGCGCTTTCCCGCCGCTGTTACTGCTGACAACGCTGTTCTCCGCGGTTTTTATTTATACAAATATTTTTAATAGTCTTGTTCCCGCCGGACTCTCTGGGACTTTCCCCTCCCTCTGTGTGGTCCGAACGCCGACCTGCTTTGCAGAGCTGGCTGTCTCCCGAGTGCTCCACCCTTCGTCTCTGTTTGCCTGCGCCTTCACTGCTTGGCCCCGCTGTAGAGCCAGCCGATCGAGCCCCAGCCCGCCGCCCAGGAAGGATTATTGCAGTACCTGCCACCAGCCCGGCTAGCTGGTGAAACCACAGTTTTTTCTTTTTTTTCTTTTCTCCTTCTTCCTTCGTCTGAGGAATCGATCTCCTTGTGGTGCTGCCGAATTGCAGGTAAGTCCGTTTCCAATTCGTTGCCACTGTTGTGTCCGTGTGTTAATGGAGACACGGAATGCAGGAGTTGGTTTACAGGTGTTTACTGGACAAAGTCTGGAGGTGAACTAACAGATACAAGATACTATACAGGCTTATATAGCCCGAGTGGCCATTACCGGCATTACAGTACACAGGGGTTCTTAAAGGCACATACACCACAATGGGTGTTGATTGTGAGGTATTTTTTTGATGCTTCTTCTACCTCCATTTGCAGATACGCCTGGGCCAGATCAATCTTAGTGAAGCGTTTCCCTCCAGATAGCGAGGCGAAAATATCTTCAATCCGCGGAAGTGGATATTGTACGGTGTGAAGGATTGGGTTCACTTACCTTAAAGTCCCCACAGATGCGAACCTTCCTTGGTTCCCCAGGCGTGCTGCTCAACGACTTTTCATCACAGGGACGATGGGTGTAGCCCACGTGCTCCAGTCCACCTTGGACAGTACTCCTGAACGTTCCAAACACTCCAGTTCTGCTTCGACGGCTGGGCTGATCGCATAAGGTACCGGACTGGCCTTAAAAAATTTTGGCTTGCGCTTTCTTCGATTTTAATTGTTGCTGTCATGCCTTTTAGTGTTCCGAGTCCTTGCTGGAGCATTTCTTGCGCGTCAGTTAGGATCTTTGACAGTCGCCCAGGTGTGACGTCGTCATCCTTTTTGGCAGCCACAGTCAGTACTTGTATGGAATGCCAATCCAGCTGTATTTTCCAGATCCATTCACGTCCCAGTAATGGTGGTCCTCCATCTTGCAATATATACAGGTCTAGTTTTGGTGTTTCCTTACCGTTATATATGACGGTCACCCTTATTTTTCCTTTGGGGTAAACTTTTTGCCCCGTGTACGTCTTCAAAATAATTTTTGTGTCTCTCAAGGGTATGTGTGAGAATAGTCGCTCGTAGTCCCGTCAGTTTATGACTGTTAGGGCTGATCCTGTGTCCAATTCCATTTTTACCTGGACTCCTGCTATCTTGCGAGTGACCCAAATGGTTCGGTGATCCTCCGTTTTGATCACATTATGTAGTTTCAGACAACTCAGCTCCCTGTTTTCAGAGTCGGTATCACTCTTTTGTTCGTCTGAACTATTCTCCGTCACCTTATGTACCTTCTTGTACTTTTCTTTTGGAGATTTCTTATTGCTGGTTTTCTTTCCCGACCTGCAGACTCGTGCTATGTGTTCTACTTTTCCACACTGTCTGCACACTTTGTCTTTGAACCAGCAATCATTGTGGTCGTGTGCTGTTCTGCCGCAGCGATAGCACTTCTCTGTTCTGTATGACATTTCGTTTGTGCCATATTCTTGCGGTCTCTGTTGTATGTCTGCAGCGCCCCGTGCTGCTTCATATGATACCGCAATGCTGAAAGCCTTGTCCAGCATAAGGTCCTTTTCAGATAAAAGCCGTTTCTGGGTTCCTTCACTTTGAAGCCCACACACAAACTTGTCCCTTAAGGTATCTGCCAGTCCCGTTCCAAACTGGTAGTGTTTCGATAGTTTGCGCAGTTCTGTTAAATATTCAGCATTGCTTTCATCCTTATGCTGGTTCCGCTTGTGAAACTTGAATCTTTCTGCTATCAGCAGTGGTGTGGGGTTTAAATGTTCCTGTAGTATCGTCACTATGTCTCCAAAACTCTTTTCCACTGGCTTCGCTGGGGTTACTAGATTTCGTAATAAGCCATACGTCTTTGCACCCATTAAATTTAACAATACCGGCGCTTTCTTGTCATCTGACACCTCATTTGCCTTGCAGTATACCTCTATTCGTTCGACATACGTAGTCCAATTTTTGACTTCATTGTCAAATGCGATGATACTGCCACTCTTCGGCATTTTGGGTGTGGGTTAAAATGGCTTAAATTGGCGTCTCCCGCGCTTTCCTTCCTCCCCGCTGCTGCCAACACCACTCTCGGCGATCCTCGTGGCAATGGCGGCGCCCTGTAGGTTTTGCGCGCTTCTCCTGCGCTGTGCCAACGCCGCTCTCGGCGGTCCTCGTGGCAATGGCGGCACCTCGCGGGTTTCTGCGCGTCTCTCTCCCTCTCCTCGACGCTGCTCGGCCCCTGAACACCAGCTGCGCCCTGTGCGCTCTGCCCTCTCTTTCTCTCCCCCGTCGACGCTGCTTGGCCCTTTGCTGTGCCGCTCGGTCGGGCTCTAGCCCGCCGCTGTCCGGGAAGGGTCTGCGCACTACCTGTTGCCAGCCCGTTTCGCTGGACCACCGCGACTGGAAAGCCAAGCCTGGCTCTCAACAGCCTCCCCCGCAATTCTCGAGTCTTTGCTGGATGACTGGGCGGTTGCCCGTGGTCGACACCTGTGTCTCTGGCCTTGACCTCCAATCTACTGGTCTCCAGGAACGAATCCCTGGGAGGTGATGCAGAGTTGCAGGTAGTGTTATGTCCGTGTATCTTAATGTTGTGTCCTTCAATAATCAGACAACAGACTGCAGGGAACAATTCAACAGGTGTTTACTGAATGAGGGTTGCTCTAGAACTAATTGTACAGATCACTACTCAGGGTTTATATACAGGTGTGGTCATTGCCGGTACTGCAGTATACAGGAGCTGTAAAAAGTAGTTCTCTCCCTTAAGGTATAGATACATTACATACATTACAATTCCTCCCCTTTTAGATTAACAGTACCATAATACTCATTTAACAATTAACATTTTTAATATACAATGTTATATGAAAATAGTCCATTCATATATTCAGTCTCTGGGGAGGCTTCCTGATTCTTTCTGGATTAACGCCCTTCCCGAGTGTCTCGCTCTTGGTGCGGAGGCGATTCTAGCACCCTGTCGTCAGTTGATTCATCAGCTTCCAATGCTATTGTTTCTGAGGTAGATGCGACCTGTACGTCGGGTTCCTCACCAGGTACGTATGGCCGAGACATGGGGTTGACTCGTTCCTGTGACTCTAGGATCTGGTCAGCATGGCATCTCACAATATTCTCCCCAACATCCATGTGTACATTAGTGGCCCCTGCCATGTGCATATCGTTCCTGGTTGCCATTTCTCTGTTCGGTAGTCGCGGGCCAAGAATGGTTGCCCTACATTGAAGCTCCTTGTCGGCTTCTCATTGATGTGCTGGAATTGCTTACTCTCAACATCTCTTCGTACATTTGGTCTGAGCAAATCCAGACGAGATCTCAACCTTCGGTTAAAGGACATCATGGCCGGGGCCTGGTTGGTGACTGCATGTGTCGCATTTCTGTCGGCTAACAGGAAATTGTCCACCTTATGCTGCAGTGGAATGTCGTCATCGCACATGGCCTTTACTGCTTTTTTAAAGGTTTGTGCGAACCTCTCAGCCAATCCATTTGTGGCTGGATGATACGGGGCGGATGTGTAATGCCTTACCCCATTCCTTTTCATAAATCTTCGAAACTCTTCGGACACAAACTGTGGTCCGTTATCAGAGCAAATCTGCTCTGGCAAGCCGTTCCTGGCAAAAATGGTCCGTAGGACTGCAATAGTTTTCTCCGTGGTGGTGGAGGACATTTTGATCACCACAGGCCATTTCGAGTGCGCATCCACGGCTATTAAAAACATTGAGTCCATGAATGGACCAGCAAAATCAATATGCACCCGTTGCCATGGAGATGAGGGCCACTCCCATGGGTGTAGAGGGGCATGTGATGGTGCATTTTGGATCTTCTGGCATCCTGAGCAGCTCTTTGTCAGGTCCTCGATTTGCTGATCGATCCCCGGCCACCACACATAAGCCCTAGCAAGGCTTTTCATTTTCACCCCTCCCAGATGACCTTCGTGAAGCTCATTGAGCACTCTCTCCCTTAACTTGGGTGGAATTACCACTCGGGATCCACACATCAAGGTCCCCTGGCATACTGACAGCTGTTCTCTTCTGGATGAGAATGCTGGCAACAGTGAGTCGCCATGTGCTGGCCATCCCTTCACCGTCAAATCATATACCCGAGACAGTGTCGGGTCATTTCGGGTCTCCTTCTCTACACCAGTGTTAGTTACTGGCAAGCATTCAATTATAGTCGAATGAAATATTTCAACAGGATCCACTGCTGGTGCTTCCTCCGCAGTAGGCAGTGGCAGGCGTGATAGCCCATCAGTGTTTCCATGCTGTTTCGTGCCCTTATACTCGATTTCATATTGGTGCGCCCCTAGAAAAAGGGACCATCTTTGCAGCCATTGCGCAGTCATCACCGGAATGCCCTTCTTTGGATTAAAGATGGAGACAAGTGGTTGGTGGTCAGTCAGCAAGGTGAACTTCTGCCCGTGCAGATAATGGTTGAACTTTTTCACTCCCCACAGTAGGCTGAGGTCCTCCCTGTCAATCTGGGCGTAGTTACGCTCGGCTGAGGTTAGTGACCAAGACGCAAAGGCTACTGGCCTCTCCGAGCCATCCAGGAATTTGTGCGACAGCACCGCTCCAATGCCATAGGGTGATGCATCACACGCCAACCGAATTGGTAGTGCTGGGTTGAAATGAGCCAACACCTCTTTTGATGTGATCAATGCTTTGCTCTTCTGGAAAGCTCGTTTACATTCGTCACTCCACTTCCATGGTACCCCCGTTTGCAGTAGGGTGTTCAGTGGGTGTAGTACGGTAGACAAATTCAGCAAGAACTTATGGAAGTAGTTCACCAGCCCGAGGAACGACCTCAGTTGTGACACATTTTCCGGTGCTGGAGCCTTGACTACTGCCTCAATCTTTTCAGGGGACTTATGTAACCCCTCTTTATCAATAACGTGGCCACAATACGGGATCTGCTTCTGGAAAAACTCGCATTTGTGGCGATTAGCTCGGAGCCCATATTCCTTCAATCTAGTGAGCACCTGCTCCAGGTTGGTGAGGTGATCACTGTCATTGTCGCCCGTGACCAGGATATCGTCCAAATAACACTGGGTCCCTGGAATCCCTTGCAGGACTTGTTCCATTGCCCTTTGCCAAATAGCCGGAGCTGATGCTACCCCGAACACCAGCCAGTTGTATTGGTAGAGACCTTTATGAGTGTTGATCGTGAGGTACTGTTTCGAGGCTTCTTCTACCTCCATTTGCAGGTACGCCTGGGCCAGATCAATCTGAGTGAAGCGTTTCCCTCCAGGTAGCGAGGTGAAAATATCTTCAATCCGCGGAAGCGGACATTGCACAGTGTGAAGGACTGGGTTCACTGTCACCTTAAAGTCCCCACAGATGCGAACCTTCTTTGGTTCCCCAGGCGTATTACTCAACGACCTCTTCATTACAGGAACGATGGGTGTAGCCCACTCGCTCCAGTCCACTTTGGACAGTACTCCTGAACGTTCCAAACCTTCCAGCTCTGCTTCGACGGCTGGGCGGATCGCATAAGGTACCGGTCTGGCCTTAAAAACTTTGGGCTTGCATTTTCCTCTATTTTGATCGTCGCTGTTATGCCTTTTAGTGTTTCGAATCCCTGCTGGAACACTTCTTGTGCGTCAGTTAGCATTTTTGACAGTCTTCCAGGTGTGACGTCGTCATCCTTTTTGGCATCTACAGTCAGTGCTTGTATGGAATGCCAATCTAGCTGTATCTTCCGGATCCATTCACGTCCTAGTAGTGGTGGTCCTCCATTTGGCAATACATATAGGTCCATTATTGGTGTTTCCTTGCCGTTATGTATAACGTTAACCCTTATTTTTCCATTGGGGTAGACTTTTTGCCCCGTGTACATCTTCAAGACAATCTTTGTATCTCTCAAGGGTATATGTGAGAATAGCCGCTTGTAGTCCCTTCGGTTTATGACTGTTAGGGCTGATCCTGTGTCCAATTCCATTTTCACTTGGACTCCTGCTATCTTGAGCGTGACCCAGATAGTTTGGTGATCCTCCGTTTTGATCACATTATGTAGTTTCAGACAACCCAGCTCCTTGCTTCCAGAGCCTGTATCACTCTTCTGTTCATCTGAACTACTCTCCGTCACCTTATGTACCTTCTTGTACTTCTCCTGTGGAGATTTCTTGCTGCTGGTTTTCTTTCCCGACCTGCAGACTCTTGCTATGTGTCCTACTTTTCCACACTGTCTGCACACTTTGTCCTTGAACCAGCAATCATTATGGTCGTGTGTTGTTCTGCCGCAGCGATAGCACTTCACTGTTCCGTATGACATTTCATTTGTGCCATATTCTTGCGGTCTCCGTTGTAGCTCTGCAGCGCCCTGTGCTGCTGCTTCGTGTGGTACTGCAATGCTGAAAGCCTTATCCAGCGTAAGATCCTTTTCTGATAGAAGCCGTTTCTGGGTTCCTTCACTTTGAAGCCCACACACAAACTTGTCCCTTAAAGTATCTGCCAGTCCCGTTCCAAACTGGCAGTGTTTCAATAGCTTGCGCAGTTCCGTTAAATACTCAGCATTACTTTCATCTTTATGCTGGTTCCTTTTGTGAAACTTAAATCTTTCTGCTATCAGCAGCGGTGTGGGGTTTAAGTGGTCCTGTAGGATTGACACTATGTTTTCAAAATCCTTTTCTACTGGCTTCTCTGGGGTTACTAGGTTTCGTAGTAAGCCATACGTTTTTGCACCCATTGAATTCAACAATACCAGCGCTTTCTTGTCATCTGGCACTTCATTCGCCTTGCAGTATACTTCTATGCGTTCGACATATGTTGTCCAATCTTCAACTTCATTGTCGAACGCTGTGATACTGCCACTCTTCGGCATTTTTGGGTTTGGTTAGGCTTAAAATGGCGTCTCCCGCGCTTTCCTTTCTTCCCCGCTGCAGCTTAAAATGGCGTCTCCCGCGCTGCTCCCAACGCCGCTCTCGGCGGTCCTCGTGGCGACTGGTGACGCCCTAGTTTTCGCGCGCTTCTCCTGCGCTGCTGCCAACGCCGCTCTCGGCGGTCCTCGTGGCAAATGGCGACGCCCTGTAGGTTTCGCGCGCTACTCCTGCGCTGCTGCCAACGCCGCTCTCTGCGGTCCTCGTGGCTATTATGTCCGTGTATAATTAAGACACGGACTGCAGGAGTTGATTATAACAAGTCTTTACTGAATGTAGACAACCTGGAAACTGAAACTACAGAAGCCTGCTAGGGCCTTTTATACAGTGGTGGTCACTGCCGGTACTGCAGTCTGAGACCAGTTATTCCCTTAAAGGTACATACACAACAATTCCTCCCCTTTTAGAGAAACAGTACATAACATTCATTTAACAACTAAATAATAACTAATTACAATTACAATTACGGTTGCTAGATACATTGGTTGAAGTTAAGCAATTATAAGTTCAGTCTTTGAGGAGGCTTCCTGATTCTGTCTGGATAACGCCTCTTTGGGATATTAGGTTCTTCTGGCAAGGTTGAGTCGGGATCAATGTCGTTGTTTGGTTCGTCTGCTTCCAATATCACCGATTCTGCGGTAGATGCAATTTGTACTTCGGTTTCATCGCCAGGTGTATCAGATCGTGGTGTGGAGTTGACGTTTTCCAGTGACTCTAGAATCTGGTCAGCATGGCGTCTTACAATGCTCTCTCCAAGATCCATGGTATACATTAGAGGTCCTTGCCGTGTACAGATCGTTCCTGGCTGCCATTTCTCTGTGCGGTAGTCCCGGGCCAAAACTGGTTGCCCTATCTTAAAACTCCTGGTCGGCCTTTCATTCATATTCTGAAACTGCCTGTTCTCCACATCTCTTCTGACGTTTGGCTTAACCAAATCCAAGCGGCATCGTAGTCTTCGATTGAAGAACATCATGGCTGGAGTTTGGTTGGTAACCGCATGTGTCACATTCCGGTAGGCAAACAAGAAGTTATCCACCTTGTGTTGTAGGGGTATATCTTCATTACACATTGCCTTGATAGCCTTCTTGAATGTTTGAACAAACCTCTCGGCCAATCCATTAGTCGCTGGATGATATGGGGCGGATGTGTAATGCTTAACACCATTGTTCTTTAAGAACCTCCGGAACTCTTCAGACACAAACTGTTCAGGCAGCCCATTCCTGGCAAATATGGTTCGTAAGACTGTGATAGTTTTTTCTGTGGTGGTTGAGGACATTTTTATTACCTCTGGCCACTTTGAATGTGTATCCACCTCAATTAAAAACATTGAGTGCATAAAGGGACCAGCAAAATCAATGTGCACCCTTTGCCATGGAGATGAGGGCCACTCCCATGGATGTAGAGGGGCTTGTGGTGGGGCGTTTTGGACCTTCTGGCATCCTGTACAGCTCTTGGTCATCTCTTCGATTTCTCTATCGATTCCCGGCCACCACACAAACGCTCTGGCTAAGTTCTTCATTTTTACACCTCCCAGATGACCCTCATGAAGCTCATTGAGCACTCTATCCTTCAATTTGGGTGGAATTACTACTCTGGATCCACACATCAAGGTTCCTCTGCACACTGACAGCTGTTCTCTTCTCGGCGAGAATGCTGGCAGCAGTGGTTCGCCATGTGCTGGCCATCCCTTCACCATTAAATCATAGACCCAGGAGAGTGTCGGGTCATTTCGTGTTTCCTTTTCTATGTTTGCATTCGTCACAGGGAGACATTCGATTATAGTCGAGTGGAAAAACTCCACTGGATCCACTGCCAGTTCTTCTTCCACCATCGGCAACGGTAGGTGCAACAATCCATCAGCATTCCCATGCTGTTTAGTTCCTTTGTACTCGATGTCATATTGGTGTGCCCCTAGGAAAAGGGACCACCTCTGTAGCCGTTGTGCCGTCATTATCGATACGCCCTTCTGAGTGTTGAAAATGGAGACGAGAGGTTGATGATCAGTTAGTAGAGTAAATTTCTGACTGTGCAGGTAGTGATTGAACTTCTTCACCCCCCACACCAGGCTGAGGGCCTCTCTGTCAATCTGGGCGTAGTTACGCTCGGCTGAAGTTAACGAGCGTGACGCAAAAGCTATCGGCCTCTCTGAACAATCAAGGAATTTATGTGACAGTACCGCCCCAATGCCGTAGGGAGACGCATCACACGCCAATCTTATCGGTAGTGATGGGTTGTAGTGAGCCAATACTTCTCTTGAAGTGATTAGGTCCTTAGTCTTCTGAAAGGCCCGCTTACATTCATCGCTCCATTTCCATGCTACTCCCGTTCGTAGTAGGGCGTTCAGTGGATGCAGAATTGTGGACAAATTCGGCAAAAACTTATGGTAGTAATTCACCAATCCGAGGAATGACCTCAGTTGCGATACATTTTCAGGCGCTGGAGCCTTAACTACCGCTTCAATTTTGTCAGGGGACTTATGCAACCCCTCTTCATCAATCACGTGGCCACAATACGATATCTGTTTCTTAAAAAACTCGCACTTGGGGCGATTGGCTCGTAGCCCATGTTCACGTAGTCTAGTGAGCACCTGCTCTAGGTTGGCAAGGTGTTCACTGTCATCTTCACCTGTCACTAGGATGTCGTCCAAGTAACACTGAGTCCCCGGAATCCCTTGCAGGACTTGTTCCATCGCTCTTTGCCATATCGCCGGAGCTGATGCTACTCCGAATACCAGTCGATTATACTGGTAAAGACCTTTGTGAGTGTTTATCGTGAGATACTTCCTAGAGGATTCTTCAACCTCCATCTGCAAATATGCTTGTGCTAGGTCAATTTTTGTAAAACGCTTCCCTCCAGATAGTGAGGCGAAGATATCTTCTATCCTTGGAAGAGGATATTGTACTGTGTGAAGGATTGGGTTCACCGTCACCTTGAAGTCCCCACAGATGCGAACCTTCCTTGGCTCCTCAGACTTATTGTTTAACGTTTTCTTCATGACAGGAACGATGGGTGTCGCCCACTCGCTCCAGTCTACCTTACATAACACGCCTGCATTCTCCAGATTCTCCAGCTCTGCCTCGACGGCTGGGCGAATTGCATATGGTACCAGTCTTGCTTTGAAAAACTTGGGAATTGCATTCTCCTCTATTTTTATCGAGGCGGTTATGCCTTTAATAGTGCCCATTTCTTGTTGAAATACCTCTTTGGCGTCAGTTAAGATTGTTGACAATCGTCCAGGAGTGACGTCGTCATCCTTTTTACCAGCCACCGTCAGTGCCTCAATGGAGTGCCAGTCTAAACTTATCTTTCTGATCCATTCACGTCCCAATAACGGTGGTCCACCATCTTGCAGAATGTAGAGATACAATTTCCGTATTTTTTTGCCGTTGTATTCGACAGGCACCCTTATTTTTTCTCTGGGGTATACTTTTTGCCCCATATACGTCCTCAAGACAATGGATGTCTCTCTCAAGGGTATGTGTGAGAATAGCCGCTCGTAGTCTCGTCGATTCATGACGGTTAGAGCTGATCCTGTATCCAATTCCACTTTTAACTTGGGACCCTGCTATCGTGAGGGTGACCCAAATGGTTCGGTGATCCTCTTTTGCGATTACGTTGTGAAGTTTGAGACAGCTTAGTCTCTTGTTCCCGGATTCACTGTCACTCATCTGGTCTTCGGAACTACTGTCCGTCATCTTTTGTACTTTCCTGTACGGTTCTTTAGTAGCCTTTTTGTTGTCATTGGTCTTCTTCCCAGACCTGCAAACTCGTGCAATGTGTCCCATCTTTCCGCATTGCCTGCATATTTTGTCCTTGGACCAGCAGTCCTTCTGGTCATGGTTTGTTCTGCCGCAGCGGTAACATTTTGCAAATCCCCGTGTCATTTCGTGGGTGCCGTACTCCTGTGGCTTTTGTTGTACTTCCGCAGCTCCCCTGGCTGCTGCTTCGTACGATACTGCCATGCTGAAAGCCTTATCTATCGTCAGCTCATTCTCTGAGAGTAACCTCTTCTGGGTTCCTTCACTCAGGAGTCCACAGACAAATTTGACCCGTGAGGTATCTGCCAGTCCTGCTCCGAACTGGCAGTGCTTTGATAGCTTGCGTAGTTCCGTAAGGTAATCAGCATTGCTCTCATTTTTATGCTGATTTCTCCTGTGGAATTTAAATCTTTCTGCTATCAGCAGCGGTGTAGGATTTAGGTGTTCCTGTAGGATAGCAACAATTTCGTTAAAACTCTTCGCCTTCGGTTTGGCTGGAGTAATCAGGTCCCGCAATAGGCCGTACGTTCTTGCGCCCATTAAATTTAGCAATACCGATGCCTTTTTCTCATCGGCTATTTCGCTTGCCTCGCAATATACCTCGACTCTTTCCACATACGTGGTCCAGTCTTCTATTGCATTATCGAAGGCAGTGATATCGCCAGTCTTTGGCATCTTGAAAATCTAAGATGGCGCCTCCCGCGCTTTGCCTTCGTCCCCAACGGATCAAAATGGCGCCTCCCGCGTTTTCCTTCTTCCCCGCCAAGTTAAGATGGCGCCTCCCACGCTTTCCCGCCACTGCCGCTGCTGCCAACGCTGTTGCTGGCGATTATATTTATTTTACTATCCTGTAATGGCGACGCCCTATGGTCTTCGCGCCTCCCCGATCGCTGCTGTCAACGCCGCTCTCCGCGGTATTTTTATTTTTCTATCGCGCTTCAATATTTGCTCCGTTAATTGAAGAACCGTTCCCGTCATGGAGCGGACCCTCTGGGACACTTCCCTCCCTCTTCTTAGGTCCGAACGCTGCCCGGCTTCGAAGCACCGGCCGCGCCCTGTGTGCTCCACCCTCTCTCTCTCTCTTTGCTTCCCGACTCGCTGCCCGGCCCCATTGCAGAGCCACCCGATCGAGCTCTAGCCCGCCGCAGCCCAGGAAGGATCAGTGCACTACCTGCCACCAGCCCGATTAGCTGGGAAACCACAGACTGGAGAACCAAGCCTGGCTCTCGACAGTCTCTCCTGCACTTTTCAATTCGATGATTTGGAGGGCGGTTGCCCACGGTCGACGCCTGTTTCTCGAGTTTCTTTGGATTATTTTTTTTTCTTTCTTCTGGCATCGACCTTCAATAACATCATCTCAGGTGCTGCCGAGTTCCAGGTAAGTTTGTTTCTTACTCGTCGCCAGTATTATGTCCGTGTATAATTGAGACACGGACTGCAGGAGTTGATTACAACAAGTCTTTACTGAATGGAGACAACCTGGAAACTGAAACTACAGAAGCCTGCTAGGGCCTTTTATACAGGGGTGGTCACTGCCGGTACTGCAGTCTGAGACCAGTTATTCCCTTAAAGGTACATACACAACAGTGGCAATGGCAGCGCCTCGCATTTTCCTGCGCGCCTCTCTCCCCCGTTGATGCTGCTCGGCCCTTGAACACCGGCTGCGCTCTGCTCTCTCTCGTCTCTCTCCCCCGTTGACGCCGCTCGGTCCTGAACACCGGCTGCGCCCTGTGCGCTCTACCCTCTCTCTCTCCCCCGTCGACGTTGCTCGGCCTTTTTCTGTGCCGCTCGGTCGGGCTCTAGACCGCCGCTGTCCGGGAAGGGTCTGTGCAGTACCTTTTGCCAGCCCATTTCGCTGGACCACCGTGACTAGAAAGCCAAGCCTGGCTCTCAAAAGCCTCCCCTGCGATGCTCAAATCTCCGCTGGATGACTGGGCGGTTGCCCGTGGTCGACACCCGTGCTTCTGGACTCGACCTCCTTCCACTGTTCTCCAGGAGTGAATCCCTGGGAGGTGATGCAGAGTTGCAGGTAGGTTCGAATCTGCCTCGTCGCCAATGTTCTGTCCGTGTATCTTAATGATGTGTCCTTCAATAATCAGACAATAGACTGCAGGGAATGATTCAACAGGTGTTTACTGAATGAGGGTTACTCGAGAACTAACTGTACAGATCACTACTCAGGGTTTATATACAGGTGAGGTCACTGCCGGTACTACAGTATACAGGAGCTGTAAAAAGTAGTTCTCTCCCTTAAGGTATATATATATACATTACATACATTACAGGTAGGATCAAATTTGTCTCGTCGCCAATGTTGTGTCCGAGAGTAATAAGACACCAGACTGCAGGGGAACGGTACAACAGGTGTTTACTCAACGTGGCTCACTCTGGAACTGAACTGTACAGATTACTACTCAGTGCTATATACAAGTGTGGTCACTGCCGGTACTGCAGTATACATGAGATGTAAAAAGTAGTTCCCCCCTTAAAGGTATATACATTACACCAACGGCCTGAACGAAACCTGTCTCTCTCTCTCTCTCTGCACCATCTAGCCAAGGTCCTGAACTAAAGCTGTCTCTCTCTCTCTCCGCACCGTCTAGCCAAGGTCCTGAACTAAAGCTGTCTCTCTCTCTCTCGGCACCGTCTAGCCAAGGTCCTGAACTAAAGCTGTCTCTCTCTCTCTCGGCACCGTCTAGCCAAGGTCCTGAACTAAAGCTGTCTCTCACTCTCGCTGCACCGTCTAGACAAGGTCCTGAACTAAAGCTGTCTCTCTCTCTCTCTGCACCGTCTAGACAAGGTCCTGAACTAAAACTGTCCTCTCTCTCACTGCACCGTCTCGCCAAGGTCCTGAAATAAAGCTGTCTCTCTCTCTCACTGCACTGTCTAACCAAGTTCCTGAACTAAAGCTGTCTCTCTCTCACTGCAACGTCTAGCCAAGGTGCTGAACTAAAACTGTCTCTCTCTCTGCATCGTCTAGCCAATGTCCTGAACTAAAGCTGTCTCTCTCTCTCTGCACCGACTAGCCAAGGTCCTGAACTAAAGCTGTCTCTCTCTATCTCTGCACAGTCTATACAAGGTTTGAACTGAAGCTGCCTCTCTCTCTCTCTGCACCGTCTAGCCAAGGTACTGAACTAAAGCTGTCTCTCTCTCTCTCTGCGCCGTCTAGCCAAGGTCCTGAACTAAAGCTGTCTCTCTCTCTCTCTGCACCGTCTAGCCAAGGTCCTGAACTAAAGCTGTCTATCTCTCTCTCTGCACCGTCTAGCCAAGGTCCTGAATTAAAGCTGTCTCTCTCTCCCTCTGCACCGTCTAGCCAAGGTCCTGAACTAAAGCTGTCTCTCTCTCTCTCTGCACCGTCTAGCCAAGGTCCTCAAATAAAGCTGTCTCTCTCTCTCTCTCTCTCTCTGCATCGTCTAGCCAAGGTCCTCAACTAAAGCTGTCTCTCTCTCGCTCTGCACCGTCTAGCCAAGGTCCTGAACTAAAGCTGTCTCTCTCTCTCTCTCGGCACCGTCTAGCCAAGGTGCTGAACTAAACCTGTCTCTCTCTCTCACTACACCGTCTAGCCAAGGTCCTGAACGAAAGCTGTCTCTCTCTCTCTCTGCACCGTCTAGCCAAAGTCCTGAACTAAAGCTGTCTCTCTCTCTCTCTCTGCACCGTCTAGACAAGGTCCTAAACTAAAGCTGTCTACCTCTCTCACTGCACCGTCTAGCCAAGGTCATGAACTAAAGCTGTCTCTCTCTCTCTCTGCACCGTCTAGCCAAGTTCCTGAAAGAAAGCTGTCTCTCTCTCTCTGCACCGTCTAGCCAAGGTCCTGAACTAAAGCTGTCTCTCTCTCTCTGCACCGTCTAGACAAGGTCCTGAAATAAAGCTGTCTCTCTCTCTCTTTCACTGCACCGTCTAGCCAAGGTTCTGAACTAAAGCTGTCTCTCTCTCTCTCTGCACCGTCTAGACAAGGTCCTGAACTAAAACTGTCCTCTCTCTCACTGCACCATCTAGCCAAGGTCCTGAAATAAAGCTGTCTCTCTCTCTCACTGCACCGTCTAGCCAAGGTCCTGAACTAAAGCTGTCTCTCTCTCACTGCACCGTCTAGCCAAGGTGCTGAACTAAAGCTGTCTCTCTCTCTGCATCGTCTAGCCAATGTCCTGAACTAAAGCTGTCTCTCTCTCTCTGCACCGACTAGCCAAGGTCCTGAACTAAAGCTGTCTCTCTCTATCTCTGCACAGTCTACACAAGGTTTGAACTGAAGCTGCCTCTCTCTCTCTCTGCACCGTCTAGCCAAGGTACTGAACTAAAGCTGTCTCTCTCTCTCTCTGCACCGTCGAGCCAAGGTCCTGAACTAAAGCTGTCTCTCTCTCTCTCTGCACCGTCTAGACAAGGTTTGAACTGAAGCTGCCTCTCTCTCTCTGCACCGTCTAGCCAAGGTCCTGAACTAAACCTGTCTCTCTCTCTCTCTGCACCATCTAGCCAAGGTGCTGAACTAAAGCTCTCTCTCTCTCTCTCTCTGCACCGTCTAGCCAAGGTCCTGAACTAAAGCTTTCTCTCTCTCTCACTGCACAGTCTAGCCAAGGTGCTGAACTAATGCTGTCTCTCTCTCTCACTGCACAGTCTAGCGAAGGTCCCGAACCAAAGCTGTCTCTCTCTCTCACTGCACCGTCTAGCCAAGGTGCTGAACTAAAGCTCTCTCTCTCTCTCTCTCTGCACCGTCTAGCCAAGGTCCGGAACAAAAGCTGTCTCTCTCTCTCTGCACCGTCTAGACAAGGTCCTGAACTAAAGCTGTCTCTCTCTCTTTCACTGCACCGTCTAGCCAAGGTCGTGAACTAAAGCTGTCTCTCTCTCTCTGCACCGTCTAGCCAAGGGTCTGAACTAAAGCTGCTCTCTCTCTCTCTCTGCACCGTCTAGCCAAGGTCCTGAACTAAAGCTGTCTCTCTCTCTCTCTGCACCGTCTAGCCAAGGTCCTGAACTAAAGCTGTCTCTCTCTCTCCCTCTGCACCGTATAGACAAGGTCCTTAACAAAAGCTGTCTCTCTCTCTCTCTGCACCGTCTAGCCAAGGTCCTGAACCAAAGCTGTCTCTCTCTCTCTGTGCACCGTCTAGCCAAGGTCCTGAACCAAATCTGTCTCTCTCTCTCTCTGCACCGTCTAGCCAAGGTCCTGAACTAAAGCTGCCTCTCTCTCACACTGCACTGTCTAGCCAAGGTCCTGAACTAAAGCTGTCTCTCTCTCTCTCTGCACCGTCTAGCCAAGGTCCTGAACGAAAGCTGTCTCTCTCTCTCTGCACCGTCTAGCAAAGGTCCTGAACTAAAGCTGTCTCTCTCTCTCTCTGCACCGTCTAGTCAAGGTCCTGAACTAAAGCTGACTCTCTCTCTCTCTCACTGCACCGTCTAGCCAAGATCCTGAACTAAAGCTGTCTCTCTCTCTCTCTGCACCGTCTAGCCAAGGTCCTGAACTAAATGTGTGTCTCTCTCTCTCTGCACCGTCTAGCCAAGGTCATGAACTAAAGCTTTCTCTCTCTCTCGGCACCGTCTAGCCAAAGTCCTGAACTAAAGCTGTCTCTCTCTCTCTCACTGCACTGTCTAGCCAAGGTCCTGAGCTAAAGCTGTCTCTCTCTCTCTCACTGCACTGTCTAGCCAAGGTCCTGAGCTAAAGCTGTCTCTCTCTCTCTCTCACTGCACTGTCTAGCCAAAGTCCTGAACTAAAGCTGTCTCTCTCTCTCTCACTGCACTGTCTAGCCAAGGTCCTGAGCTAAAGCTGTCTCTCTCTCACTCTCTGCAACGTCTAGCCAAGGTCCTGAACTAAAGCTGTGTCTCTCTCTCTCTGCACTGTCTAGCCAAGGTCCTGAACTAAAGCTGTCTCTCTCGCTCTCTGCACCGTCTAGACAAGGTCCTGAACTAAAGCTCTCTCTCTCTCTCTCTGCACCGTCTAGCCAAGGTCCTGAACTAAAGCTGTCTCTCTCTCTCTCTGCACCGTCTAGCCAAGGTCCTGAACTAAAGCTTTCTCTCTCTCTCACTGCACAGTCTAGCCAAGGTGCTGAACTAATGCTGTCTCTCTCTCTCTCTGCACCGTCTAGCCAAGGTCCTGAACTAAAGCTGTCTCTCTCTCTCACTGCACCATCCAGCCAAGGTGCTGAACTAATGCTGTCTCTCACTCGCTCTCTGCACCGTCTAGCCAAGGTTCTGAACGAAAGCTGTCTCTCTCTCTCTGCACCGTCTAGCCAAAGTCCTGAACTAAAGCTGTCTCTCTCTCTCTGCACCGTCTAACCCATATCCTGAACTAAAGCTGTCTCTCTCTCTCTCTGCACCGTCTAGCCAAGATCCTGAACTAAAGCTATCTCTCTCTGCACCGTCTAGCCAAGGTCCTGAACTAAAGCTGTCTCTCTCTCTCTCTGCACCGTCTAGCCAAGGTCCTGATCTAAAGCTGTCTCTCTCTTTCTCTGCACCGTCTAGCCAAAGGTCCTGAACAAAAACTGTCTCTCTCTCTCACTGCACCATCCAGCCAAGGTGCTGAACTAATGCTGTCTCTCACTCGCTCTCTGCACCGTCTAGCCAAGGTTCTGAACGAAAGCTGTCTCTCTCTCTCTGCACCGTCTAGCCAAAGTCCTGAACTAAAGCTGTCTCTCTCTCTCTGCACCGTCTAACCCATATCCTGAACTAAAGCTGTCTCTCTCTCTCTCTGCACCGTCTAGCCAAGATCCTGAACTAAAGCTATCTCTCTCTGCACCGTCTAGCCAAGGTCCTGAACTAAAGCTGTCTCTCTCTCTCTCTGCACCGTCTAGCCAAGGTCCTGATCTAAAGCTGTCTCTCTCTTTCTCTGCACCGTCTAGCCAAGGTCCTGAACTAAAGCTTTCTCTCTCTCTCTGCACCGTCTAGCCAAAGTCCTGAACTAAAGCTGTCTCCCTCTCTCACTGCACCGTCTAGACAAGGTCCTAAACTAAAGCTGTGTCCCTCTCTCACTGCACCGTCTAGACAAGGTCCTGAACTAACACTGTCTCTCTCTCTCTCTCTGCCCCGTCTAGACATGTTCCTGAACTAAAGCTGCCTCTCTCTCTCTCTCTTTGCGCCGTCTAACCAAGGTCCTAAACTAAAGCTGTCTCTCTCTCACGCTTCACCATCTAGCCAATGTCCTGAACTAAAGCTGTCTCTCTCTCTCTGCACCGTCTAGCCAAGGTCCTGAACTAAAGCTGCCTATCTCTCTCTCTGCACCGTCTAGCCAAGGTCCTGAACTAAAGCTGTCTCTCTCTCTCTCTGCATCGTCTAACCAAGGTCCTGAACTAAAGCTGTCTCTCTCTCTCTCTGCACCGTCTAGCCAAGGTCCTGACCTAAAGCTGTCTCTCTCTCTGGCTCTCTGCACCGTCTAGCCAAGGTCCTGAACTAAAGCTGTCTCTCTCTCTCTGCACCGTCTAGCCAAGGTCCTGAACTAAAGCTGTCTCTCTCTCACTGCACCGTCTAGCCAAGGTCCTGAACTAAAGCTGTCTCTCTCTCTCACTCTCTGCACCTTCCAGCCAAGGTCCTGAACTAAAGCTGTCAGTTCAGTTCAGTTCAGTTCAGTTCAAATGCTTTATTGGCATGAAAGTTTACAGAGAACCATATTGCCAAAGCTTACATAGCAAAAAGGTACAGTTTTCCAACATTCTGTAGGTGTCAATCGATTTGACATTTGTTGGGTATATACAATATTACTTTTAAACAATATTAATTTTAAACAGTCTTTCTACTTCATTTGGTACGTTCAATATTAATTTTAAACAGTCTTACTTTTAAACAGTCCTCAGGTTGTGACATGTTGTTACATATTTAGCCCCAAGGTATGGTCTGTCTCCTTCTCCTAGGACTAATCTCAATTTTGACAGATCATCCAATTCCTTGAAATCTGGGGTTGTTTGGCTTAGCTTGTTGAATAATATGTTTCTTGATGTGTTGAATTTTTCGCATTTTAGGAGGAAATGCATTTCTGTTTCAACCTCGCCAGCCAGACATTGATCGCATATTCTATTCTCTCTAGGCTGCCAGGATTTCTTGTATCTGCCTTTTTCAATTTCCAGTTGGTGGTCGCTTAGTCTGTACCTGGTGAGGGTCTGTCTCTGTTTTGTGTCTCTGATGGTCGTGAGGTAGTCTGCCAGTTTATATTCTCTTTTTAGGGCCCGGTAACATTCTAATCTGCTTTGGCTTTCGGTTATTTTGTTCCAATGTTCCAGGTAGGTTTCTTTGCATTTTTTAATGATTTGGTTCACTCGGATTGGTGTTTGGACGGCTGTGTTGGTCTGGGGCTGGTCAGGGTCCGGCTGAGTACTTAGTTTCAGTAGCAGCTGACTCAGGGGACTCTTTTCTGGGTTTAGCTCTTGGGTCTGAAAGGCTTTGAAATGAAGGGTGTCTGGGGAGCTAGATTTGAGGTGATTTAGGAAGTTTAGTGCTCGTTTTTGGATGTTTATTATCAGTGGGTATCTGCCTAGTTCGGCTCTGCATGCATTTGTTGGCGTTTTTCTTTGGGTGCGAAGGATGCTTCGGCAGAATTCTGCATGTAGGGCTTCTATTGTGTGTTTTTCCCATTTAGTGTAGCTTTGGTGATTTAGCGGGCCCCATACTTCACTACCGTACAGTGCAATGGGCAGGATTATGCTGTCAAAAATTTTGAGCCAGATTTTGATTGGGATTTGGATGTTGTAGAATTTTCTTTTTATTGCATATAGGGCTCTTCGGGCTTTTTCTTTTAGTGCATTCACTGCTATGCTGAAGCTCCCTGATGCTGTAATAGTTAGACCAAGGTAGGTGTAGCTCATAGTGTGTCCTATAGTGGTATCACTGAGGGTAAACTGGTATTTGTTTTCCTGACATCTGGGTCTTTTCTGAAAAATCATGATGTTGGTTTTCTTTAGATTTACTGTTAGAGCCCAATTTTGGCAGTATTTGTCGAGTAGGTCTAGTTGTTGCTGTAATCCCTGTTCTGTGGGAGACAGCAGAACCAGGTCGTCCGCATAGAACAGGGACTTCACTTCTCCATCTAGGAGACGGAGACCTGGTGACTCGCTTTGCTCCAGCATGTCTGCTAATTCATTTATGTATATGTTGAACAGGGTCGGGCTCAAATTGCAGCCCTGCCGGACGCCTCTTCTCTGGGTGAAGAAATCGGTGCGTTTGTCTCCAATTTTGACCCCGCATTTATTTTTCAGATACATTGATTTAATAAGGTCATAGACTTTGCCCCCTATTCCACACTGAAGAAGTTTATAATAGAGCCCTTCGTGCCATATAGAGTCAAAGGCTTTCTTGAAGTCGATGAAACAGGCGAATATTTTCCCATTTTTTGTTTGGTGTTTATGTTTTTCGATGAGGGTGTGAAGGGTATAGATATGGTCGGCGGTGCGGTGTTTTGGAAGAAAGCCTATTTGGTTTTTTCTGAGGATATTATGTTTGTTAAGAAAATCAAGTAATCTACTATTTAGAATACTGCAGAATAACTTCCCTAGACAACTGTTGACACAGATGCCGCGGTAGTTATTTGGGTCTGATTTGTTTCCACTTTTATATATGGGGGAGATTAGTCCTTGGCACCAGATATCGGGAAAACAGCCTGAGCGTAATATGATGTTGAATAGTTTGAGTATCGCACCCTGCATCTCCATATTACTGAACTTTAGCATTTCATTTTTGATGTTGTCTGGGCCACAGGCTTTCTTTAGGTGGAGAGATTTTGTTTTTGTGGCCAGTTCTTTCCATGTGATTGGGGAGTCTAGAGGGTTTTGGTTGTCTTTAATTGTTGCTTCTAATGTGTGGAGTTTTTCTGTGACCTGATGTTGACTTGGGTTTGTTTTGTTTTTTGGGATGTCTTTGTAGAGGTTTTCAAAATGTGTTCTCCAGATGTCGCCATCTTGGATTGGTAATGCTTGCAATTGTGTTGTACTCAGGTTATTCCACATTTCCCAGAATTGTTTTGGATTGGTGGAGTTTTCAATTTCTTCGAGTATTTTGTGGGTATAGTTTTGTGTTTTGTTCCTAATGGTGTGTTTATATCTTTTGAGGGTTTCATTGTATCTAGTACGTAGGTCCGGATTGTTTGGTTGCCGATGCTTTTGGTTTGATATTTTTCTCAGGTCTTTCCTGGCATTTTTGCATTCGTGGTCAAACCATTTCATATTTTTATTTTGTCTTTTTTGATGCTTCCTCTTCTGTTTCACGAGGTCGGCTTTTACAGCTGCCTCATGGAAGATCATGTTTATATCCTCTATGGCCGTGTTTACACCATCTCTGGTGATCTCACATAGATTTTCTTTAAATTTTGAAATTTTACTTGTGAGATCAGGTGAATTTAGTGCTGTGATGAATTTATCTCCACTGTCTGGGGCCCATCTGTATGTCTGATTTATTTTATGTAGCTTACTGTGTTCCTTTTTTGTGTCTGTAGTTTGGGCAGAAAGTTTAAGGTACACATTTATTTGGTTATGGTCTGAGAGGGGGGATTGCTGCCTGACAGTGAATGCGTTGATATCTCTCTCTCTCTCTGCACCGTCTAGCCAAGGTCCTGAACTAAAGCTGTCTCTCTCTCCCTGCACCATCTAGACAAGGTCCTGAACTAACGCTGTCTCTCTCTCACTGCACCGTCTAGCCAAGGACATTAACTAAAGCTGTCTCTCTCTCTCTCTGCACCGTCTAGCCAAGGTCCTGACCTAAAGCTGTCTCTCTCTCTGGCTCTCTGCACCGTCTAGCCAAGGTCCTGAACTAAAGCTGTCTCTCTCTCTCTGCACCGTCTAGCCAAGGTCCTGAACTAAAGCTGTCTCTCTCTCACTGCACCGTCTAGCCAAGGTCCTGAACTAAAGCTGTCTCTCTCTCTCACTCTCTGCACCTTCCAGCCAAGGTCCTGAACTAAAGCTGTCTCTCTCTCTCTCTGCACCGTCTAGCCAAGGTCCTGAACTAAAGCTGTCTCTCTCTCCCTGCACCGTCTAGACAAGGTCCTGAACTAACGCTGTCTCTCTCTCACTGCACCGTCTAGCCAAGGACATTAACTAAAGCTGTCTCTCTCTCTCTCTGCACCGCCTAGCCAAGGTCCTGAACTAAAGCTGTTTCTCTCTCACTGCACCGTCTAGCCAAGTTCCTGAACTAAAGCTGTCTCCCTCTCTCACTGCACCGTCTAGCCAAGGTCCTCAACTAAAGCTGTCTCTCACTCTCTGCACCGTCCAGCCAAGCTCCTGAACTAAAGCTGTCTCTCTCTCTCAGCACCGTCTAGCCAAGGTCCTGAACTAAAGCTGTCACTGTCTCTCTCTGAACCGTCGAGCCAAGGTCCTGAACTAAAGCTGTCTCTCTCTCTCACTGCACCGTCTAGCCAAGGTCCTGAAGTAAAGCTCTCTCTCTCTCTCTCTCTGCACCGTCTAGCCAAGGTCCGGAACTAAAGCTGTCTCTCTCTCTCTGCACCGTCTAGACAAGGTCCTGAACTAAAGCTGTCTCTCTCTCTTTCACTGCACCGTCGAGCCAAGGTCGTGAACTAAAGCTGTCTATCTCTCTCTGCACCGTCTAACCAAGGTCCTGAACTAAAGCTGTCTCTCTCTCTCTCTGCACCGTCTAGCCAAGGGTCTGAACTAAAGCTGCTCTCTCTCTCTCTCTGCACCGTCTAGCCAAGGTCCTGAACTAAAGCTGTCTCTCTCTCTCTCTCTGCACCGTCTAGCCAAGGTCCTGAACTAAAGCTGTCTCTCTCTCTCCCTCTGCACTGTATAGACAAGGTCCTTAACTAAAGCTGTCTCTCTCTCTCTCTGCACCGTCTAGCCAAGGTCCTGAACCAAAGCTGTCTCTCTCTCTCTCTGCACCGTCTAGCCAAGGTCCTGAACCAAATCTGTCTCTCTCTCTCTCTGCACCGTCTAGCCAAGGTCCTGAACTAAAGCTGTCTCTCTCTCCCTGCACCGTCTAGACAAGGTCCTGAACTAACGCTGTCTCTCTCTCACTGCACCGTCTAGCCAAGGACATTAACTAAAGCTGTCTCCCTCTCTCACTGCACCGTCTAGCCAAGGTCCTCAACTAAAGCTGTCTCTCACTCTCTGCACCGTCCAGCCAAGCTCCTGAACTAAAGCTGTCTCTCTCTCTCAGCACTGTCTAGCCAAGGTCCTGAACTAAAGCTGTCACTGTCTCTCTCTGAACCGTCGAGCCAAGGTCCTGAACTAAAGCTGTCTCTCTCTCTCACTGCACCGTCTAGCCAAGGTCCTGAAATAAAGCTCTCTCTCTCTCTCTCTCTGCACCGTCTAGCCAAGGTCCTGAACTAAAGCTGTCTCTCTCTCTCTCTCTGCACCGTCTAGCCAAGGTCCTGAACTAAAGCTGTCTCTCTCTCTCTCTGCACCGTCTAGCCAAGGTCCTGAACTAAAGCTTTCTCTCTCTCTCTCTGCACCGTCTAGCCAAGGTCCTGAAGTAAAGCTGTCTCTCTCTCTCACTGCACAGTCTAGCCAAGGTGCTGAACTAATGCTGTCTCTCTCTCTCTCTGCACCGTCTAGCCAAGGTCCTGAAGTAAAGCTGTCACTCTCTCTCACTGCACCATCTAGCCAAGGTGCTGAACTAATGCTGTCTCCCACTCGCTCTCTGCACCGTCTAGCCAAGGTTCTGAACTAAAGCTGTCTCTCTCTCTCTGCACCGTCTAGCCAAAGTCCTGAACTAAAGCTGTCTCTCTCTCTCTCTGCACCGTCTAGCCAAGATCCTGAACTAAAGCTGTCTCTCTCTGCACCGTCTAGCCAAGGTCCTGAACTAAAGCTGTCTCTCTCTCTCTCTGCACCGTCTAGCCAAGGGCCTAAACTAAATCTGTCTCTCTCTCTCTCTCTGCACCGTCTAGCCAAGGTCCTGAACTAAAGCTGTCTCTCTCTCTGTCTGCACCGTCTAGCCAAGGTCCTGATCTAAAGCTGTCTCTCTCTTACTCTGCACCGTCTAGCTAAAGGTCCTGAAAAAAAACTGTCTCTCTCTCTCTCTGCGCCGTCTAGCCAAGGTCCTGAACTAAAGCTGTCTCTCTCTCTCTGCACCGTCTAGCCAAGGTCCTGAACTAAAGATGTCTACCTCTCTCACTGCACCGTCTAGACAAGGTCCTGAACTAAAGCTGTCTCCCTCTCTCACTGCACCGTCTAGACAAGGCCCTGAACTAAAGCTGTCTCTCTCTCTCTCTCTGCCCCGTCTAGCCAAATTCCTGAGCTAAAGCTGTCTCTCTCTCTCTCTCTGCACCGTCTAGACAAGGTCCTGAACTAAAGCTGTCTCTCTCTCTCTCTGCACCGTCTAGCCAAGGTCCTGACCGAAAGCTGTCTCTCTCTCTCTCTCTGCACCGTCTAGCCAAGGTCCTGAACTAAAGCTGTCTCTCTCTCACTCCACCGTCTAGCCAAGGTCCTGAACTAAAGCTGTCTCTCTCTCTCACTCTCTGCACCTTCCAGCCAAGGTCCTGAACTAAAGCTGTCTCTCTCTCTCTCTGCACCGTCTAGCCAAGGTCCTGAACTAAAGCTTTCTCTCTCTCCCTGCACCGTCTAGACAAGGTCCTGAACTAACGCTGTCTCTCTCTCACTGCACCGTCTAGCCAAGGACATTAACTAAAGCTGTCTCTCACTCTCTGCACCGTCTAGCCAAGGTCCTGAACTAAAGCTGTTTCTCTCTCACTGCTCCGTCTAGCCAAGTTCCTGAACTAAAGCTGTCTCCCTCTTTCACTGCACCGTCTAGCCAAGGTCCTGAACTAAAGCTGTCTCTCACTCTCTGCACCGTCTAGCCAAGCTCCTGAACTAAAGCTGTCTCTCTCTATCAGCACCATCTAGCCAAGGTCCTGAACTAAAGCTGTCACTGTCTCTCTCTGAACCGTCTAGCCAAGGTCCTGAACTAAAGCTGTCTCTCTCTCTCTCTGCACCGTCTAGCCAAAGTCCTGAACTAAAGCTGTCTCTCTCTCTCTCTGCACCGTCTAGCCAAGTTCCTGAACTAAAGCTGCCTCTCTCTCTCTCACTGCACTGTCTAGCCAAGGTCCTGAACTAAAGCTGTCTCTCTCTCTCTCTCTGCACCGTCTAGCCAAGGTCCTGAACTAAAGCTGTCTCTCTCTTTCACTGCACCGTCTGTATTGATTTCTTTCTGGGTTCAATGACGAGACATTTATGAAAGAGAATGGCCTAGAAATTCAGTAGGCTTTGCGCCCAGTTTTCACCCAAAGAGGGCTTTTGCGCCACTTGCTGAGATTGCGCCGATATTCAGCGCTGCGGTAATGGCGGCGTTAGCCAGTAGTGCTGCGCCGCCACCGATGACGTCATCGGTGTGCGCAGTGCCCCGCTACCGCCCCGCTACCGGCCTGACCGCCATATTTAGTTGCGGCCGCCTCTTCCGCAGCGGCCGCAAACAGCGATCAGAAAACGGGGCCGTCCAGCAGCCTTAGTGGGGCGAGTTAAGGCGGAGGTGCGGCCGGCCGCTTTTTCACCGGCCGCCTGCCCGCACCTCCTTCCCCGGCCTCCTCCACCACCCCCCGCTGCATTGCCGGCTGTTTTCCGGGAGCCCGGCACTTCTCCGTGGTGCCGGGCTCATTTGCCGTCACTGGCGAGCGGCGATCTCGCTGGTGCAGGCACCTCCCCCTTAAGAGAGCGAGGAAGGCATGCAGTACCGCAGCCTGCCGCTCCGCAGCGGGTGGCGCTGCGACACCTAGCGCGCCGAAATTCAGTTTCAGCGCCCCAAGCGGGGGCGCCCACACCCTTGAATAGCGGCCGGCTTCAACTTGGGGCGCTGAAACTGAATTTCCGGCGGGCGCAAGTGGCTCCACGCGCAGCGGTAACTTCCGGGCGCAAGCGAGCTGGCAGGCCCAAACTGAATTTCTAGGCCAATATCTTTTAATCTAAAGTTTGTTCAACTCTGTTAACAGCATTACAGGAGACACCATCTTAGAGATCCATCTAAAACGAAACTAAAACTAAACTGCTTGTCTCTCACATTCCCTCTGCTGGTCAGGCATAAATAATCAATCAGGCAAATATGCTGGTAAGGCATACATAATCAAACAGGCAAATACCATCACCATTTGCTGATATCATTACACCGTCTAGAAAAGGTCCTGAACTAAAGCTGTCTCTCTCTCTTTCTGCACCGTCTAGCCAAGGTCCTGAAATAAAGCTGTCTCTCTCTCTCTTTCTGCACCGTCTAGCCAAGGTCCTGAAATAAAGCTGTCTCTCTCTCTCTCTCACTGCACCGTCTAGCCAAGGTCCTGAACTAAAGCTGTCTCTCCCTCTCTCTCTGCACCGTCTAGCCAAGGTCCTGAAATAAAGCTGTCTCTCTCTCTCTCTCACTGCACCGTCTAGCCAAGGTCCTGAACTAAAGCTGTCTCTCCCTCTCTCTCTGCACCGTCTAGCCAAGGTCCTGAAATAAAGCTGTCTCTCTCTCTCTCACTGCACCGTCTAGCCAAGGTCCTGAACTAAAGCTGTCTCTCTCTCTCTCTGCACCGTCTAGCCAAGGTCCTGAACTAAAGCTGTCTCTCTCTCACTCTGCACCGTCTAGCCAAGGTCCTGAACTAAAGCTGTCTCTCTCTCACTCTCTGCACTGTCTAGCCAAGGTCCTGAACTAAACCTGTCTCTCTCTCTCTCTGCACCGTCTAGAAAAGGTCCTGAACTAAAGCTGTCACTCTCTCTCTCTGCACCGTCTAGCCAAGGTCCTGAACTAAAGCTGTCTCTCTCTCTCTGCACCGTCTAGCCAAGGTCCTGAAATAAAGCTGTCTCTCTCTCTCTCTCTGCACCGTCTAGACAAGGTCCTGAACTAAAGCTGTCTCTCTCTCTCTGCACCGTCTAGCCAAGGTCCTGAACTAAAGCTGTCTCTCTCTCTCTCTGCACCGTCTAGCCAAAGTCCTGAACTAAAGCTGTCTCTCTCTCTCTCTGCAACGTCTAGCCAAGGTCCTGGACTAAATCTGCCTCTCTCTCTCTCTGCACCGTCTAGCCAAAGTCCTGAAATAAAGCTGTCTCTCTCTCTCACTGCACCGTCTAGACAATATCCTGAACTAAAGCTGTCGCTCTCTCTCTCTGCCCTTCTAGCCAAGGACCTGAACTAAAGCTGTCTCTCTCTCCCTGCACCGTCTAGCCAAGGTCCTGAAATAAAGCTGTCTCTCTCTCTCACTGCACCGTCTAGACAATATCCTGAACTAAAGCTGTCGCTCTCTCTCTCTGCCCTTCTAGCCAAGGTCCTGAACTAAAGCTGTCTCTCTCTCTCTCTCACTGCACCGTCTAGCCAAGGTCCTGAACTAAAGCTGTCTCTCTCTCTCTCTGCACCGTCTAGCCAAGGTCCTGAACTAAAGCTGTCTCTCTCTCACTCTCTGCACCGTCTAGCCAAGGTGCTGAACTAAAGCTGTCTCTCTCTCTCTGCACCGTCTAGCCAAGGTCCTGAACTAAACCTGTCTCTCTCTCTCTCTGCACCGTCTAGCCAAGGTCGTGAACTAAAGCTGTCTCTCTCTCTCTCTGCAACGTTTAACCAAGGTCCTGAACTAAAGCTGTCGCTCTCTCTCTCTGCACCGTCTAGCCAAGGTCCTGAACTAAAGCTGTCTCTCTCTCTCTCTGCACCGTCTAGCAAAGGTCCTGAACTAAAGCTGTCTCTCTCTCTCTGCACCGTCTAGCCAAGGTCCTGAACTAAAGCTGTCTCTCTCTCTCTGCACCGTCTAGCCAAGGTCCTGAACTAAAGCTGTCTCTCTCTCTCTCTCTCTCTGCACCGTCAAGCCAAGGTCCTGAACTAAAGCTGTCTCTCTCTCTCTCTGCACCGTCTAGCCAAGGTCCTGAACTAAAGCTGTCTCTCTCTCTCTCTGCACCGTCTAGACAAGGTCCTGAACTAAAGCTGTCTCTCTCTCGCTCTGCACCGTCTAGACAAGGTCCTGAACTAAAGCTGTCTCTCTCTCTCTGCACCGTCTAGCCAAGGTCCTGAACTAAAGCTGTCTCTCTCTCTCTGCACCGTCTAGCCAAGTTCCTGAACTAAAGTTGTCTCTCTCTCTCTGCACCGTCTAGCCAAGGTCCTGAACTAAAGCTGTCTCTCTCTCTCTCTGCACCGTCTAGCCAAGGTCCTGAACTAAAGCTGTCTCTCTCTCTCTCACTGCACCGTCTAGAAAAGGTCCTGAACTAAAACTGTCTCTCTCTCTCTGCACCGTCTAGCCAAGGTCATGAACTGAAGCTGTCTCTCTCTCTCTCTGCACCGTCTAGCCAAGCTCCTGGACTAAAGCTGTCACCCTCTCTCTCTCTCTGCACCGTCTAGCCAAGGTCCTGAACTAAAGCTGTCTCTCTCTCTCTCTGCACCGTCTAGACAAGGTCCTCAAATAAAGCTTTCTCTCTCTCTCTCTGCACCGTCTAGCCAAGGTCCTGAACTAAAGCTGTCTCTCTCTCTCTCTGCACCGTCTAGCCAAGCTCCTGGACTAAAGCTGTCACCCTCTCTCTCTCTCTGCACCGTCTAGACAAGGTCCTGAACTAAAGCTGTCTCTCTCTCTCTGCACCGTCTAGCCAAGGGCCTAAACTAAATCTGTCTCTCTCTCTCTCTCTGCACCGTCTAGCCAAGGTCCTGAACTAAAGCTGTCTCTCTCTCACTGCACCGTCTAGACAAGGTCCTGAACTAAAGCTGTCTCTCTCTCTCTCTCTCTCTGCCCCGTCTAGCCAAATTCCTGAGCTAAAGCTGTCTCTCTCTCTCTCTCTTTGCGCCGTCTAACCAAGGTCCTAAACTAAAGCTGTCTCTCTCTCACACTTCACCGTCTAGCCAAGGCCCTGAACTAAAGCTGCCTCTCTCTCTCTCTGCACCGTCTAGCCAAGGTCCTGAACTGAAGCTGTCTCTCTCTCTCTCTGCACCGTCTAGCCAAGGTCCTGAACTAAAGCTGTCACTGTCTCTCTCTGAACCGTCTAGCCAAGGTCCTGAACTAAAGCTGTCTCTCTCTCTCACTGCACCGTCTAGCCAAGGTCCTGAACTAAAGCTGTCACTGTCTCTCTCTGAACCGTCTAGCCAAGGTCCTGAACTAAAGCTGTCTCTCTCTCTCACTGCACCGTCTAGCCAAGGTCCTGAACTAAAGCTGTCTCTCTCTCTCTCTCTGCACCGTCTAGCCAAGGTCCTGAACTAAAGCTGTTTCTCTCTCTCACTGCACCGTCTAGCCAAGGTCCTGAACTAAAGCTGTCTCTCTCTCTCTCTGCACCGTCCAGCCAAGGTCCTGAACTAAATCTGTGTCTCTCTCTCACTGCACCGTCTAGCCAAGGTCCTGAACTAAAGCTGTCTCTCTCTCACAGCACCTTCTAGCCAAGGTCCTGAACTAAAGCTGTCTCTCTCTCTCTCAGCACCGTCTAGCCAAGGTCCTGAACTAAAGCTGTCACTGTCTCTCTCTGAACCGTCTAGCCAAGGTCCTGAACTAAAGCTGTCTCTCCCTCTCTCTGCACCGTCTAGCCAAAGTCCTGAACTAAAGCTGTCTCTCTCTCTCTCTGCACCGTCTAGCCAAGGTCCTGAACTAAAGCTGCCTCTCTCTCTCTCACTGCACTGTCTAGCCAAGGTCCTGAACTAAAACTGTCTCTCTCTCTCTCTCTGCACCGTCTAGCCAAGGTCCTGAACGAAACCTGTCTCTCTCTCTCACTGCACCGTCTTTATTGATTTCTTTGTGGGTTCAATGACGAGACATTTATGAAAGAGAATGGCCTAGAAATTCAGAAGGCTTTGCGCCCAGTTTTCGCCCAAAGAGGGCTTTTGCGCCACTTGTTGAGATTGCGCCGATATTCAGCGCTGCGGTAATGGCGGCGCTGGCCAGTGGCGCTGCGCCACCACCGATGACATCATCGGTGTGCGCAGTGCCCCGCTTCCGCCCCGCTACCGGCCCGACCGCCATATTTAGTTGCGGCCGCCTCTTCCGCAGCGGCCGCAAACAGCGATCAGAAAACGGGGCCGTCCAGCAGCCTTAGTGGGGCGAGTTAAGGCGGAGGTGCGGCCGGCCGCTTTTTCGCCGGCCGCCTGCCCGCACCTCCTTCCCCGGCCTCCTCCACCACCCCCCGCTGCATTGCCGGCTGTTTTCCGGGAGCCCGGCACTTCTCCGTGGTGCCGGGCTCATTTGCCGGCACTAGCGAGCGGCGATCTCGCTGTTGCAGGCACCTCCCCCTTAAGAGAGCGAGGAAGGCATGCAGTACCGCAGCCTGCCGCTCCGCAGCGGGTGGCGCTGCGACACCTAGCGCGCCGAAATTCAGTTTCAGCGCCCCAAGCGGGGGCGCCCACACCCTTGAATAGCGGCCGGCTTCAACTTGGAGCGCTGAAACTGAATTTCCGGCGGGCGCAAGTGGCTCCACGCGCAGCGGTAACTTCCGGGCGCAAGCGAGCTGGCAGGCCCAAACTGAATTTCTAGGCCAATATCTTTTAATCTAAAGTTTGTTCAACTCTGTTAACAGCATTACAGGAGACACCATCTTAGAGATCCATCTAAAACGAAACTAAAACTAAACTGCTTGTCTCTCACATTCCCTCTGCTGGTCAGGCATAAATAATCAATCAGGCAAATATGCTGGTAAGGCATACATAATCAAACAGGCAAATACCATCACCATTTGCTGATATCATTACACCGTCTAGAAAAGGTCCTGAACTAAAGCTGTCTCTCTCTCTTTCTGCACCGTCTAGCCAAGGTCCTGAAATAAAGCTGTCTCTCTCTCTCTCTCACTGCACCGTCTAGCCAAGGTCCTGAACTAAAGCTGTCTCTCTCTCTCTCTCTGCACCGTCTAGCCAAGGTCCTGAAATAAAGCTGTCTCTCTCTCTCTCACTGCACCGTCTAGCCAAGGTCCTGAACTAAAGCTGTCCCTCTCTCTCTCTGCACCGTCTAGCCAAGGTCCTGAACTAAAGCTGTCTCTCTCTCACTCTCTGCACTGTCTAGCCAAGGTCCTGAACTAAACCTGTCTCTCTCTCTCTCTGCACCGTCTAGAAAAGGTCCTGAACTAAAGCTGTCGCTCTCTCTCTCTGCACCGTCTAGCCAAGGTCCTGAACTAAAGCTGTCTCTCTCTCTCTGCACCGTCTAGCCAAGGTCCTGAAATAAAGCTGTCTCTCTCTCTCTCTCTGCACCGTCTAGACAAGGTCCTGAACTAAAGCTGTCTCTCTCTCTCTGCACCGTCTAGCCAAGGTCCTGAACTAAAGCTGTCTCTCTCTCTCACTGCACCGTCTAGCCAAGTTCCTGAACTAAAGCTGTCTCTCTCTCTCTGCACCGTCTAGCCAAGGTCCTGAACTAAAGCTGTCTCTCTCTCTCTCTGCACCGTCCAGCCAACGTCCTGAACTAAAGCTCTCTCTCTCACTGCACCGTCTAGACAAGGTCCTGAACTAAAACTGTCTCTCGCTCTCTCTCTGCACCGTCTAGCCAAGGTCCTGAGCTAAAGCTGTCTCTCTCTCTCTCTGCACCGTCTAGCCAAGGTCCTGAACTAAAGCTGTCTCTCGCTCTCTGCACCGTCTAGCCAAGGTCCTGAACTAAAGCTGTCTCTCTCTCTCTCTGCACCGTCTAGCCAAGGTCCTGAAATAAAGCTGTCTCTCTCTCTCTCTGCACCGTCTAGCCAAAGTCCTCAACTAAAGCTGTCTCTCCCTTTCTCTCTGCACCGTCTGTCCAAGGTCCTGAACTAAATCTATCTCTCTCTCACTGCACCGTCTAGCCAAGGTCCTGAACTAAATGTTTCTCTCTCTCACTGCACCGTCTAGACAAGGTCCTGAATTAAAGCTGTCTCTCTCTCTCCCTGCACCGTCTAGCCAAGGTCCTGAACTAAAGCTGTCTCTCGCTCTCTCTACAAAGTCTAGCCAAGGTCCTGAACTAAAGCTGTCTCTCTCTCACTGCACCGTCTAGCCAAGGTCCTGAACTAAAGCTGTCTCTCTCTCTCTCTGCACCGTCTAGACAAGGTCCTGAACTAAAGCTGTCTCTCTCTCTCTCTCTGCACCTTCTAGACAAGGTCCTGAACTAAAGCTGTCTCTCTCTCTCTCACTGCACCGTCTAGCCAATGTCCTGAACTAAAGCTGTTTCTCTCTCTCTCACTGCACCGTCTAGCCAAGGTCCTGAACTAAAGCTGTCTCTCTCTCTCACTGCACCGTCTAGACAAGGTCCTGAACTAAAGCTTTCTCTCTCTCTCACTGCACCGTCTAGCCAAGGTCCTGAACTAAAGCTGTCTCTTTCTCTCACTGCACCATCTAGCCAACGTCCTGAACTAAAGCTGCCTCTCTCTCTCTCTGCATCGTCTAGCCAAGGTCCTGAACTAAAGCTGTCTCTCTCTCTCTGCATCGTCTAGCCAAGATTCTGAACGAAAGCTGTCCCTCTCTCACTGCACCGTCTAGCCAAGGTCATGAACTAAAGCTGCCTCTTTCTCTGCACCGTCTTGCCAAGGTCCTGAACTAAAGCTGTCTCTCGCTCTCTCTCTGCACCGTCTAGCCAAAATCCTGAACTAAAGCTGTCTCTCTCTCTCTCTGCAACGTCTAGCCAAGGTCCTGGACTAAATCTGCCTCTCTCTCACTGCACCCTCTCGCCCTGTCCTGAAATAAAGCTGTCTCTCTCTCTCACTGTACCGTCTAGACAATATCCTGAACTAAAGCTGTCTCTCCCTCTCTCTCTGCCCTTCTAGCCAAGGACCTGAACTAAAGCTGTCTCTCTCTCTCTCACTGCACCGTCTAGCCAAGGTCCTGAACTAAAGCTGTCTCTCTCTCTCTCTGCACCGTCTAGCCAAGGTCCTGAACTAAAGCTGTCTCTCTCTCACTCTCTGCACTGTCTAGCCAAGGTCCTGAACTAAACCTGTCTCTCTCTCTCTCTGCACCGTCCAGCCAAGGTCGTGAACTAAAGCTGTCAAATTCAAATTCAAATTCAAATGCTTTATTGGCATGAAAGTTTACAGAGAACCATATTGCCAAAGCTTACATAGCAAAAAGGTACTTTTTCAAACATTTTGTAGGTGTCAATCGATTTGACATTTGTTGGGTACATACAATATTACTTTTAAACAATATTAATTTTAAACAGTCTTTGTACTTCATTTGGTACGTTCAATATCAATTTTAAACAGTCTTAATTTTAAACAGTCCTCAGGTTGTGACATGTTGTTACATATTTGGCCCCAAGGTATGGTCTGTCTCCTTCTCCCAGGACTAATCTCAATTTTGACAGGTCATCCAATTCCTTGAAATCTGGGGTTGTTTGGCTTAGCTTGTTGAATAATATGTTTCTTGATGTGTTGAATTTTTCGCATTTTAGGAGGAAATGCATTTCTGTTTCAACCTCGCCGGCCAGACATTGATCGCATATTCTATTCTCTCTAGGCTGCCAGGATTTCTTGTATCTGCCTTTTTCAATTTCCAGTTGGTGGTCGCTTAGTCTGTACCTGGTGAGGGTCTGTCTCTGTTTTGTGTCTCTGATGGTCGTGAGGTAGTCTGCCAGTTTATATTCTCTTTTTAGGGCCCGGTAACATTCTAATCTGCTTTGGCTTTCGGTTATTTTGTTCCAATGTTCCAGGTAGGTTTCTTTGCATTGTTTAATGATTTGGTTCACTCGGATTGGTGTTTGGACGGCTGTGTTGGTCTGGGGTTGGTCAGGGTCCGGCTGAGTACTTAGTTTCAGTAGCAGCTGACTCAGGGGACTCTTTTCTGGGTTTAGCTCTTGGGTCTGAAATGCTTTGAAATGAAGGGTGTCTGGGGAGCTAGATTTGAGGTGATTTAGGAAGTTTAGTGCTCGTTTTTGGATGTTTATTATCAGTGGGTATCTGCCTAGTCCGGCTCTGCATGCATTTGTTGGCGTTTTTCTTTGGATGTCTCTCTCACTCTCTGCAATGTTTAACCAAGGTCCTGAACGAAAGCTGTCGCTCTCTCTCTCTGCACCGTCTAGCCAAGATCCTGAACTAAAGCTGTCTCTCTCTCTCTCTGCACCGTCTAGCAAAGGGCCTGAACTAAAGCTGTCTCTCTCTCTCTCTCTGCACCGTCTAGCCAAGGTCCTGAACTAAAGCTGTCTCTCTCTCTCTGCACCGTCTAGCCAAGGTCCTGAACTAAAGCTGTCTCTCCCTCTCTCTCTGCGCCGTCTGGCCAAGGTCCTGAACTAAATCTATCTCTCTCTCACTGCACCGTCTAGCCAAGGTCCCGAACTAAAGCTGTCTCCCTCTCTCTGCACCGTCTAGACAAGGTCCTGAACTAAAGCTGTGTCTCTCTCTCTCTGCACCGTCTAGCCAAGGTCCTGAATTAAGCTGTCTCTCTCTCTCTGCACCGTCTAACCAAGGTCCTGAATTAAGCTGTCTCTCTCTCACTGCACCGTCTAGCCATGGTCCCGAACTGAAGCTGTCTCTCTCTCTCCCTGCACCGTCTAGCCAAGGTCCTGAACTAAAGCTGTCTCTCGCTCTCTCTACAAAGTCTAGCCAAGGTCCTGAACTAAAGCTGTCTCTCTCTCACTGCACCGTCTAGCCAAGGTCCTGAACTAAAGCTGTCTCTCTCTCTCTCTGCACCGTCTAGACAAGGTCCTGAACTAAAGCTGTCTCTCTCTCTCTCTCTGCACCTTCTAGACAAGGTCCTGAACTAAAGCTGTCTCTCTCTCTCTCACTGCACCGTCTAGCCAATGTCCTGAACTAAAGCTGTTTCTCTCTCTCTCACTGCACCGTCTAGCCAAGGTCCTGAACTAAAGCTGTCTCTCTCTCTCACTGCACCGTCTAGACAAGGTCCTGAACTAAAGCTTTCTCTCTCTCTCACTGCACCGTCTAGCCAAGGTCCTGAACTAAAGCTGTCTCTTTCTCTCACTGCACCATCTAGCCAACGTCCTGAACTAAAGCTGCCTCTCTCTCTCTCTGCATCGTCTAGCCAAGGTCCTGAACTAAAGCTGTCTCTCTCTCTCTGCATCGTCTAGCCAAGATTCTGAACGAAAGCTGTCCCTCTCTCACTGCACCGTCTAGCCAAGGTCATGAACTAAAGCTGCCTCTTTCTCTGCACCGTCTTGCCAAGGTCCTGAACTAAAGCTGTCTCTCGCTCTCTCTCTGCACCGTCTAGCCAAAATCCTGAACTAAAGCTGTCTCTCTCTCTCTCTGCAACGTCTAGCCAAGGTCCTGGACTAAATCTGCCTCTCTCTCACTGCACCCTCTCGCCCTGTCCTGAAATAAAGCTGTCTCTCTCTCTCACTGTACCGTCTAGACAATATCCTGAACTAAAGCTGTCTCTCCCTCTCTCTCTGCCCTTCTAGCCAAGGACCTGAACTAAAGCTGTCTCTCTCTCTCTCACTGCACCGTCTAGCCAAGGTCCTGAACTAAAGCTGTCTCTCTCTCTCTCTGCACCGTCTAGCCAAGGTCCTGAACTAAAGCTGTCTCTCTCTCACTCTCTGCACTGTCTAGCCAAGGTCCTGAACTAAACCTGTCTCTCTCTCTCTCTGCACCGTCCAGCCAAGGTCGTGAACTAAAGCTGTCAAATTCAAATTCAAATTCAAATGCTTTATTGGCATGAAAGTTTACAGAGAACCATATTGCCAAAGCTTACATAGCAAAAAGGTACTTTTTCAAACATTTTGTAGGTGTCAATCGATTTGACATTTGTTGGGTACATACAATATTACTTTTAAACAATATTAATTTTAAACAGTCTTTGTACTTCATTTGGTACGTTCAATATCAATTTTAAACAGTCTTAATTTTAAACAGTCCTCAGGTTGTGACATGTTGTTACATATTTGGCCCCAAGGTATGGTCTGTCTCCTTCTCCCAGGACTAATCTCAATTTTGACAGGTCATCCAATTCCTTGAAATCTGGGGTTGTTTGGCTTAGCTTGTTGAATAATATGTTTCTTGATGTGTTGAATTTTTCGCATTTTAGGAGGAAATGCATTTCTGTTTCAACCTCGCCGGCCAGACATTGATCGCATATTCTATTCTCTCCAGGCTGCCAGGATTTCTTGTATCTGCCTTTTTCAATTTCCAGTTGGTGGTCGCTTAGTCTGTACCTGGTGAGGGTCTGTCTCTGTTTTGTGTCTCTGATGGTCGTGAGGTAGTCTGCCAGTTTATATTCTCTTTTTAGGGCCCGGTAACATTCTAATCTGCTTTGGCTTTCGGTTATTTTGTTCCAATGTTCCAGGTAGGTTTCTTTGCATTGTTTAATGATTTGGTTCACTCGGATTGGTGTTTGGACGGCTGTGTTGGTCTGGGGTTGGTCAGGGTCCGGCTGAGTACTTAGTTTCAGTAGCAGCTGACTCAGGGGACTCTTTTCTGGGTTTAGCTCTTGGGTCTGAAATGCTTTGAAATGAAGGGTGTCTGGGGAGCTAGATTTGAGGTGATTTAGGAAGTTTAGTGCTCGTTTTTGGATGTTTATTATCAGTGGGTATCTGCCTAGTCCGGCTCTGCATGCATTTGTTGGCGTTTTTCTTTGGATGTCTCTCTCACTCTCTGCAATGTTTAACCAAGGTCCTGAACGAAAGCTGTCGCTCTCTCTCTCTGCACCGTCTAGCCAAGATCCTGAACTAAAGCTGTCTCTCTCTCTCTCTGCACCGTCTAGCAAAGGGCCTGAACTAAAGCTGTCTCTCTCTCTCTCTCTGCACCGTCTAGCCAAGGTCCTGAACTAAAGCTGTCTCTCTCTCTCTGCACCGTCTAGCCAAGGTCCTGAACTAAAGCTGTCTCTCCCTCTCTCTCTGCGCCGTCTGGCCAAGGTCCTGAACTAAATCTATCTCTCTCTCACTGCACCGTCTAGCCAAGGTCCCGAACTAAAGCTGTCTCCCTCTCTCTGCACCGTCTAGACAAGGTCCTGAACTAAAGCTGTGTCTCTCTCTCTCTGCACCGTCTTGCCAAGGTCCTGAATTAAGCTGTCTCTCTCTCACTGCACCGTCTAGCCATGGTCCCGAACTGAAGCTGTCTCTCTCTCTCCCTGCACCGTCTAGCCAAGGTCCTGAACTAAAGCTGTCTCTCGCTCTCTCTGCAACGTCTAGCCAAGGTCCTGAACTAAAGCTGTCTCTCTCTCACTGCACCGTCTAGCCAAGGTCCTGAACGAAAGCTGTCTCTCTCTCTCTCTCTGCACCTTCTAGACAAGGCCCTGAACTAAAGTTGTCTCTCTCTCTCACTGCACCGTCTAGCCAAGGTCCTGAACTAAAGCTGTCTCTCTCTCTCTCACTGCACCGTCTAGCCAAGGTCCTGAACTAAAGCTGTCTCTCTCTCTCTCTGCACCTTCTAGACAAGGCCCTGAACTGAAGCTGTCTCTCTCTCTCACTGCACCGTCTAGCCAAGGTCCTGAGCTAAAGCTGTTTGTCTCTCTCTCACTGCACCGTCTAGCCAAGGTCCTGAACTAAAGCTGTCTCTCTCTCTCACTGCACCGTCTAGACAAGATCCTGAACTAAAGCTGTCTCTCTCTCTCTCACTGCACCGTCTAGCCAAGGTCCTGAACTAAAGCTGTCTCCTTCACTCACTGCACCATCTAGCCAACGTCCTGAACTAAAGCTGCCTCTTTCTCTGCACCGTCTAGCCAAGGTCCTGAACTAAAGCTGTCTCTCGCTCTCTCTCTGCACCGTCTAGCCAAGGTGCTGAACTAAAGCTGTCTGTCGCTCTCTCTCTGCACCATCTAGCCAAGGTGCTGAACTAAAGCTGTCTCTCTCTCTCTCTGCACCGTCTAGCCAAAGTCCTGAACTAAAGCTGTCTCTCTCTCTCTCTGCACCGTCTAGCCAAGGTCCTGAACTAAATCTGTCTCTCTCTCACTCTCTGCACTGTCTAGCCAAGGTCCTGAACTAAACCTGTCTCTCTCTCTCTCTGCACCGTCTAGCCAAGGTCGTGAACTAAAGCTGTCTCTCTCACTCTCTGCAACGTTTAACCAAGGTTCTGAACTAAAGCTGTCGCTCTCTCTCTCTGCACCGTCTAGACAAGGTCCTGAACTAAAGCTCTCTCTCTCTCTCTCTGCACCGTCTAGCCAAGGTCCTGAACTAAAGCTGTCTCTCTCTCTCTCTGCACCGTCTAGACAAGGTCCTGAACTAAAGCTGTGTCTCTCTCTCACTGCACCGCCTAGCCAAGGTCCTGAATTAAGCTGTCTCTCTCTCACTGCACCGTCTAACCAAGGTCCTGAATTAAAGCTGTCCCTCTCTCTCACTGCACTGTCTAGCCAAGGTCCTGAACTAAAGCTGTCTGTCGCTCTCTCTCTGCACCATCTAGCCAAGGTGCTGAACTAAAGCTGTCTCTCTCTCTCTCTGCACCGTCTAGCCAAAGTCCTGAACTAAAGCTGTCTCTCTCTCTCTCTGCAACGTCTAGCCAAGGTCCTGGACTAAATCTGCCTCTCTCTCTCTCTGCACCGTCTAGCCAAAGTCCTGAAATAAAGCTGTCTCTCTCTCTCACTGCACCGTCTAGACAATATCCTGAACTAAAGCTGTCGCTCTCTCTCTCTGCCCTTCTAGCCAAGGACCTGAACTAAAGCTGTCTCTCTCTCTCTCTGCACCATCTAGCCAAGGTCCTGAAATAAAGCTGTCTCTCTCTCTCTCACTGCACCGTCTAGCCAAGGTCCTGAACTAAAGCTGTCTCTCTCTCTCTCTGCACTGTCTAGCCAAGGTCCTGAACTAAAACTGTCTCTCTCTCTCTGCACCGTCTAGCCAAGGTCCTGAACTGAAGCTGTCTCTCGCTCTCTCTCTGCACCGTCTAGCCAAGGTCCTGAACTAAAGCTGTCTCTCTCTCTCTCTGCACCGTCTAGACAATATCCTGAACTAAAGCTGTCAACCTCTCTCTCTCTCTGCACCGTCTAGCCAAGGTCCTGAACTAAAGCTGTCTCTCTCTCTCTCTCTGCACCGTCTAGCAAAGGTCCTGAACTGAAGCTGTCTCTCTCTCTCTCTCCACCGTCTAGCCAAGGTCCTGAACTAAAGCTGTCTCTCTCTCTCTCTGCACCGTCTAGACAAGGTGCTGAACTAAAACTGTCTCTCTCACTTTCACTGCACCGTCTAGCCAAGGTCCTGAACTAAAGCTGTCTCTCTCACTCTCTGCACCATCTAGCCAAGGTCCTGAACTAAAGCTGTCTCTCTCTCTCTCTCTCTGCACCGTCTAGCCAAGGTCGTGAACTAAAGCTGTCTCTCTCTGGCTCTCTATGCACCGTCTAGACTAGGTCCTGAACTACAGCTGTCTCTCTCTCACTCTGCACCGTCTAGACAAGGTCCTGAACTAAACCTGTCTCTCTCTCTCCGCACCCTCTAGCCAGGTTCCTGAACTAAATCTGTCTCTCTCACTCTGCACTGTCTAACCAAGGTCCTGAACTAAAGCTGTCTCTCTCTCACTCTGCACCGTCTAGCCAAGGTCCTGACCTAAAGCTGTCTCTCTTTCACTCTGCACCGTCTAGCTAAGGTCCTGGTTAAATCTGTCTCTCCCTCTCTCTGCACCGTCTAGACTAGGTCCTGAACTAAAGCTGTCTCTCTCTCTCTCTGCACTGTCTAGACAAGGTCCTGAACTAAAGCTGTCTCTCTCTCTCTGCACCATCTAGCCAGGTTCCTGAACTAAATCTGTCTCTCTCTCTCTGCACCGTCTAGCCAAGATCCTGAACTAAAGCTGTCTCTCCCTCTCTGCACCGTCTAGCCCGCTTGCTGAACTAAATCTGTCTCTCTCTCTCTCTGCACCGTCTAGCCAATATCCTGAACTAAAGCTGTCTCTCTCTCTCTCCGCACCATCTGGCCAAAGTCCTGAACTAAAGCTGTCTCTCTCTCTCTCTGCACCGTCTAGCCAAGGTCCTGAACTAAAGCTGTCTCTCTCTCTCTCTGCACCGTCTAGCCAAGGTCCTGAACTAAAGCTGTCTCTCTCACTCCCTGCACCGTCTAACCAAGGTCCTGAACTAAAGCTGTCTCTCTCTCTCTGCATCGTCTAGCCAAGGTCCTGAACTAAAGCTGTCTCTCGCTCTCTCTGCACCGTCTAGCCAAGGTCCTGAACTAAAGCTGTCTCTCTCTCTCTGCATCGTCTAGCCAAGGTCCTGAACTAAAGCTGTCTCTCTCTCCCTGCACCGTCTAGCCAAGGTCCTGAACTAAAGCTGTCTCTCTCTCTCACTGCACCGTCTAGCCAAGGTCCTGAACTAAAGCTGTTTCTCTCTCTCTCTCTGCACCGTCTAGCCAAGGTCCTGAACTAAAGCTGTCTCTCTCTCTCACTGCACCGTCTAGACAAGGTCCTGAACTAAAGCTTTTTCTCTCTCTCACTGCACCGTCTTGCCAAGGTCCTGAACTAATGCTGTCTCTCTCTCTCTGCACCGTCTAGACAAGGTCCTGAACTAAAGCTGTCTCTCTCTCTCACTGCACCGTCTAGCCAACGTCCTGAATTAAAGCTGCCTCTCTCTCTCTGCACCGTCTAGCCAGGTTCCTCAACTAAAGCTGTCTCTCTCTCACTCTGAACCGTCTAGCCAAGATCCTGAACTAAAGCTGTCTCTCCCTCTCTGCACCGTCTAGCCAGGTTGCTGAACTAAATCTGTCTCTCGCTCTCTGCACCGTCTAGCCAAGATCCTGAACTAAAGCTGTCTCTCCCTCTCTGCACCGTCTAGCCAGGTTGCTGAACTAAATCTCTCTCTCTCTCTCTGCACCGTCAAGCCAAGGTCCTGAACTAAAGCTATCTCTCTCTCTCTCTGCACCGTCTAGCCAAGGTCCTGAACTAAATCTGTCTCTCTCTCACTGCACCGTCTAGCCAAGGTCCTGAACTAAATGTTTCCCTCTCTCACTCCACCGTCTAGCCAAGGTCCTGAATTAAGCTGTCTCTCTCTCTCTCTGCACCGTCTAGCCGAGGTCCTGAACTAAAGCTGTCTCTCTCTCTCACTGCACCGTCTAGCCAAGGTCCTGAACTAAAGCTGTTTCTCTCTCGCTCACTGCACCGTCTAGCCAAGGTCCTGAACTAAAGCTGTCTCTCTCTCTCACTGCACCGTCTAGCCAAGGTCCTGAACTAAAGCTGTCTCTCTCTCTCACTGCACCGTCTAGCCAACGTCCTGAACTAAAGCTGCCTCTCTCTCTCTCTGCATCGTCTAGCCAAGGTCCTGAACTAAAGCTGTCTCTCTCTCTCTGCATTGTCTAGCCAAGGTCCTTAACGAAAGCTGCCTCTCTCTCACTGCACCGTCTAGCCAAGATTCTGAACGAAAGCTGTCTCTCTCTCACTGCACCGTCTAGCCAAGGTCCTGAACTAAAGCTGCCTCTTTCTCTGCACCGTCTAGCCAAGGTCCTGAACTAAAGCTGTCTCTCGGTCTCTCTCTGCGCCGTCTAGCCAAGGTGCTGAACTAAAGCTGTCTCTCTCTCTCTCTGCACCGTCTAGCCAAGGTCCTGAACTAAAGCTGTCTCTCTCTCTCTCTGCACCGTCTAGCCAAAGTCCTGAACTAAAGCTATCTCTCTCTCTCTCTGTAACGTCTAGCCAAGGTCCTGGACTAAAGCTGCCTCTCTCTCACTGCACCCTCTAGGCCTGTCCTGAAATAAAGCTGTCTCTCTCTCTCACTGCACCATCTAGACAATATCCTGAACTAAAGCTGTCTCTCCCTCTCTCTCTGCCCTTCTAGCCAAGGACCTGAACTAAAGCTGTCTCCCTCTCTTTCACTGCACCGTCTAGCCAAGGTCCTGAGCTAAATCTGTCTCTCTCTCACTCTCTCTGCACCGTCTAGACTAGGTCCTGAACTAAAGCTGTCTCTCTCTTTTTCACTGCACCGTCTAGCCAAGGTCGTGAACTAAAGCTGTCTCTCTCTCTCTCTCTCTCTGCACCATCTAGCCTCGGTCCTGAAATAATGCTGTCTCTCTCTCTCTCTCTGCACCGTCTAGACAAGGTCCTGAACTAAAGCTGTCTCTCTGTCTCTGCACCGTCTAGCCAGGTTCCTGAACTAAATCTGTCTCTCTCTCTCTGCACCGTCTAGCCAAGGTCCTGAACTAAAGCTGTCTCTCTCTCACTCTGCAACGTCTAGCCAAGGTCCTGAACTAAATCTGTCTCTCTCTCTCTCTGCACCGTCGAGCCAAGGTCCTCGTTAAATCTGTCTCTCTCTCTCTCTGCACCGTCAAGCCAAGGTCCTGAACTAAAGCTATCTCTCTCTCTCTCTGCACCGTCTAGCCAAGGTCCTGAACTAAATCTGTCTCTCTCTCACTGCACCGTCTAGCCAAGGTCCTGAACTAAATGTTTCCCTCTCTCACTCCACCGTCTAGCCAAGGTCCTGAATTAAGCTGTCTCTCTCTCTCTCTGCACCGTCTAGCCGAGGTCCTGAACTAAAGCTGTCTCTCTCTCTCACTGCACCGTCTAGCCAAGGTCCTGAACTAAAGCTGTTTCTCTCTCGCTCACTGCACCGTCTAGCCAAGGTCCTGAACTAAAGCTGTCTCTCTCTCTCACTGCACCGTCTAGCCAAGGTCCTGAACTAAAGCTGTCTCTCTCTCTCACTGCACCGTCTAGCCAACGTCCTGAACTAAAGCTGCCTCTCTCTCTCTCTGCATCGTCTAGCCAAGGTCCTGAACTAAAGCTGTCTCTCTCTCTCTGCATTGTCTAGCCAAGGTCCTTAACGAAAGCTGCCTCTCTCTCACTGCACCGTCTAGCCAAGATTCTGAACGAAAGCTGTCTCTCTCTCACTGCACCGTCTAGCCAAGGTCCTGAACTAAAGCTGCCTCTTTCTCTGCACCGTCTAGCCAAGGTCCTGAACTAAAGCTGTCTCTCGGTCTCTCTCTGCGCCGTCTAGCCAAGGTGCTGAACTAAAGCTGTCTCTCTCTCTCTCTGCACCGTCTAGCCAAGGTCCTGAACTAAAGCTGTCTCTCTCTCTCTCTGCACCGTCTAGCCAAAGTCCTGAACTAAAGCTATCTCTCTCTCTCTCTGTAACGTCTAGCCAAGGTCCTGGACTAAAGCTGCCTCTCTCTCACTGCACCCTCTAGGCCTGTCCTGAAATAAAGCTGTCTCTCTCTCTCACTGCACCATCTAGACAATATCCTGAACTAAAGCTGTCTCTCCCTCTCTCTCTGCCCTTCTAGCCAAGGACCTGAACTAAAGCTGTCTCCCTCTCTTTCACTGCACTGTCTAGCCAAGGTCCTGAGCTAAATCTGTCTCTCTCTCACTCTCTCTGCACCGTCTAGACTAGGTCCTGAACTAAAGCTGTCTCTCTCTTTTTCACTGCACCGTCTAGCCAAGGTCGTGAACTAAAGCTGTCTCTCTCTCTCTCTCTCTCTGCACCATCTAGCCTCGGTCCTGAAATAATGCTGTCTCTCTCTCTCTCTCTGCACCGTCTAGACAAGGTCCTGAACTAAAGCTGTCTCTCTGTCTCTGCACCGTCTAGCCAGGTTCCTGAACTAAATCTGTCTCTCTCTCTCTGCACCGTCTAGCCAAGGTCCTGAACTAAAGCTGTCTCTCTCTCACTCTGCAACGTCTAGCCAAGGTCCTGAACTAAATCTGTCTCTCTCTCTCTCTGCACCGTCGAGCCAAGGTCCTCGTTAAATCTGTCTCTCCCTCTCTCTGCACCGTCTAGACAAGGTCCTGAACTAAAGATGCCTCTCTCTCTCTGCACCATCTAGCCAAGGTCCTGAAATAAAGCTTTCTCTCTCTCTATCTGCACCATCTAGCCAAGGTCCTGAACTAAAGCTGTCTCTCTTTCACTGCACCGTCTAGCCAAGGTCCTGAACTAAAGCTGTCTCTCTCTCTCGCTCTGCAGCGTCTAGCCAAGGTCCTGAACTAAAGCTGTCCCTCTCTCTCTCTGCACCCTCTTGCCAAGGTCCTGAACTAAAGCTGTCTCTCTCTCTCTCTCTGCACCCTCTTGCCAAGGTCCTGAACTAAAGCTGTCTCTCTCTCTCTCTGCACCGTCTAGCCAATATCCTGAACTAAAGCTGTCTCTCTCTCTCTCTCCGCACCGTCTGGCCAAAGTCCTGAACTAAAGCTGTCTCTCTCTCTCTCTGCACCGTCTAGCCAAGGTCCTGAACTAAAGCTGTCTCTCTCTCTCTCTGCACCGTCTAACCAAGGTCCTGAACTAAAGCTGTCTCTCTCACTCCCTGCACCGTCTAACCAAGGTCCTGAACTAAAGCTGTCTCTCTCTCTCTGCATCGTCTAGCCAAGGTCCTGAACTAAAGCTGTCTCTCTCTCTCTGCATCGTCTAGCCAAGGTCCTGAACTAAAGCTGTCTCTCTCTCCCTGCACCGTCTAGCCAAGGTCCTGAACTAAAGCTGTCTCTCTCTCTCACTGCACCGTCTAGCCAAGGTCCTGAACTAAAGCTGTTTCTCTCTCTCTCTCTGCACCGTCTAGCCAAGGTCCTGAACTAAAGCTGTCTCTCTCTCTCACTGCACCGTCTAGACAAGGTCCTGAACTAAAGCTTTTTCTCTCTCTCACTGCACCGTCTTGCCAAGGTCCTGAACTAAAGCTGTCTCTCTCTCTCTGCACCGTCTAGACAAGGTCCTGAACTAAAGCTGTCTCTCTCTCTCACTGCACCGTCTAGCCAACGTCCTGAATTAAAGCTGCCTCTCTCTCTCTGCACCGTCTAGCCAGGTTCCTCAACTAAAGCTGTCTCTCTCTCACTCTGAACCGTCTAGCCAAGATCCTGAACTAAAGCTGTCTCTCCCTCTCTGCACCGTCTAGCCAGGTTGCTGAACTAAATCTGTCTCTCGCTCTCTGCACCGTCTAGCCAAGATCCTGAACTAAAGCTGTCTCTCTCTGCACCGTCTAGCCAAGATCCTGAACTAAAGCTGTCTCTCCCTCTCTGCACCGTCAAGCCAAGGTCCTGAACTAAATCTATCTCTCTCTCTCTCTGCACCGTCTAGCCAAGGTCCTGAACTAAATCTGTCTCTCTCTCACTGCACCGTCTAGCCAAGGTCCTGAACTAAATGTTTCCCTCTCTCACTCCACCGTCTAGCCAAGGTCCTGAATTAAGCTGTCTCTCTCTCTCTCTGCACCGTCTAGCCGAGGTCCTGAACTAAAGCTGTCTCTCTCTCTCACTGCACCGTCTAGCCAAGGTCCTGAACTAAAGCTGTTACTCTCTCGCTCACTGCACCGTCCAGCCAAGGTCCTGAACTAAAGCTGTCTCTCTCTCTCACTGCACCGTCTAGCCAAGGTCCTGAACTAAAGCTGTCTCTCTCTCTCACTGCACCGTCTAGCCAACGTCCTGAACTAAAGCTGCCTCTCTCTCTCTCTGCATCGTCTAGCCAAGGTCCTGAACTAAAGCTGTCTCTCTCTCTCTGCATTGTCTAGCCAAGGTCCTTAACGAAAGCTGTCTCTCGGTCTCTCTCTGCGCCGTCTAGCCAAGGTCCTGAACTAAAGCTGCCTCTCTCTCACTGCACCGTCTAGCCAAGATTCTGAACGAAAGCTGTCTCTCTCTCACTGCACCGTCTAGCCAAGGTCCTGAACTAAAGCTGCCTCTTTCTCTGCACCGTCTAGCCAAGGTCCTGAACTAAAGCTGTCTCTCGGTCTCTCTCTGCGCCGTCTAGCCAAGGTGCTGAACTAAAGCTGTCTCTCTCTCTCTCTGCACCGTCTCGCCAAGGTCCTGAACTAAAGCTGTCTCTCTCTCACTGCACCCTCTAGGCCTGTCCTGAAATAAAGCTGTCTCTCTCTCTCACTGCACCGTCTAGACAATATCCTGAACTAAAGCTGTCTCTCCCTCTCTCTCTGCCCTTCTAGCCAAGGACCTGAACTAAAGCTGTCTCCCTCTCTTTCACTGCACCGTCTAGCCAAGGTCCTGAGCTAAATCTGTCTCTCTCTCACTCTCTCTGCACCGTCTAGACTAGGTCCTGAACTAAAGCTGTCTCTCTCTTTTTCACTGCACCGTCTAGCCAAGGTCGTGAACTAAAGCTGTCTCTCTCTCTCTCTCTCTCTGCACCATCTAGCCTCGGTCCTGAAATAATGCTGTCTCTCTCTCTCTCTCTGCACCGTCTAGACAAGGTCCTGAACTAAAGCTGTCTCTCTGTCTCTGCACCGTCTAGCCAGGTTCCTGAACTAAATCTGTCTCTCTCTCTCTGCACCGTCTAGCCAAGGTCCTGAACTAAAGCTGTCTCTCTCTCACTCTGCAACGTCTAGCCAAGGTCCTGAACTAAATCTGTCTCTCTCTCTCTCTGCACCGTCGAGCCAAGGTCCTCGTTAAATCTGTCTCTCCCTCTCTCTGCACCGTCTAGACAAGGTCCTGAACTAAAGCTGCCTCTCTCTATCTGCACCATCTAGCCAAGGTCCTGAACAAAATCTGTCTCTCTCTCTCTCTGCACCGTCTAGCCAAGGTCCTGAACTAAAGCTGTCTCTCTTTCACTGCACCGTCTAGCCAAGGTCCTGAACTAAAGCTGTCTCTCTCTCTCGCTCTGCAGCGTCTAGCCAAGGTCCTGAACTAAAGCTGTCACTCTCTCTCTGCACTGTCTAGCCAAGGTCCTGAAAAAAAGCTGTCTCTCTCTCTCTCTCTGCACCCTCTAGCCAAGGTCCTGAACTAAAGCTGTCTCTCTCTCTCTCTCTGCACCCTCTTGCCAAGGTCCTGAACTAAAGCTGTCTCTCTCTCTCTCTGCACTGTCTAGACAAGGTCCTGAACTAAAGCTGTCTCTCTCCTTCACTGCACCGTCTAGCCAAGGTCCTGAACTAAAGCTGTCTCTCTCTCTCTCTACACCGTCTAGCCAAGCTCCTGAACTAAAGCTGTCTCTCTCGCTCTCTCTGCAACGTTTAGCCAAGGTCCTGAACTAAAGCTGTCTCTCTCTCTCACTACACCGTCTAGCCAAGGTCCTGAAATAAAGCTGCCTCTCTCTCTCTCTCTGCACCGTCTAGCCAAGGTCCTGAACTAAAGCTGTCTCTCTCTCTCTCTGCAACGTCTAGCCAAGGTCCTGAACTAAAGCTGTCACTCGCTCTCTGCACTGCCTCGCCAATGTCCTGAAAAAAAGCTGTCTCTCTCTCTCTCTGCACCGTCTAGCCAAGGTCTTGAACTAATGCTGTCCCTCTCTCGTTGTGCATCGTCTAGCCAAGGTCCTGAACGAAAGCTGTCTCTCTCTCTCACTGCACCTCTAGCCAAGGTCCTGAACTAAAGCTGTCTCCCTCTCTCTCTCTCTGCACCGTCTAGACTAGGTCCTGAACTAAAGCTCTCTCTCTCTCTCTGCACTGTCTAGCCAGGGTCCTGAACTAAATCTGTCTCTCTCTCTCTGCACCGTCTAGCCAAGGTCCTGAACTAAAGCTGTCTCTCTATCGCTCTCTACGCACCGTCTAGCCAAGGTCCTGAACTAAAGCTGGGTCTCTCTCTCTGCACCGTCTAGCCAAGGTCCTGAACTAAAGCTGTCTCTCTCTCACTGTACGGTCTAGCTGAGGTCCTGAACTAAAGCTGTCTCTCCAATTCCAATTCCAATTCCAATTAAAATGCTTTATTGGCATGAAAGTTTACAGAGAACCATATTGCCAAAGCTTACATAGCAAAAAGGTACAGTTTTCCAACATTCTGTAGGTGTCAATCGATTTGACATTTGTTGGGTACATACAATATTACTTTTAAACAATATTAATTTTAAACAGTCTTTGTACTTCATTTGGTACGTTCAATATTAATTTTAAACAGTCTTAATTTTAAACAGTCCTCAGGTTGTGACATGTTGTTACATATTTGGCCCCAAGGTATGGTCTGTCTCCTTCTCCTAGGACTAATCTCAATTTTGACAGATCATCCAATTCCTTGAAATCTGGGGTTGTTTGGCTTAGCTTGTTGAACAATATGTTTCTTGATGTGTTGAATTTTTCGCATTTTAGGAGGAAATGCATTTCTGTTTCAACCTCGCCAGCCAGACATTGATCGCATATTCTATTCTCTCTAGGCTGCCAGGATTTCTTGTATCTGCCTTTTTCAATTTCCAGTTGGTGGTCGCTTAGTCTGTACCTGGTGAGGGTCTGTCTCTGTTTTGTGTCTCTGATGGTTGTGAGGTAGTCTGCCAGTTTATATTCTCTTTTTAGGGCCCGGTAACATTCTAATCTGCTTTGGCTTTCGGTTATTTTGTTCCAATGTTCCAGGTAGGTTTCTTTGCATTTTTTAATGATTTGGTTCACTCGGATTGGTGTTTGGGCGGCTGTGTTGGTCTGGGGCTGGTCAGGGTCCGGCTGAGTACTTAGTTTCCGTAGCAGCTGACTCAGGGGACTCTTTTCTGGGTTTAGCTCTTGGGTCTGAAAGGCTTTGAAATGAAGGGTGTCTGGGGAGCTAGATTTGAGGTGATTTAGGAAGTTTAGTGCTCGTTTTTGGATGTTTATTATCAGTGGGTATCTGCCTAGTTCGGCTCTGCATGCATTTGTTGGCGTTTTCCTTTGGGTGCGAAGGATGCTTCGGCAGAATTCTGCATGTAGGGCTTCTATTGTATGTTTTTCCCATTTAGTGTAGCTTTGGTGATTTAGCGGGCCCCATACTTCACTACCGTACAGTGCAATGGGCAGGATTATGCTGTCAAATATTTTGAGCCAGATTTTGATTGGGATTTGGATGTTGTAGAATTTTCTTTTTATTGCATATAGGGCTCTTCGGGCTTTTTCTTTTAGTGCATTCACTGCTATGCTGAAGCTCCCTGATGCTGTAATAGTTAGACCAAGGTAGGTGTAGCTCATAGTGTGTCCTATAGTGGTATCACTGAGGGTAAACTGGTATTTGTTTTCCTGACATCTGGGCCTTTTTTGAAAAATCATGATGTTGGTTTTCTTTAGATTTACTGTTAGAGCCCAATTTTGGCAGTATTTGTCGAGTAGGTCTAGTTGTTGCTGTAATCCCTGTTCTGTGGGAGACAGCAGAACCAGGTCGTCCGCATAGAACAGGGATTTCACTTCTCCATCTAGGAGACGGAGACCTGGTGACTCGCTTTGCTCCAGCATGTCTGCTAATTCATTTATGTATATGTTGAACAGGGTCGGGCTCAAATTGCAGCCCTGCCGGACGCCTCTTCTCTGGGTGAAGAAATCGGTGCGTTTGTCTCCAATTTTGACCCCGCATTTGTTTTTCAGATACATTGATTTAATAAGGTCATAGACTTTGCCCCCTATTCCACATTGAAGAAGTTTATAATAGAGCCCTTCGTGCCATATAGAGTCAAAGGCTTTCTTGAAGTCGATGAAACAGGCGAATATTTTCCCATTTTTTGTTTGGTGTATATGTTTTTCAATGAGGGTGTGAAGGGTATAGATATGGTCGGCGGTGCGGTGTTTTGGAAGAAAGCCTATTTGGTTTTTTCTGAGGATATTATGTTTGTTAAGAAAATCAAGTAATCTACTATTTAGAATACTGCAGAATAACTTCCCTAGACAACTGTTGACACAGATGCCGCGGTAGTTATTTGGGTCTCTCTCTCTCTCTCTCTCTGCACCTTCTAGACAAGGCCCTGAACTAAAGTTGTCTCTCTCTCTCACTGCACCGTCTAGCCAAGGTCCTGAACTAAAGCTGTTTATCACTCTCTCTCTCTGCATCGTCTAGCCAAGGTCCTGAACTAAAGCTGTCTCTCTCTCTCTCTCTCTGCATCGTCTAGCCAAGGTCCTGAACTAAAGCTGTCTCTCGCTCTCTCTGCACCGTCTAGCCAAGGTCCTGAACTAAAGCTGTCTCTCTCTCTCTGCATCGTCTAGCCAAGGTCCTGAACTAAAGCTGTCTCTCTCTCTCTGCACCGTCTAGACAAGGTCCTGAACTAAAGCTGTCTCTCTCTCTCACTGCACCGTCTAGCCAACGTCCTGAATTAAAGCTGCCTCTCTCTCTCTGCACCTCTAGCCAGGTTCCTCAACTAAAGCTGTCTCTCTCTCACTCTGAACCGTCTAGCCAAGATCCTGAACTAAAGCTGTCTCTCCCTCTCTGCACCGTCTAGCCAGGTTGCTGAACTAAATCTGTCTCTCGCTCTCTGCACCGTCTAGCCAAGATCCTGAACTAAAGCTGTCTCTCCCTCTCTGCACCGTCTAGCCAGGTTGCTGAACTAAATCTCTCTCTCTCTCTCTGCACCGTCAAGCCAAGGTCCTGAACTAAAGCTGTCTCTCTCTCTCTCTGCACCGTCTAGTCAAAGTCCTGAACTAAAGCTATCTCTCTCTCTCTCTGCAACGTCTAGCCAAGGTCCTGGACTAAAGCTGCCTCTCTCTCACTGCACCCTCTAGGCCTGTCCTGAAATAAAGCTGTCTCTCTCTCTCACTGCACCGTCTAGCCAACGTCCTGAATTAAAGCTGCCTCTCTCTCTCTGCACCTCTAGCCAGGTTCCTCAACTAAAGCTGTCTCTCTCTCACTCTGAACCGTCTAGCCAAGATCCTGAACTAAAGCTGTCTCTCCCTCTCTGCACCGTCTAGCCAGGTTGCTGAACTAAATCTGTCTCTCGCTCTCTGCACCGTCTAGCCAAGATCCTGAACTAAAGCTGTCTCTCCCTCTCTGCACCGTCTAGCCAGGTTGCTGAACTAAATCTCTCTCTCTCTCTCTGCACCGTCAAGCCAAGGTCCTGAACTAAAGCTGTCTCTCTCTCTCTCTGCACCGTCTAGTCAAAGTCCTGAACTAAAGCTATCTCTCTCTCTCTCTGCAACGTCTAGCCAAGGTCCTGGACTAAAGCTGCCTCTCTCTCACTGCACCCTCTAGGCCTGTCCTGAAATAAAGCTGTCTCTCTCTCTCACTGCACCGTCTAGCCAACGTCCTGAATTAAAGCTGCCTCTCTCTCTCTGCACCTCTAGCCAGGTTCCTCAACTAAAGCTGTCTCTCTCTCACTCTGAACCGTCTAGCCAAGATCCTGAACTAAAGCTGTCTCTCCCTCTCTGCACCGTCTAGCCAGGTTGCTGAACTAAATCTGTCTCTCGCTCTCTGCACCGTCTAGCCAAGATCCTGAACTAAAGCTGTCTCTCCCTCTCTGCACCGTCTAGCCAGGTTGCTGAACTAAATCTCTCTCTCTCTCTCTGCACCGTCAAGCCAAGGTCCTGAACTAAAGCTGTCTCTCTCTCTCTCTGCACCGTCTAGCCAAGGTCCTGAACTAAATCTGTCTCTCTCTCACTGCACCGTCTAACCAAGGTCCTGAACTAAATGTTTCCCTCTCTCACTCCACCGTCTAGCCAAGGTCCTGAATTAAGCTGTCTCTCTCTCTCGCTCTGCAGCGTCTAGCCAAGGTCCTGAACTAAAGCTGTCTCTCTCTCTCGCTCTGCAGCGTCTAGCCAAGGTCCTGAACTAAAGCTGTCACTCTCTCTCTGCACTGTCTAGCCAAGGTCCTGAAAAAAAGCTGTCTCTCTCTCTCTCTCTGCACCCTCTAGCCAAGGTCCTGAACTAAAGCTGTCTCTCTCTCTCTCTCTGCACCCTCTTGCCAAGGTCCTGAACTAAAGCTGTCTCTCTCTCTCTCTGCACTGTCTAGACAAGGTCCTGAACTAAAGCTGTCTCTCTCCTTCACTGCACCGTCTAGCCAAGGTCCTGAACTAAAGCTGTCTCTCTCTCTCTCTACACCGTCTAGCCAAGCTCCTGAACTAAAGCTGTCTCTCTCTCTCACTACACCGTCTAGCCAAGGTCCTGAAATAAAGCTGCCTCTCTCTCTCTCTCTGCACCGTCTAGCCAAGGTCCTGAACTAAAGCTGTCTCTCTCTCTCTCTGCAACGTCTAGCCAAGGTCCTGAACTAAAGCTGTCACTCGCTCTCTGCACTGCCTCGCCAATGTCCTGAAAAAAAGCTGTCTCTCTCTCTCTCTGCACCGTCTAGCCAAGGTCTTGAACTAATGCTGTCCCTCTCTCGTTGTGCATCGTCTAGCCAAGGTCCTGAACGAAAGCTGTCTCTCTCTCTCACTGCACCTCTAGCCAAGGTCCTGAACTAAAGCTGTCTCCCTCTCTCTCTCTCTGCACCGTCTAGACTAGGTCCTGAACTAAAGCTCTCTCTCTCTCTCTGCACTGTCTAGCCAGGGTCCTGAACTAAATCTGTCTCTCTCTCTCTGCACCGTCTAGCCAAGGTCCTGAACTAAAGCTGTCTCTCTATCGCTCTCTACGCACCGTCTAGCCAAGGTCCTGAACTAAAGCTGGGTCTCTCTCTCTGCACCGTCTAGCCAAGGTCCTGAACTAAAGCTGTCTCTCTCTCACTGTACGGTCTAGCTGAGGCCCTGAACTAAAGTTGTCTCTCTCTCTCACTGCACCGTCTAGCCAAGGTCCTGAACTAAAGCTGTTTATCACTCTCTCACTGCACCGTCTAGCCAAGGTCCTGAACTAAAGCTGTCTCTCTCACTCCCTGCACCGTCTAACCAAGGTCCTGAACTAAAGCTGTCTCTCTCTCTCTGCATCGTCTAGCCAAGGTCCTGAACTAAAGCTGTCTCTCTCTCTCTGCACCGTCTAGACAAGGTCCTGAACTAAAGCTGTCTCTCTCTCTCACTGCACCGTCTAGCCAACGTCCTGAATTAAAGCTGCCTCTCTCTCTCTGCACCTCTAGCCAGGTTCCTCAACTAAAGCTGTCTCTCTCTCACTCTGAACCGTCTAGCCAAGATCCTGAACTAAAGCTGTCTCTCCCTCTCTGCACCGTCTAGCCAGGTTGCTGAACTAAATCTGTCTCTCGCTCTCTGCACCGTCTAGCCAAGATCCTGAACTAAAGCTGTCTCTCCCTCTCTGCACCGTCTAGCCAGGTTGCTGAACTAAATCTCTCTCTCTCTCTCTGCACCGTCAAGCCAAGGTCCTGAACTAAAGCTGTCTCTCTCTCTCTCTGCACCGTCTAGCCAAGGTCCTGAACTAAATCTGTCTCTCTCTCACTGCACCGTCTAGCCAAGGTCCTGAACTAAATGTTTCCCTCTCTCACTCCACCGTCTAGCCAAGGTCCTGAATTAAGCTGTCTCTCTCTCTCTGCACCGTCTAGCCGAGGTCCTGAACTAAAGCTGTCTCTCTCTCTCACTGCACCGTCTAGCCAAGGTCCTGAACTAAAGCTGTTTCTCTCTCGCTCACTGCACCATCTAGCCAAGGTCGTGAACTAAAGCTGTCTCTCTCTCTCACTGCACCGTCTAGCCAAGGTCCTGAACTAAAGCTGTCTCTCTCTCTCACTGCAACGTCTAGCCAACGTCCTGAACTAAAGCTGCCTCTCTCTCTCTCTGCATCGTCTAGCCAAGGTCCTGAACTAAAGCTGTCTCTCTCTCTCTGCATTGTCTAGCCAAGGTCCTTAACGAAAGCTGCCTCTCTCTCACTGCACCGTCTAGCCAAGATTCTGAACGAAAGCTGTCTCTCTCTCACTGCACCGTCTAGCCAAGGTCCTGAACTGAAGCTGCCTCTTTCTCTGCACCGTCTAGCCAAGGTCCTGAACTAAAGCTGTCTCTCGGTCTCTCTCTGCGACGTCTAGCCAAGGTGCTGAACTAAAGCTGTCTCTCTCTCTCTCTGCACCGTCTAGCCAAGGTCCTGAACTAAAGCTGTCTCTCTCTCTCTCTGCACCGTCTAGTCAAAGTCCTGAACTAAAGCTATCTCTCTCTCTCTCTGCAACGTCTAGCCAAGGTCCTGGACTAAAGCTGCCTCTCTCTCACTGCACCCTCTAGGCCTGTCCTGAAATAAAGCTGTCTCTCTCTCTCACTGCACCGTCTAGACAATATCCTGAACTAAAGCTGTCTCTCCCTCTCTCTCTGCCCTTCTAGCCAAGGACCTGAACTAAAGCTGTCTCCCTCTCTTTCACTGCACCGTCTAGCCAAGGTCCTGAGCTAAATCTGTTTCTCTCTCACTCTCTCTGCACCGTCTAGACTAGGTCCTGAACTAAAGCTGTCTCTCTCTTTTTCACTGCACCGTCTAGCCAAGGTCGTGAACTAAAGCTGTCTCTCTCTCTCTCTCTCCCTGCACCATCTAGCCTCGGTCCTGAAATAATGCTGTCTCTCTCTCTCTCTCTGCACCGTCTAGACAAGGTCCTGAACTAAAGCTGTCTCTCTGTCTCTGCACCGTCTAGCCAGGTTCCTGAACTAAATCTGTCTCCCTCTCTCTGCACCGTCTAGCCAAGGTCCTGAACTAAAGCTGTCTCTCTCTCACTCTGCACCGTCTAGCCAAGGTCCTGAACTAAATCTGTCTCTCTCTCTCTCTGCACCATCTAGCCAAGGTCCTCGTTAAATCTGTCTCTCCTTCTCTCTGCACCGTCTAGACAAGGTCCTGAACTAAAGCTGCCTCTCTCTCTCTGCACCATCTAGCCAAGGTCCTGAACTAAAGCTGTCTCTCTCTCTCTCTGCACCATCGAGGCAAGGTCCTGAAATAAAGCTTTCTCTCTCTCTATCTACACCATCTAGCCAAGGTCCTGAACAAAATCTGTCTCTCTCTCTCTCTGCACCGTCTAGCCAAGCTCCTGGACTAAAGCTGTCACCCTCTCTCTCTCTCTGCACCGTCTAGACAAGGTCCTAAACTAAAGCTATCTCTCTCTCTCTGTACCGTCTAGCCAAGGTCCTGAACTAAAGCTGTCTCTCTCTCTTTCACTGCACCGTCTAGCCAAGGTTCTGAACTAAAGCTGTCTCTCTCACTCTCTGCACCATCTAGCCAAGGTCCTGAACTAAAGCTGTCTCTCTTTCACTGCACCGTCTAGCCAAGGTCCTGAACTAAAGCTGTCTCTCTCTCTCGCTCTGCAGCGTCTAGCCAAGGTCCTGAACTAAAGCTGTCACTCTCTCTCTGCACTGTCTAGCCAAGGTCCTGAAAAAAAGCTGTCTCTCTCTCTCTCTCTGCACCCTCTAGCCAAGGTCCTGAACTAAAGCTGTCTCTCTCTCTCTCTCTGCACCCTCTAGCCAAGGTCCTGAACTAAAGCTGTCTCTCTCTCTCTCTGCACTGTCTAGACAAGGTCCTGAACTAAAGCTGTCTCTCTCCTTCACTGCACCGTCTAGCCAAGGTCCTGAACTAAAGCTGTCTCTCTCGCTCTCTCTGCAACGTTTAGCCAAGGTCCTGAACTAAAGCTGTCTCTCTCTCTCACTACACCGTCTAGCCAAGGTCCTGAAATAAAGCTGCCTCTCTCTCTCTCTCTGCACCGTCTAGCCAAGGTCCTGAACTAAAGCTGTCTCTCTCTCTCTCTGCAACGTCTAGCCAAGGTCCTGAACTAAAGCTGTCACTCGCTCTCTGCACTGCCTCGCCAATGTCCTGAAAAAAAGCTGTCTCTCTCTCTCTCTCTGCACCGTCTAGCCAAGGTCTTGAACTAAAGCTGTCCCTCTCTCGTTGTGCATCGTCTAGCCAAGGTCCTGAACGAAAGCTGTCTCTCTCTCTCACTGCACCTCTAGCCAAGGTCCTGAACTAAAGCTGTCTCCCTCTCTCTCTCTCTGCACCGTCTAGACTAGGTCCTGAACTAAAGCTCTCTCTCTCTCTCTGCACTGTCTAGCCAGGGTCCTGAACTAAATCTGTCTCTCTCTCTCTGCACCGTCTAGCCAAGGTCCTGAACTAAAGCTGTCTCTCTATCGCTCTCTACGCACCGTCTAGCCAAGGTCCTGAACTAAAGCTGTGTCTCTCTCTCTGCACCGTCTAGCCAAGGTCCTGAACTAAAGCTGTCTCTCTCTCACTGTACGGTCTAGCTGAGGTCCTGAACTAAAGCTGTCTCTCTCTCTCACTGCAACGTCTAGCCAAGGTCCTGAACTAAAGCTGTTTATCACTCTCTCACTGCACCGTCTAGCCAAGGTCCTGAACTAAAGCTGTCTCTCTCACTCCCTGCACCGTCTAACCAAGGTCCTGAACTAAAGCTGTCTCTCGCTCTCTCTGCACCGTCTAGCCAAGGTCCTGAACTAAAGCTGTCTCTCTCTCTCTGCATCGTCTAGCCAAGGTCCTGAACTAAAGCTGTCTCTCTCTCTCACTGCACCGTCTTGCCAAGGTCCTGAACTAAAGCTGTTTCTCTCTCTCTCTCTGCACCGTCTAGCCAAGGTCCTGAACTAAAGCTGTCTCGCTCTCTCACTGCACCGTCTAGACAAGGTCCTGAACTAAAGCTTTTTCTCTCTCTCACTGCACCGTCCTGCCAAGGTCCTGAACTAAAGCTGTCTCTCTCTCTCTGCACCGTCTAGACAAGGTCCTGAACTAAAGCTGTCTCTCTCTCTCACTGCACCGTCTAGCCAACGTCCTGAATTAAAGCTGCCTCTCTCTCTCTGCACCGTCTAGCCAGGTTCCTCAACTAAAGCTGTCTCTCTCTCACTCTGAACCGTCTAGCCAAGATCCTGAACTAAAGCTGTCTCTCCCTCTCTGCACCGTCTAGCCAGGTTGCTGAACTAAATCTGTCTCTCGCTCTCTGCACCGTCTAGCCAAGATCCTGAACTAAAGCTGTCTCTCCCTCTCTGCACCGTCTAGCCAGGTTGCTGAACTAAATCTCTCTCTCTCTCTCTGCACCGTCAAGCCAAGGTCCTGAACTAAAGCTGTCTCTCTCTCTCTCTGCACCGTCTAGCCAAGGTCCTGAACTAAATCTGTCTCTCTCTCACTACACCGTCTAGCCAAGGTCCTGAACTAAATGTTTCCCTCTCTCACTCCACCGTCTAGCCAAGGTCCTGAATTAAGCTGTCTCTCTCTCTCTGCACCGTCTAGCCGAGGTCCTGAACTAAAGCTGTCTCTCTCTCTCACTGCACCGTCTAGCCAAGGTCCTGAACAAAAGCTGTTTCTCTCTCGCTCACTGCACCGTCTAGCCAAGGTCCTGAACTAAAGCTGTCTCTCTCTCTCACTGCACCGTCTAGCCAAGGTCCTGAACTAAAGCTGTCTCTCTCTCTCACTGCACCATCTAGCCAACGTCCTGAACTAAAGCTGCCTCTCTCTCTCTCTGCATCGTCTAGCCAAGGTCCTGAACTAAAGCTGTCTCTCTCTCTCTGCATTGTCTAGCCAAGGTCCTTAACGAAAGCTGCCTCTCTCTCACTGCACCGTCTAGCCAAGATTCTGAACGAAAGCTGTCTCTCTCTCACTGCGCCGTCTAGCCAAGGTGCTGAACTAAAGCTGTCTCTCTCTCTCTCTGCACCGTCTAGCCAAGGTCCAGAACTAAAGCTGTCTCTCTCTCTCTCTGCACCGTCTAGCCAAAATCCTGAACTAAAGCTATCTCTCTCTCTCTCTGCAACGTCTAGCCAAGGTCCTGGACTAAAGCTGCCTCTCTCTCACTGCACCCTCTAGGCCTGTCCTGAAATAAAGCTGTCTCTCTCTCTCACTGCACCGTCTAGACAATATCCTGAACTAAAGCTGTCTCTCCCTCTCTCTCTGCCCTTCTAGCCAAGGACCTGAACTAAAGCTGTCTCCCTCTCTTTCACTGCACCGTCTAGCCAAGGTCCTGAGCTAAATCTGTCTCTCTCTCACTCTCTCTGCACCGTCTAGACTAGGTCCTGAACTAAAGCTGTCTCTCTCTTTTTCACTGCACCTTCTAGCCAAAGTCGTGAACTAAAGCTGTCTCTCTCTCTCTCTCTCTCTGCACCATCTAGCCTCGGTCCTGAAATAATGCTGTCTCTCTCTCTCTCTCTGCACCGTCTAGACAAGGTCCTGAACTAAAGCTGTCTCTCTGTCTCTGCACCGTCTAGCCAGGTTCCTGAACTAAATCTGTCTCTCTCTCTCTGCACCGTCTAGCCAAGGTCCTGAACTAAAGCTGTCTCTCTCTCACTCTGCACCGTCTAGCCAAGGTCCTGAACTAAATCTGTCTCTCTCTCTCTCTGCACCGTCTAGCCAAGGTCCTCGTTAAATCTGTCTCTCCCTCTCTCTGCACCGTCTAGACAAGGTCCTGAACTAAAGCTGCCTCTCTCTCTCTGCACCATCTAGCCAAGGTCCTGAACTAAAGCTGTCTCTCTCTCTCTCTGCACCGTCTAGGCAAGGTCCTGAAATAAAGCTTTCTCTCTCTCTATCTGCACCATCTAGCCAAGGTCCTGAACAAAATCTGTCTCTCTCTCTCTCTGCACCGTCTAGCCAAGCTCCTGGACTAAAGCTGTCACCCTCTCTCTCTCTCTGCACCGTCTAGACAAGGTCCTAAACTAAAGCTATCTCTCTCTCTGTACCGTCTAGCCAAGGTCCTGAACTAAAGCTGTCTCTCTCTCTTTCACTGCACCGTCTAGCCAAGGTTCTGAACTAAAGCTGTCTCTCTCACTCTCTGCACCATCTAGCCAAGGTCCTGAACTAAAGCTGTCTCTCTTTCACTGCACCGTCTAGCCAAGGTCCTGAACTAAAGCTGTCTCTCTCTCTCGCTCTGCAGCGTCTAGCCAAGGTCCTGAACTAAAGCTGTCACTCTCTCTCTGCACTGTCTAGCCAAGGTCCTGAAAAAAAGCTGTCTCTCTCTCTCTCTCTGCACCCTCTAGCCAAGGTCCTGAACTAAAGCTGTCTCTCTCTCTCTCTGCACTGTCTAGACAAGGTCCTGAACTAAAGCTGTCTCTCTCCTTCACTGCACCGTCTAGCCAAGGTCCTGAACTAAAGCTGTCTCTCTCTCTCTCTACACCGTCTAGCCAAGCTCCTGAACTAAAGCTGTCTCTCTCGCTCTCTCTGCAACGATTAGCCAAGGTCCTGAACTAAAGCTGTCAGTTCAGTTCAGTTCAGTTCAAATGCTTTATTGGCATGAAAGTTTACAGAGAACCATATTGCCAAAGCTTACATAGCAAAAAGGTACAGTTTTCCAACATTCTGTAGGTGTCAATCGATTTGACATTTGTTGGGTATATACAATATTACTTTTAAACAATATTAATTTTAAACAGTCTTTCTACTTCATTTGGTATGTTCAATATTAATTTTAAACAGTCTTACTTTTAAACAGTCCTCAGGTTGTGACATGTTGTTACATATTTAGCCCCAAGGTATGGTCTGTCTCCTTCTCCTAGGACTAATCTCAATTTTGACAGATCATCCAATTCCTTGAAATCTGGGGTTGTTTGGCTTAGCTTGTTGAATAATATGTTTCTTGATGTGTTGAATTTTTCGCATTTTAGGAGGAAATGCATTTCTGTTTCAACCTCGCCAGCCAGACATTGATCGCATATTCTATTCTCTCTAGGCTGCCAGGATTTCTTGTATCTGCCTTTTTCAATTTCCAGTTGGTGGTCGCTTAGTCTGTACCTGGTGAGGGTCTGTCTCTGTTTTGTGTCTCTGATGGTCGTGAGGTAGTCTGCCAGTTTATATTCTCTTTTTAGGGCCCGGTAACATTCTAATCTGCTTTGGCTTTCGGTTATTTTGTTCCAATGTTCCAGGTAGGTTTCTTTGCATTTTTTAATGATTTGGTTCACTCGGATTGGTGTTTGGACGGCTGTGTTGGTCTGGGGCTGGTCAGGGTCCGGCTGAGTACTTAGTTTCAGTAGCAGCTGACTCAGGGGACTCTTTTCTGGGTTTAGCTCTTGGGTCTGAAAGGCTTTGAAATGAAGGGTGTCTGGGGAGCTAGATTTGAGGTGATTTAGGAAGTTTAGTGCTCGTTTTTGGATGTTTATTATCAGTGGGTATCTGCCTAGTTCGGCTCTGCATGCATTTGTTGGCGTTTTTCTTTGGGTGCGAAGGATGCTTCGGCAGAATTCTGCATGTAGGGCTTCTATTGTGTGTTTTTCCCATTTAGTGTAGCTTTGGTGATTTAGCGGGCCCCATACTTCACTACCGTACAGTGCAATGGGCAGGATTATGCTGTCAAAAATTTTGAGCCAGATTTTGATTGGGATTTGGATGTTGCAGAATTTTCTTTTTATTGCATATATGTCTCTCTCTCTCACTACACCGTCCAGCCAAGGTCCTGAAATAAAGCTGCCTCTCTCTCTCTCTCTGCACCGTCTAGCCAAGGTCCTGAACTAAAGCTGTCTCTCTCTCTCTCTGCAACGTCTAGCCAAGGTCCTGAACTAAAGCTGTCACTCGCTCTCTGCACTGCCTCGCCAATGTCCTGAAAAAAAGCTGTCTCTCTCTCTCTCTGCACCGTCTAGCCAAGGTCTTGAACTAAAGCTGTCCCTCTCTCGTTGTGCATCGTCTAGCCAAGGTCCTGAACGAAAGCTGTCTCTCTCTCTCACTGCACCTCTAGCCAAGGTCCTGAACTAAAGCTGTCTCCCTCTCTCTCTCTCTGCACCGTCTAGACTAGGTCCTGAACTAAAGCTCTCTCTCTCTCTCTGCACTGTCTAGCCAGGGTCCTGAACTAAATCTGTCTCTCTCTCTCTGCACCGTCTAGCCAAGGTCCTGAACTAAAGCTGTCTCTCTCTCGCTCTCTCCGCACCGTCTAGCCAAGGTCCTGAACTAAAGCTGTGTCTCTCTCTCTGCACCGTCTAGCCAAGGTCCTGAAATAAAGCTGTCTCTCTCTCACTGTACGGTCTAGCTGAGGTCCTGAACTAAAGCTGTCTCTCTCTCTCTCTCTGCACCTTCTAGACAAGGCCCTGAACTAAAGCTGTCTCTCTCTCTCACTGCAACGTCTAGCCAAGGTCCTGAACTAAAGCTGTTTATCAACCTCTCACTGCAACGTCTAGCCAAGGTCCTGAACTAAAGCTGTCTCTCTCTCTCTCTCTGCACCTTCTAGCCAAGGTCCTGAACTAAAGCTGTCTCTCTCTCTCACTGCACCGTCTAGACAAGGTCCTGAACTAAAGCTGTCTCTCTCTCTCACTGCACCGTCTAGCCAAGGTCCTGAACTAAAGCTGTCTCTCTCTCTCTCTGCACCATCTAGCCAAGGTCTTGAACTAAAGCAGTCTCCCTCTCTCGTTGTGCATCGTCTAGCCAAGGTCCTGAACGAAAGCTGTCTCTCTCTCTCACTGCACCTCTAGCCAAGGTCCTGAACTAAAGCTGTCTCTCTCTCACTCTGCACCGTCTAGCCAAGTTCCTGAACGAAAGCTGTCTCTCTCTCTCTCTCTCTGCACCGTCTAGCCAAGGTCCTGAACTAAAGCTGTCTCTCTCTCTCTCTGCACCGTCTAGCCAAGGTCCTGAAGTAAAGCTGTCTCTCTCTCTCTCTGCACCGTCTAGCCAAGCTCCTGGGCTAAAGCTGTCACCCTCTCTCTCTCTCTGCACCGTCTAGACAAGGTCCTAAACTAAAGCTGTCTCTCTCTCTCTGCACCGTCTAGCCAAGGTCCTGAACTAAAATTGTCTCTCTCTCTTTCACTGCACCGTCTAGCCAAGGTCCTGAATTAAAGCTGTCTCTCTCTCTTTCACTGCACCGTCTAGCCAAGGTCCTGAACTAAAGCTGTCTCTCTCACTCTCTGCACCGTCTAGCCAAGGTCCTGAACTAAAGCTGCCTCTCTCTCTCTGCACCGTCTAGCCAGGTTCCTGAACTCAATCTGTCTCTCTCTCTCTGCACCGTCTAGCCAGGTTCCTGAACTAAATCTGTCTCTCTCTCTCTGCACCGTCTAGCCAAGATCCTGAAGTAAAGCTGTCTCTCACTCTCTGCACCGTCTAGCCAGGGTCCTGGTTAAATCTGTCTCTCCCTCCCTCTGCAACGTCTAGACAAGGTCCTGAACTAAAGCTGTCTCTCTCTCTCTGCACCGTCTAGCCAGGTTCCTGAACTAAATCTGTCTATCTCTCTCTGCACCGTCTAGCCAAGATCCTGAACTAAAGCTGTCTCTCACTCTCTGCACCGTCTAGCCAGGTTCCTGAACTAAATCTGTCTCTCTCTCTCTGCACCGCTTAGCCAAGGTCCTGAACTAAAGCTGTCTCTCTCTCGCTCTCTCCGCACCGTCTAGCCAAGGTCCTGAACTAAAGCTGTGTCTCTCTCTCTGCACCGTCCAGCCAAGGTCCTGAACTAAAGCTGTCTCTCTCTCTCTCTGCACCGTCTAGCCAAGGTCCTGAACTAAAGCTGTCACTCTCTCTCTCTCTGCACCGTCTAACCTAGGTCCTGAACTAAAGCTGTCTCTCTCTCTCCCTGCACCGTCTAGCCAAGGTCCTGAACTAAAGCTATCTCTCGCTCTCTCTGCAACGTCTAGCCAAGGTCCTGAACTAAAGCTGTCTCTCTCTCTCTCTGCACCGTCTAGCCAAGGTCCTGAACTAAAGCTGTCTCTCTCTCTCTCCACCTTCGAGACAAGGCCCTGAACTAAAGCTGTCTCTCTCTCTCACTGCACCGTCTAGCCAAGGTCCTGAACTAAAGCTGTTTCTCACTCTCTCACTGCACCGTCTAGCCAAGGTCCTGAACTAAAGCTGTCTCTCTCTCTCACTGCACCGTCTAGACAAGGTCCTGAACTAAAGCTTTCTCTCTCTCTCACTGCACCGTCTAGCCAAGGTCCTGAACTGAAGCTGTCTCTCTCTCTCACTGCACCGTCTAGCCAATGTCCTGAACTAAAGCTGCCTCTCTCTCTCTCTGCATCGTCTAGCCAAGGTCCTGAACTAAAGCTGTCTCTCTCTCACTGCAACGTCTAGCCAAGGTCCTGAACTAAAGCTGCCTCTTTCTCTGCACCGTCTAGCCAATGTCCTGAACAAAAGCTGCCTCTCTCTCTCTCTGCATCGTCTAGCCAAGGTCCTGAACTAAAGCTGCCTCTCTCTCTCTCTGCATCGTCTAGCCAAGGTTCTGAACGAAAGCTGTCTCTCTCTCACTGCACCGTCTAGCCAAGGTCCTGAACTAAAGCTGCCTCTTTCTCTGCACCGTCTAGCCAAGGTGCTGAACTAAAGCTGTCTCTCTCTCTCTCTGCACCGTCTAGCCAAGGTCCTGAACTAAAGCTGTCTCTCTCTCTCACTGCACCGTCTAGCCAAGGTCCTGAACTAAAGCTGTTTCTCACTCTCTCACTGCACCGTCTAGCCAAGGTCCTGAACTAAAGCTGTCTCTCTCTCTCTCTGCACCATCTAGCCAAGGTCCTGAAGTAAAGCTGTCTCTCTCTCTCTCTGCACCGTCTAGCCAAGCTCCTGGGCTAAAGCTGTCACCCTCTCTCTCTCTCTGCACCGTCTAGACAAGGTCCTAAACTAAAGCTGTCTCTCTCTCTCTGCACCGTCTAGCCAAGGTCCTGAACTAAAATTGTCTCTCTCTCTTTCACTGCACCGTCTAGCCAAGGTCCTGAATTAAAGCTGTCTCTCTCTCTTTCACTGCACCGTCTAGCCAAAGTCCTGAACTAAAGCTGTCTCTCTCACTCTCTGCACCGTCTAGCCAAGGTCCTGAACTAAAGCTGCCTCTCTCTCTCTGCACCGTCTAGCCAGGTTCCTGAACTAAATCTGTCTCTCTCTCTCTGCACCGTCTAGCCAGGTTCCTGAACTAAATCTGTCTCTCTCTCTCTGCACCGTCTAGCCAAGATCCTGAAGTAAAGCTGTCTCTCACTCTCTGCACCGTCTAGCCAGGGTCCTGGTTAAATCTGTCTCTCCCTCCCTCTGCAACGTCTAGACAAGGTCCTGAACTAAAGCTGTCTCTCTCTCTCTGCACCATCTAGCCAGGTTCCTGAACTAAATCTGTCTATCTCTCTCTGCACCGTCTAGCCAAGATCCTGAAGTAAAGCTGTCTCTCTCTCTCTGCACCGTCTAGCCAGGTTCCTGAACGAAATCTGTCTCTCTCTCTCTGCACCGCTTAGCCAAGGTCCTGAACTAAAGCTGTCTCTCTCTCGCTCTCTCCGCACCGTCTAGCCAAGGTCCTGAACTAAATCTGTCTCTCTCTCTCTCTGCACCGTCTAGCCAAGGTCCTGAACTAAAGCTGTCTCTCTCTCTCTCTGCACCGTCTAACCTAGGTCCTGAACTAAAGCTGTCTCTCTCTCTCCCTGCACCGTCTAGCCAAGGTCCTGAACTAAAGCTATCTCTCGCTCTCTCTGCAACGTCTAGCCAAGGTCCTGAACTAAAGCTGTCTCTCTCTCTCTCTGCACCGTCTAGCCAAGGTCCTGAACTAAAGCTGTCTCTCTCTCTCTGCACCTTCTAGACAAGGCCCTGAACTAAAGCTGTCTCTCTCTCTCACTGCACCGTCTAGCCAAGGTCCTGAACTAAAGCTGTTTCTCACTCTCTCACTGCACCGTCTAGCCAAGGTCCTGAACTAAAGCTGTCTCTCTCTCTCACTACACCGTCTAGACAAGGTCCTGAACTAAAGCTTTCTCTCTCTCTCACTGCACCGTCTAGCCAAGGTCCTGAACTGAAGCTGTCTCTCTCTCTCACTGCACCGTCTAGCCAATGTCCTGAACTAAAGCTGCCTCTCTCTCTCTCTGCATCGTCTAGCCAAGGTCCTGAAGTAAAGCTGTCTCTCTCTCACTGCAACGTCTAGCCAAGGTCCTGAACTAAAGCTGCCTCTTTCTCTGCACCGTCCAGCCAAGGTGCTGAACTAAAGCTGTCTCTTTCTCTGCACCGTCCAGCCAAGGTCCTGAACTAAAGCTGCCTCTCTCTCTCTCTGCATCGTCTAGCCAAGGTTCTGAACGAAAGCTGTCTCTCTCTCACTGCACCGTCTAGCCAAGGTCCTGAACTAAAGCTGCCTCTTTCTCTGCACCGTCTAGCCAAGGTCCTGAACTAAAGCTGTCTCTCGCTCTCTCTCTGCACCGTCTAGCCAAGGTGCTGAACTAAAGCTGTCTCTCTCTCTCCCTGCACCGTCTCGACAAGGTCCTGAAATAAAGCTTTCTCTCTCTCTCTCTGCACCATCTAGCCAAGGTCCTGAACTAAAGCTGTCTCTCTCTCTCTCTGCACCGTCTAGCCAAGCTCCTGGACTAAAGCTGTCACCCTCTCTCTCTCTCTGCACCGTCTAGACAAGGTCCTAAACTAAAGCTCTCTCTCTCTCTCTGTACCGTCTAGCCAAGATCCTGAACTAAAACTGTCTCTCTCTCTTTCACTGCACCGTCCAGCCAAGGTCCTGAATTAAAGCTGTCTCTCTCTCTCTTTCACTGCACCATCTCGCCAAGGTCCTGAACTAAAGCTGTCTCTCTCTCTCTTTCACTGCACCATCTCGCCAAGGTCCTGAACTAAAGCTGTCTCTCTCTCTCACTGCACCGTCTAGACAAGGTCCTGAACTAAAGCTTTCTCTCTCTCTCACTGCACCGTCTAGCCAAGGTCCTGAACTGAAGCTGTCTCTCTCTCTCACTGCACCGTCTAGCCAAAGTCCTGAACTAAAGCTGTCTCTCTCTCTCTCTGCAACGTCTAGCCAAGGTCCTGGACTAAAGCTGCCTCTCTCTCACTGCATCCTCTAGGCCTGTCCTGAAATAAAGCTGTCTCTCCCTCTCACTGCACCGTCTAGACAATATCCTGAACTAAAGCTGTCTCTCCCTCTCTCTCTGCCCTTCTAGCCAAGGACCTGAACTAAAGCTGTCTCTCTCTCTCTTTCACTGCACCGTCTAGCCAAGGTCCTGAGCTAAATCTGTCTCTCTCTCGCTCTCTCTGCACCGTCGAGACTAGGTCCTGAACTAAAGCTGTCTCTCTCTTTTTCACTGCACCGTCTAGCCAAGGTCGTGAACTAAAGCTGTCTCTCTCTCTCTCTCTCTCTGCACCGTCTGGACTCGGTCCTGAACTAAAGCTGTCTCTCTGTCTCTGCACCGTCTAGCCAGGTTCCTGAACTAAATCTGTCTCTCTCTCTCTGCACCGTCTAGCCAAGGTCCTGAACTAAAGCTGTCTCTCTCTCACTCTGCACCGTCTAGCCAAGGTCCTGAACTAAAGCTGTCTCTCTCTCTCTCTCTGCACCGTCTAGCCAAGGTCCTGGTTAAATCTGTCTCTCGCTCTCTCTGCACCGTCTAGACAAGGTCCTGAAATAAAGCTGCCTCTCTCTCTCTGCTCCATCTAGCCAAGTTCTTGAACTAAAGCTGTCTCTCTCTCTCCCTGCACCGTCTCGACAAGGTCCTGAAATAAAGCTTTCTCTCTCTCTCTCTGCACCATCTAGCCAAGGTCCTGAACTAAAGCTGTCTCTCTCTCTCTCTGCACCGTCTAGCCAAGCTCCTGGACTAAAGCTGTCACCCTCTCTCTCTCTCTGCACCGTCTAGACAAGGTCCTAAACTAAAGCTCTCTCTCTCTCTCTGTACCGTCTAGCCAAGATCCTGAACTAAAACTGTCTCTCTCTCTTTCACTGCACCGTCCAGCCAAGGTCCTGAATTAAAGCTGTCTCTCTCTCTCTTTCACTGCACCATCTCGCCAAGGTCCTGAACTAAAGCTGTCTCTCTCTCTCTCTGCACCGTCTAGCCAAGCTCCTGGACTAAAGCCGTCACCCTCTCTCTCTCTCTGCACCGTCTAGACAAGGTCCTAAACTAAAGCTGTCTCTCTCTCTCTGCACCGTCTAGCCAAGGTCCTGAACTAAAACTGTCTCTCTCTCTTTCACTGCACCGTCTAGCCAAGGTCCTGAATTAAATCTCTCTCTCTCTCTTTCACTGCACCGTCTGGACAAGGTCCTGAACTAAAGCTGCGTCTCTCTCCCACTGCACCGTCTAGCCAAGGTCCTGAACTAAAGCTGTCTCTCTCTCTCTGCATCGTCTAGCCAAGATCCTAAACAAAAGCTGTCTCTCTCTCTCTGCACCGTCTAGCCAAGGTCCTGAACTAAAGCTGTCTCTCTCTTTCACTGCACCGTCTAGCCAAGGTCCTGAACTAAAGCTGTCTCTCTCTTTCTCTCTGCCCCGTCTAGCCAAGATCCTGAACGAAAGCTGTCTCTCTCTTTTTCACTGCACCGTCTAGCCAAGGTCCTGAACTAAAACTGTCTCTCTCTCTCTCACTGCACCGTCAAGCCAAGGTCCTGAATGAAAGCTGTCTCTCTCTCTCTCTCTGCAACGTCTAGCCAAGGTCCTGAACTGAAGCTGTCTCTCTCTCACTGCACCGTCTAGCCAAGGTCCTGAACTAAATCTGTCTCTCTCTCCCTGCACCGTCTAGCCAAGTTCCTGAACTAAATCTGTCTCTCTCTCTCTGCACCGTCTAGCCAAGGTCCTGAACTAAAGCTGTCTCTCTCTCACTCTGCACCGTCCAGCCAAGGTCCTGAACTAAAGCTGTCTCTCTCTCTCTCTCTCTGCAACGTCTAGCCAAGGTCCTGAACTAACGCTGTCTCTCTCAATCTCTGCTCCGTCTAGCCATGGTCCTGTACTAAAGCTGTCTCTCTCACCCTCTGCACCTTCTAGCCAAGGTCCTGAACTAAAGCCGTCTCTCTCTCTCTCTGCACCGTCTAGCCAAGGTCCTGAATTAAAGCTGTCCCTCTCTCTCTCTCTGCACCGTCTAGCCAAGGTCCTGAACTAAAGCTGTCTCTCTCTCTCTCTGCACCATCTAGCCAAGGTCCTGAACTAAAGCTGTCTCTCTCTCTCACTGCACCGTCTAGACAAGCTCCTGGACTAAAGCTGTCACCCTCTCTCTCTCTCTGCACCATCTCGACAAGGTCCTAAACTAAAGCTGTCTCTCTCTCTCTGCACCGTCTAGCCAAGGTCCTGAACTAAAATTGTCTCTCTCTCTTTCACTGCACCGTCCAGCCAAGGTCCTGAATTAAAGCTGTCTCTCTCTCTTTCACTGCACCGTCCAGCCAAGGTCCTGAACTAAAGCTGTCTCTCTCACTCTCTGCACTGTCTAGCCAAGGTCCTGAACTAAAGCTGCCTCTCTCTCTCTGCACCGTCTAGCCAGGTTCCTGAACTAAAGCTGTCTCTCTCTCTCTGCACCGTCTAGCCAAGGTCCTGAACTAAAGCTGTCTCTCTCTCACTCTGCACCGTCTAGCCAAGGTCCTGAACTAAAGCTGTCTCTCTCTATCTCTGCACCGTCTAGCCAAGGTCCTGGTTAAATCTGTCTCTCCCTCCCTCTGCACCGTCTAGACTAGGTCCTGAACTAAAGCTCTCTCTCTCTCTCTCTGCACCGTCTAGACAAGGTCCTTAACTAAATCTGTCTCTCTCTCTCTGCACCGTCTAGCCAAGATCCTGAACTAAAGCTGTCTCTCACTCTCTGCACCGTCTAGCCAGGTTCCTGAACTAAATCTGTCTCTCTCTCTCTGCACAGCTTAGCCAAGGTCCTGAACTAAAGCTGTCTCTCTCTCTCTCCGCACTGTCTAGCCAAGGTCCTGAACTAAAGCAGTCTCTCGCTCTCTGCACCGTCTAGCCAAGGTCCTGAACTAAAGATGTCTCTCTCTCGCTCTCTCTGCACCGTCGAGCCAAGGTCCTGAACTAAAGCTGTGTCTCTCTCTCTGCACCGTTTAGCCAAGGTCCTGAACTAAAGCTGTCTCTCTCTCTCTCTGCAACGTCTAGCCAAGGTCCTGAACTAAAGCTGTCTCTCTCTCTCTCTGCACCGTCTAGCCAAGGTCCTGAACTAAAGCTGTCTCTCTCTCTGCACCGTTTAGCCAAGGTCCTGAACTAAAGCTGTCTCTCTCTCTCTCTGCAACGTCTAGCCAAGGTCCTGAACTAAAGCTGTCTCTCTCTCTCTCTGCACCGTCTAGCCAAGGTCCTGAACTAAAGCTGTCTCTCGCTCTCACTGCACCGTCTAGCCAAGGTCCTGAACTAAAGCTGTTTCTCACTCTCTCACTGCACCGTCTAGCCAAGGTCCTGAACTAAATCTGTCTCTCTCTCTCTGCACCGCTTAGCCAAGGTCCTGAACTAAAGCTGTCTCTCTCTCTCTCCGCACCGTCTAGCCAAGGTCCTGAACTAAAGCAGTCTCTCGCTCTCTGCACCGTCTAGCCAAGGTCCTGAACTAAAGCTGTCTCTCTCTCGCTCTCTCCGCACCGTCGAGCCAAGGTCCTGAACTAAAGCTGTGTCTCTCTCTCTGCACCGTTTAGCCAAGGTCCTGAACTAAAGCTGTCTCTCTCTCTCTCTGCAACGTCTAGACAAGGCCCTGAACTAAAGCTGTCTCTCTCTCTCTCTGCACCGTCTAGCCAAGGTCCTGAACTAAAGCTGTCTCTCTCTCTCTCTGCACCGTCTAGCCAAGGTCCTGAACTAAAGCTGTCTCTCTCTCTCTCTGCAACGTCTAGCCAAGGTCCTGAACTAAAGCTGTCTCTCGCTCTCACTGCACCGTCTAGCCAAGGTCCTGAACTAAAGCTGTTTCTCACTCTCTCACTGCACCGTCTAGCCAAGGTCCTGAACTAAAGCTGTCTCTCTCTCACTGCACCGTCTAGCCAAGGTCCTGAACTAAAGCTGTCTCTCTCTCACTGCACCGTCTAGCCAAGGTTCTGAACGAAAGCTGTCTCTCTCTCACTGCACCGTCTAGCCAAGGTCCTGAACTAAAGCTGTCTCTCTCTCTCACTGCACCGTCTAGCCAATGTCCTGAACTAAAGCTGCCTCTCTCTCTCTCTGCATTGTCTAGCCAAGGTCCTGAACTAAAGCTGTCTCTCTCTCTCTGCATCGTCTAGCCAAGGTTCTGAACGAAAGCTGTCTCTCTCTCACTGCACCGTCTAGCCAAGGTCCTGAACTAAAGCTGCCTCTTTCTCTGCACCGTCTAGCCAAGGTCCTGAACTAAAGCTGTCTCTCGCTCTCTCTCTGCACCGTCTAGCCAAGGTGCTGAACTAAAGCTGTCCCTCTCTCTCTCTGCACCATCTAGCCAAGGTCCTGAACTAAAGCTGTCTCTCTCTCTCTCTGCACCGTCTCGCCAAAGTCCTGAACTAAAGCTGTCTCTCTCTCACTGCACGCTCTAGCCCTGTCCTGAAATAAAGCTGTCTCTCTCTCTCGCTGCACCGTCTAGACAATATCCTGAACTAAAGCTGTCTCTCGCTCTCTCTCTGCCCTTCTAGCCAAGGACCTGAACTAAAGCTGTCTCTCTCTCTTTCACTGCACCGTCTAGCCAAGGGCCTGAGCTAAATCTGTCTCTCTCTCACTCTCTCTGCACCATCTAGACTAGGTCCTGAACTAAAGCTGTCTCTCTCTTTTTCACTGCACCGTCTAGCCAAGGTCGTGAACTAAAGCTGTCTCTCTCTCTCTCTCTGCACCGTCTAGACTCGGTCCTGAACTAAAGCTGTCTCTCGGTCTCTGCACCGTCTAGCCAGGTTCCTGAACTAAATCTGTCTCTCTCTCTCTGCACCGTCTAGCCAAGGTCCTGAACTAAAGCTGTCTCTCTCTCACTCTGCACCGTCTCGCCAAGGTCCTGAACTAAAGCTGTCTCTCTCTCACTCTGCACCGTCTAGCCAAGGTCCTGGTTAAATCTGTCTCTCGCTCTCTCTGCACCGTCTAGACAAGGTCCTGAACTAAAGCTGCCTCTCTCTCTCTGCTCCATCTAGCCAAGGTCCTGAACTAAAGCTGACTCTCTCTCTCCCTGCACCGTCTAGACAAGGTCCTGAAATAAAGCTTTCTCTCTCTCTCTGCACCGTCCAACCAAGGTCCTGAACTAAAGCTGTCTCTCTCTCTCTCTCTCTCTCTGCAACGTCTAGCCAAGGTCCTGAACTAAAGCTGTCTCTCTCTCTCTGCAGTGTCTAGCCAAGGTCCTGAATTAACGCTGTCTCTCTCAATCTCTGCTCCGTCTAGCCATGGTCCTGTACTAAAGCTGTCTCTCTCTCTCTCTGCACCTTTTAGCCAAGGTCCTGAACTAAAGCTGTCTCTCTCTCTCTCTCTGCACCGTCTAGCCAAGGTCCTGAATTAAAGCTGTCCCTCTCTCTCTCTCTGCACCGTCTAGCCAAGGTCCTGAACTAAAGCTGTGTCTCTCTCTCTTTGCACCGACGAGCCAAGGTCCTGAACTAAAGCTGTCAATCTCTCTCTCTGCACCGTCTAGCCAAGGTCCTGAACTAAAGCTGTCTCTCTCTCTCTCTCTCTGCAACGTCTAGCCAAGGTCCTGAACTAAAGCTGTCTCTCTCTCTCTGCACCGACTAGCCAAGGTCCTGTACTAAAGCTGTCCCTCTCTCTCTCTGCTCCGTCTAACCAAGGTCCTGAACTAAAGCTGTCACTCGCATTCTGCACCGTCTAGCCAAGGTCCTGAACTAAAGCTGTCTCTCTCTCTCTCTCTCTGCATCGTCTAACCAAGATCCTGAACTCAAGCTGTCTCTCTCTCTCTATCCCTGCACCGTCTAGCCAAGATCCTGAACTAAAACTGTCTCTCTCTCTTTCACTGCCCCGTCTAGCCAAGGTCCTGAATTAAAACTGTCTCTCTCTCTTTCACTGCACCGTCTGGCCAAGGTCCTGAACTAAAGCTGCGTCTCTCTCCCACTGCACCGTCTAGCCAAGGTCCTGAACTAAAGCTGTCTCTCTCTCTCTGCATCGTCTAGCCAAGGTCCTAAACAAAAGCTGTCTCTCTCTCTCTGCACCGTCTAGCCAAGGTCCTGAACTAAAGCTGTCTCTCTCTTTTTCACCGCACCGTCTAGCCAAGGTCCTGAACTAAAGCTGTCTCTCTCTTTCTCTCTGCCCCGTCTAGCCAAGATCCTGAACTAAAGCTGTCTCTCTCTCTTTCACTGCACCGTCTAGCCAAGGTCCTGAACTAAAACTGTCTCTCTCTCTCTCACTGCACCGTCTAGCCAAGGTCCTGAATGAAAGCTGTCTCTCTCTCTCTCTCTGCAGCGTCTAGCCAAGGTCCTGAACTGAAGCTGTCTCTCTCTCACTGCACCGTCTAGCCAAGGTCCTGAACTAAAGCTGTCTCTCTCTCTCTCTGCACCGTCTAGCCAAGGTCCTGAAATAAAGCTGTCTCCCTCTCTCACTGCACCGTCTAGACAAGGTCCTGAACTAAAGCTGTCTCTCTCTCACTCTCTGCACCGTCTAGCCAAGGTCCTGAACTAAAGCTGTCTCTCTTTCACTGCACCGTCTAGACAAGGTCCTGAACTGAAGCTGTCTCTCTCTCTCTGCACCGTCTAGCCAAGGTCCTGAACTGAAGCTGTCTCTCTCTCTCTCTGCACCGTCTACGCAAGGTCCTGAACTAAAGCTGTCTCTCTCTCTCTCTCTGCACCGTCTAGCCAAGGTCCTGAACTAAAGCTGTCTCTCTCTCTCTCTGCAGCGTCTAGCCAAGGTCCTGAACTAAAGCTGTCTCTCTCTCTCTCTGCAGCGTCTAGCCAAGCTCCTGACTAAAGCTGTCACCCTCTCTCTCTCTCTGCACCGTCTAGACAAGATCCTAAACTAAAGCTGTCTCTCCCTCTCTGCACGGTCTAGCCAAGGTCCTGAACTAAAACTGTCTCTCTCACTTTCACTGCACCGTCTAGCCAAGGTCCTGAACTAAAGCTGTCTCTCTCTCTCGCTCTGCACCGTCTAGCCAAGGTCCTGAACTAAAGCTGTCTCTCTCACTCTCTGCACCGTCTAGCCAAGGTCCTGAACTAAAGCTGTCTCTCTCTCTCTCTCTGCACCATCTAGCCAAGGTCGTGAACTAAAGCTGTCTCTCTCTCTCTCTCTCTGCACCGTCTAGACTAGGTCCTGAACTAAAGCTGTCTCTCTCTCTTTCTGCACTGTCTAGACAAGGTCCTGAACTAAATCTGTCTCTCTCTCTCAGCACCGTCTAGCCAGGTTCCTGAACTAAATCTGTCTCTCTCTCTCTGCACCGTCTAGCCAAGGTCCTGAACTAAAGCTGTCTCTCTCTCACTCCGCACCGTCCAGCCAAGGTCCTGAACTAAAGCTGTCTCTCCCTCTCTCTCTCTGCAACGTCGAGCCAAGGTCCTGAACTAAAGCTGTGTCTCTCTCTCTTTGCACCGTCTAGCCAAGGTCCTGAACTAAAGCTGTCAATCTCACTCTCTGCACCGTCTAGCCAAGGTCCTGAACTAAAGCTGTCTCTCTCTCTCTCTCTCTCTGCAACGTCTAGCCAAGGTCCTGAACTAAAGCTGTCTCTCTCTCTCTCTCTCTGCACCGTCTAACCAAGGTCCTGAACTAAAGCTGTCTCTCTCTCTCTCTGCACCGTCTAGCCAAGGTCCTGAATTAAAGTTGTCTCTCTCTCACACTGCACCGTCTAGCCAAGTTCCTGAACTAAAGCTGTTTCTCTCTCTCTCTGCACCGTCTAGCCAAGGTCCTGAACTAAAGCTGTCTCTCTCTCTCTCACTGCACCGTCTAGCCAAGGTCCTGAACTAAAGCTGTCTCTCTCTCTATCCCTGCACCGTCTAGCCAAGGTCCTGAACTAAAGCTGTCTCTCTCTCACTCTCTGCAACGTCTACCCAAGGTCCTGAACTAAAGCTGTCTCTCTCTCTCTCTGCACCGTCTAGCCAAGATCCTGAACTAAAGCGGTCTCTCTATCTCTCTCTGCATCGTCTAGCAAAGTTCCTGTACTAAAGCTGTCTCTCTCTCTCACTGCACCGTCTAGCCAAGGTCCTGAACTAAAGCTGTCTCTCTCACTCTCTGCACCGTCTAGCCAAGGTCCTGAACTAAAGCTGTCTCTCTCTCTCTCTCTGCACCATCTAGCCAAGGTCCTGAACTAAAGCTGTCTCTCTCTCACTGCAACATCTAGCCAACGTCCTGAACTAAAGCTGTCTCTCTCTCTCACTGCACCGTCTAGCCAAGGTGCTGAACTAAAGCTGTCTCTCTCTCTCTCTCTGCACCATCTAGCCAAGGTCCTGAAGTAAAGCTTTCTCTCTCTCTCTGCACCGTCTAGCCAAGGTCCTGAACGGAAGCTGTCTCTCTCTCACTCCGCACCGTCCAGCCAAGGTCCTGAACTAAAGCTGTCTCTCTCTCTCTCTCTCTGCAACGTCGAGCCAAGGTCCTGAACTAAAGCTGTCTCTCTCTCTCTGCAGCTTCTAGCCAAGGTCCTGAACTAACGCTGTCTCTCTCAATCTCTGCTCCGTCTAGCCATGGTCCTGTACTAAAGCTGTCTCTCTCTCTCTCTGCACCGTCTAGCCAAGGTCCTGAATTAAAGCTGTCCCTCCCTCTCTCTCTGCACCGTCTAGCCAAGGTCCTGAACTAAACCTGTGTCTCACTCTCTTTGCACCGTCTAGCCAAGGTCCTGAACTGAAGCTGTCAATCTCACTCTCTGCACCATCTAGCCAAGGTCCTGAACTAAAGCTGTCTCTCTCTCTCTCTCTCTGCAACGTCTAGCCAAGGTCCTGAACTAAAGCTGTCTCTCTCTGTCTGCACCGTCTCGCCAAGGTCCTGAACTAAAGCTGTCTCTCTCTCTCTCTGCACCGTCTAGCCAAGGTCCTGAATTAAAGCTGTCTCTCTCTCACACTGCACCGTCTAGCCAAGTTCATGAACTAAAGCTGCCTCTCTCTCTCACTGCACCGTCTAGCCAAGATCCTGATCTAATGCTGTCTCTCTCTCTCTCTCTACACCGTCTCGCCAAGATGCTGAACTAAAGCTGTCTCTCTCTCTCTCTGCACCGTCTAGCCAAGGTCCTGAACTAAAGCTGTCTCTCTCTCTCTCACTGCACCGTCTAGCCAAGGTCCTGAACTAAAGCTGTCTCTCTCTCTATCCCTGCACCGTCTAGCCAAGGTCCTGAACTAAAGCTGTCTCTCTCTCACTCTCTGCAACGTCTACCCAAGGTCCTGAACTAAAGCTGTCTCTCTCTCTCTCTGCACCGTCTAGCCAAGATCCTGAACTAAAGCGGTCTCTCTATCTCTCTCTGCATTGTCTCGCGAAGTTCCTGTACTAAAGCTGTCTCTCTCTCTCACTGCACCGTCTAGCCAAGGTCCTGAACTAAAGCTGTCTCTCTCACTCTCTGCACTGTCTAGCCAAGGTCCTGAACTGAAGCTGTCTCTCTCTCTCTCTCTGCACCATCTAGCCAAGGTCCTGAACTAAAGCTGTCTCTCTCTCACTACAACATCTAGCCAACGTCCTGAACTAAAGCTGTCTCTCTCTCTCTCACTGCACCGTCTAGCCAAGGTGCTGAACTAAAGCTGTCCAATTCCAATTCCAATTCAAATGCTTTATTGGCATGAAAGTTTACAGAGAACCATATTGCCAAAGCTTACATAGCAAAAAGGTACAGTTTTCCAACATTCTGTAGGTGTCAATCGATTTGACATTTGTTGGTGACATACAATATTACTTTTAAACAATATTAATTTTAAACAGTCTTTGTACTTCATTTGGTACGCTCAATATTAATTTTAAACAGTCTTAATTTTTAAACAGACCTCAGGTTGTGACATGTTGTTACATATTTGGCCCCAAGGTATGGTCTGTCTCCTTCTCCTAGGACTAATCTCAATTTTGACAGGTCATCCAATTCCTTGAAATCTGCGGTTGTTTGGCTTAGCTTGTTGAATAATATGTTTCTTGATGTGTTGAATTTTTCGCATTTTTGGAGGAAATGTCTCTCTCTCTCTCTCTGCACCATCGAGCCATGGTCCTGAAGTGAAGCTTTCTCTCTCTCTCTGCACCGTCTAGCCAAGGTCCTGAACTGAAGCTGTCTCTCTCTCTCACTGCACCGTCTAGCCAAGATCCTGAACTAAAGCTGTCTCTCTCTCTCACTGCAGCGTCTAGCCAAGGTCCTGAACTAAAGCTGTCTCACTCTCTCTGCACCGTCTAGCCAAGGTCCTGAACTAAAGCTGTCTCTCTATCTCTCACTGCACCGTCTAGACAAGGTCCTGAACTAAAGCTGTCTCTCTCTCACTGCACCATCCAGACAAGGTCCTGAACTAAAGCTGTCTCTCTCCCTCTCTCTGCACCATCTAGCCAAGGTCCTGAACTAAAGCTGTCTCTCTCTCTCTCTGCATCGTCTAGCCAAGGTCCTGAACTAAAGCTGTCTCTCTCTCTCACTGCACCGTCTAGACAAGGTCCTGAACTAAAGCTGTCTCTCTCTCTCACTGCACTGGCTAGCCAAGGTCCTGAATTAAAGCTGTCTCTCTCTCTCTCTGTACCGTCTAGCCAAGGCCCTCAACTAAAGCTGTCTCTCTCTCTTTCTCTGCACCGTCTAGCCAAGGTCCTGAACTAAGGCAGTCACTCTCTCTCTCTGCACCGTCTAGCCAAGGTCCTGAAGTAAAGCTGTCTCTCTCTCTCTCTGCACCGTCGAGCCAAGGTCCTGAACTAAAGCTGTCTCTCTTTCTCTGCAGCGTCTAGCCAAGGTCCTGAACTAAAGCTGTCTCTCTCTCTCTCTGCACCGTCTAGCCAAGGTCCTGAACTAAAGCTGTCTCTCTCTCTCACTGCACCGTCTAGCCAAGGTCCTGAACTAAAGCTGTCTCTCTCTCTCTCTGCGCCATCTAGCCAAGGTCCTGAACTAAAGCTGACTCACTCTCTTTCACCGCACCGTCTAGCCAAGGTCCTGAACTAAAGCTATCTCTCTCTCTCTCTGCGCCATCTAGCCAAGGTCCTGAACTAAAGCTGACTCACTCTCTTTCACCGCACCGTCTAGCCAAGGTCCTGAAATAAAGCTGTCTCTCTCTCTCTTTGCAACGTCCAGCCAAGGTCCTGAACTAAAGCTGCCTCTTTCTCTCTCTCTGCACCGTCTAGCCAAGGTCCTGAACTAAAGCTGTCTCTCTCTCTCACTGCACCGTCTAGCCAAGGTCCTGAACTAAAGCTGTCTCTCTCTCTCTCTCTGCACCGTCTAGCCAAGGTCCTGAACTAAAGCTGTCTCTCTCTCTCTGCACCCTCTAGCCAAAGTCCTGAACTGAAGCTGTCTCTCTCTCTCACTGCACCGTCTAGCCAAGGTCCTGAACTAAAGCTGTCTCTCTCTCTCACTGCAGCGTCTAGCCAAGGTCCTGAACTAAAGCTGTCTCTCTCTCTCTGCACCCTCTAGCCAAGGTCCTGAACTGGAGCTGTCTCTCTCTCTCTCTGCACCGTCTAGCCAAGGTCCTGAACTAAAGCTGTCTCTCTATCTCTCACTGCACCGTCTAGACAAGGTCCTGAACTAAAGCTGTCTCTCTCTCTCACTGCACCATCTAGACAAGGTCCTGAACGAAAGCTGTCTCTCTCCCTCTCTCTGCACCGTCTAGCCAAGGTCCTGAACTAAAGCTGTCTCTCTCTCTCTCACTGCACCGTCTAGACAAGGTCCTGAACTAAAGCTGTCTCTCTCTCTCACTGCACCGGCTAGCCAAGGTCCTGAATTAAAGCTGTCTCTCTCTCTTTCTCTGCACCGTCTAGCCAAGGTCCTGAACTAAGGCTGTCTCTCTCTCTCTCTGCACCCTCTAGCCAAGGTCCTGAACTAAAGCTGTCTCTCTTTCTCTGCAGCGTCTAGCCAAGGTCCTGAACTAAAGCTGTCTCTCTCTCTCTCTGCACCGTCGAGCCAAGGTCCTGAACTAAAGCTGTCTCTCTCTCTCACTGCACCGTCTAACCAAGGTCCTGAACTAAAGCTGTCTCTCTCTCTCTCTGCACCGTCTAGACAAGGTCCTGATCTAAAGCTGTCTCTCTCTCTCTCTGCACCGTCTAGCCAAAGTCCTGATCTACAGCTGTTGCTCTCTCTCTCTCCACCGTCTAGACAAGGTCCTGATCTAAAGCTATCTCTCTCTCTCTCTGCGCCGTCTAGCCAAGGTCCTGAACTAAAGCTGACTCTCTCTCTTTCTCCGCACCGTCTAGCCAAGGTCCTGAACTAAAGCTGTCTCTCTCTCTCTTTGCAACGTCTAGCCAAGGTCCTGAACTAAAGCTGACTCTCTCTTTCTACACCGTCTAGTCAAGGTCCTGAACTAAAGCTGACTCTCTCTCTCTTTCTCCGCACCGTCTAGCCAAGGTCCTGAACTGAAGCTGTCTCTCTCTCTCACTGCACCATCTAGCCAAGATCCTGAACTAAAGCTGTCTCTCTCTCTCACTGCAGCGTCTAGCCAAGGTCCTGAACTAAAGCTGTCTCGCTCTCTCTCTGCAGCGTCTAGCCAAGGTCCTGAACTAAAGCTGTCTCGCTCTCTCTCTGCACCGTCTAGCCAAAGTCCTGAACTGAAGCTGTCTCTCTCTCTCACTGCACCGTCTAGCCAAGGTCCTGAACTAAAGCTGTCCAATTCCAATTCCAATTGCAATTCCAATTCAAATGCTTTATTGGCATGAAAGTTTACAGAGAACCATATTGCCAAAGCTTACATAGCAAAAAGGTACAGTTTTCCAACATTCTGTAGGTGTCAATCGATTTGACATTTGTTGGGTACATACAATATTACTTTTAAACAATATTAATTTTAAACAGTCTTTCTACTTCATTTGGTACGTTCAATATTAATTTTAAACAGTCTTAATTTTAAACAGTCCTCAGGTTGTGACATGTTGTTACATATTTGGCCCCAAGGTATGGTCTGTCTCCTTCTCCTAGGACTAATCTCAATTTTGACAGATCATCCAATTCCTCGAAATCTGGGGTTGTTTGGCTTAGCTTGTTGAATAATATGTTTCTTGATGTGTTGAATTTTTCGCATTTTAGGAGGAAATGCATTTCTGTTTCAACCTCGCCGGCCAGACATTGATCGCATATTCTATTCTCTCTAGGCTGCCAGGATTTCTTGTATCTGCCTTTTTCAATTTCCAGTTGGTGGTCGCTTAGTCTGTACCTGGTGAGGGTCTGTCTCTGTTTTGTGTCTCTGATGGTCGTGAGGTAGTCTGCCAGTTTATATTCTCTTTTTAGGGCCCGGTAACATTCTACTCTGCTTTGGCTTTCGGTTATTTTGTTCCAATGTTCCAGGTAGGTTTCTTTGCATTTTTTAATGATTTGGTTCACTCGGATTGGTGTTTGGACGGCTGTGTTGGTCTGGGGCTGGTCAGGGTCCGGCTGAGTACTTAGTTTCAGTAGCAGCTGACTCAGGGGACTCTTTTCTGGGTTTAGCTCTTGGGTCTGAAAGGCTTTGAAATGAAGGGTGTCTGGGGAGCTAGATTTGAGGTGATTTAGGAAGTTTAGTGCTCGTTTTTGGATGTTTATTATCAGTGGGTATCTGCCTAGTTCGGCTCTGCATGCATTTGTTGGCGTTTTTCTTTGGGTGCGAAGGATGCTTCGGCAGAATTCTGCATGTAGGGCTTCTATTGTGTGTTTTTCCCATTTAGTGTAGCTTTGGTGATTTAGCGGGCCCCATACTTCACTACCGTACAGTGCAATGGGCAGGATTATGCTGTCAAATATTTTGAGCCAGATTTTGATTGGGATTTGGAAGTTGTAGAATTTTCTTTTAATTGCATATAGGGCTCTTCGGGCTTTTTCTTTTAGTGCATTCACTGCTATGCTGAAGCTCCCTGATGCTGTAATAGTTAGACCAAGGTAGGTGTAGCTCATAGTGTGTCCTATAGTGGTATCACTGACGGTAAACTGGTATTTGTTTTCCTGACATCTGGGCCTTTTTTGAAAAATCATGATGTTGGTTTTCTTTAGATTTACTGTTAGAGCCCAATTTTGGCAGTATTTGTCGAGTAGGTCTAGTTGTTGCTGTAATCCCTGTTCTGTGGGAGACAGCAGAACCAGGTCGTCCGCATAGAACAGGGATTTCACTTCTCCATCCAGGAGACGGAGACCTGGTGACTCGCTTTGCTCCAGCATGTCTGCTAATTCATTTATGTATATGTTGAACAGGGTCTCTCTCTCTCACTGCAGCATCTAGCCAAGGTGCTGAACTAAAGCTGTCTCTCTCTCTCTGCACCCTCTTGCCAACGTCCTGAACTAAAGCTGTCTCTCTCTCTCTCTGCACCGTCTAGCCAAGGTCCTGAACTAAAGCTGTCTCTCTATCTCTCACTGCACCGTCTAGACAAGGTCCTGAACTAAAGCTGTCTCTCTCTCACTGCACCATCTAGACAAGGTCCTGAACGAAAGCTGTCTCTCTCCCTCTCTCTGCACCGTCTAGCCAAGGTCCTGAACTAAATCTGTCTCTCTCTCTCTCTGCACCGTCTAGCCAAGGTCCTGAACTAAAGCTGTCTCTCTCTCTCTCTGCACCGTCTAGCCAAGGCCCTGAACTAAAGCTGCCTCTCTTTCTCTGCAGCGTCTAGCCAAGGTCCTGAACTAAAGCTCTCTCTCTCTCTCACTGCACCGTCTAGACAAGGTCCTGAACTAAAGCTGTCTCTCTCTCTCACTGCACCGGCTAGCCAAGGTCCTGAATTAAAGCTGTCTCTCTCTCTTTCTCTGCACCGTCTAGCCAAGGTCCTGAACTAAGGCTGTCTCTCTCTCTCTCTGCACCGTCTAGCCAAGGTCCTGAACTAAAGCTGTCTCTCTCTCTCTCTGCACCGTCTAGCCAAGGCCCTGAACTAAAGCTGCCTCTCTTTCTCTGCAGCGTCTAGCCAAGGTCCTGAACTAAAGCTGTCTCTCTCTCTCTCTGCACCGTCTAGCCAAGGTCCTGAACTAAAGCTGTCTCTCTCTCTCACTGCACCGTCTAGCCAAGGCCCTGAACTAAAACTGTCTCTCTCTCTCTCTGCACCGTCTAGACAAGGTCCTGATCTAAAGCTGTCTCTCTCTCTCTCTGCACCGTCTAGCCAAAGTCCTGATCTACAGCTGTTGCTCTCTCTCTCTCCACCGTCTAGACAAGGTCCTGATCTAAAGCTATCTCTCTCTCTCTCTGCGCCGTCTAGCCAAGGTCCTGAACTAAAGCTGACTCTCTCTCTTTCTCCGCACCGTCTAGCCAAGGTCCTGAACTAAAGCTGTCTCTCTCTCTCTTTGCAACGTCTAGCCAAGGTCCTGAACTAAAGCTGACTCTCTCTTTGTACACCGTCTAGTCAAGGTCCTGAACTAAAGCTGACTCTCTCTCTCTTTCTCCGCACCGTCTAGCCAAGGTCCTGAACTAAAGCTGCCTCTTTCTCTCTCTCTGCACTGTCTAGCGAAGGTCGTGAACTAAAGCTGTCTCTCTCTCTCTGTGCGCCGTCTAGACAATGTCCTGAACTAAAGCTGTCCCTCTCTCTCTCTGCACCTTCTAGCCAAGGTCCTGAACTAAAGCTGTCTCTCTCTCGCTCTCTGTGCACCCTCTAGCCAAGGTCCTGTACTAATGCTGTCTCTCTCTCTCTCACTGCACCGTCTAGCCAGGTTCTGAACTAAAGCTGTCTATCTCTCTTTCACTGCACCGTCTAGCCAAGGTTCTGAACTAAAGCTGTCTCTCTCTCTCTCACTGCACCGTCTAACCAAGCTCCTTAACTAAAGCTGTCTCTCTCTCTCTCTGCGCTGTCTAGACAAGGTCCTGAACCAAAGCTGTCTCTCTCTCTCACTGCACCGTCTAGCCAGGTCCTGAACTAAAGCTGTCTCTCTCTCTTTCACTGCACCATCCAGCCAAGGTCCTGAACTAAAGCTGTCTCTCTCTCTCTCTCTGCACCGTCTAGCCAAGGTCCTGAACTAAAGCTGTCTCTCTCTCTCTCTCTGCACCGTCTAGCCAAGGTCCTGAACTAAAGCTGTCTCTCTCTCTCTCTCACTGCATCGTCTAGCCAAGGTCCTGAATGAAAGCTATCTCTCTCTCTTTCACTGCACCGTCTAGCCAAGATCCTGAAATAAAGCTGTCTCTCTCTCTCTCTCTGCACCGTCTAGCCAAGATCCTGAACTAAAGTTGTCTCTCTCTCTCTGCACCGCCTAGCCAAGGTCCTGAATTAAAGCTGTCTCTCTCTCTCTCTGCACCGTCTCGCCAAGGTGCTGAATGAAAGCTGTCTCCCTCTGTCACTGCACCGTCTAGACAAGGTCCTGAACTAAAGCTGTCTCTCTCTCTTCCTCCGCACCGTCTCGCCAAGGTCCTGAACTAAAGCTGTCTCTCTCTCACTCTCTGCAACGTCTAGCCAAGGTCCTGAACTAATGCTGTCACTCGCTCTCTGCACTCTCTAGCCAAGGTCCTGAACTAAAGCTGACTCTCTCTCTTTCTCCGCACTGTCTGGCCAAGGTCCTGAACTAAAGCTGTCTCTCTCTCACTCTCTGCGCCGTCTAGCCAAGGTTCTGAACTAAAGCTGTCTCTCTCTCTCCCTGCACCGTCTAGCCAAGGTCCTGAACTAAAGCTGTCTCTCTCTCTGCACCGTCTAGCCAAGGTCCTGAACTAAAGCTGTCTCTCTCTCTCTCTGCACCGTCTAGCCAAGGTCCTGAACTAAAGCTTTCTCTCTCTCTCTCTGCATCGTCTTGCCAAGGTCCAGAACTGAAGCTCTCTCTCTCTTTCACGGCACCGTCTCGACAAGGTCCTGAACTGAAGCTGCCTCTATCTCTCTGCACCGTCTAGCCAAGATCCTGAACTAAAGTTGTCTCTCTCTCTCTCTGCACCGTCTAGCCAAGGTCCTGAACAAAACTGCCTCTCTCTCTCTCTCTGCACCGTCTAACCAAGGTCCTGAACTAAAGCTGTCTCTCTCTCCCTGCACCGTCTAACCAAGGTCCTGAACTAAAGCTGTCTCTCTCTCTCTGCACCGTCTAGCCAAGGTCCTGAACTAAAGCTGTCTCTCTCTCTCTGCATCGTCTAGCCAAGGCCCTGAACTAAAGCTGTCTCTCTCTCAATGCACCCTCTAGCCAAGGTCCTGAACTAAAGCTGTCTCTCTCTCACTTCCTCCGCACCGTCTGGCCAAGGTCCTGAACTTAAGCTGTCTCTCTCTCTCTCTGCACCGTCTAGCCCTGGTCCTGAACTAAAGCTGCCTCTTTCTCTCACTGCAGCGTCTAGCCAAGGTACGGAAATAAAGCTGTCTCTCTCTCTCTCTGTGCATCGTCTAGCCAAGGTCCTGAACTAAAGCTGTCTCTCTCTCTCTCTCTGCACCGTCTAGCCAAGGTCCTGAACTAAAGCTGTCTCTCTTTCTCTGCACTGTCTAGACAAGGTCCTGAACTAAAGCTGTCTCTCTCTCTCTCTCTCTCTGCACCGTCTAACCAAGTTCCTGAACTAAAGCTGTCTCTCTCTCTCACTGCTCCGCTAGCCAAGGTCCTGAACTAAAGCTGTCTCTTTCTCTCACTGCACCGTCTAGCCAAGGTGTGGAAATAAAGCTGTCTCTCTCTCTCTGTGCACTGTCTAGCCAAGGTCCTGAACGAAAGCTGTCTCTCACTCTGCACCCTCTAACTGAAGGGGTTAAAATGAACCCTCTCAGAATTCAGACAGCCGAGCTGACCACTACTTAAGTGATGCCAGCAAAATTAAAATCAGAACAAAGGAGTGGGGTCATGTGAAAGTGAATAAGAACTAAAAGAAACCAGGTTGAGATAAGAAATATCACAATAAAAATTGACTTACGTAAAAAGGCAAAACAAACAAAGAACAATGTGAGAAGCTTTGAAAAACCAAGATAAGACGCAGTTGTGGGACCAGACAGAATATGTGCGTTTTGCGTAAGCGATGAGGAATATGCTGCTTTAGCTAAAAATTGTAGGCACAGCCGAATATAGGGGTCATGGGAATTTGACCTGTAACCAAAGGCATAGTAAGATGTAACTAAACTTTACTAATCCTGAAAAGAATCCATATGTGATCAGGTGATTATTGTAATACAATGTGATCAGGTGATTATTGTAATACAATGTGATCAGGTGATTATTGTAATACAATGTGATTGGATGAAAATGGAATAAAAAGCTGTACCAACCAAGAGAGAACGAGAAGGTGCTCGCGCAGACCGCGGTGTCTGAGACTCTTCTCCCAGAGCTCTGATAATAAACTGCATCTTTTTACTTTTACACGGTTTAGATGTGAATTTATTTTCACCACAACTAATTGGCGCTGCGAGCAGGGTACTTCGGGGCTGGAAGACCGCCTGCACCAGTGAACAGGGCGAGTAGTCAAATCTTGACCGTCCAGAAATTGGATCACTCGGAAGGGCGGTGTGACAGCGACGCAGTACCAAAAGAATCTGGTATCCGTGACGGGTGAGAGATGCAGTTTAAATAGTGGATAAGTTCAAATAGTGGATAAGTCTAAATAAGTGGTTAAGTTGATTGACGCCTGATGTGTTATTTCAGAATGTAAATGTCTCGAGGACCCATACTGAGCCGGAATTAAGAGGGCAATTGGGCCCCACGTGAAGGCCAGAGTTAAGTGGGAATCCGAGACAGACAAAAGTCTCTCTGTTGTGTTGCCTTGCGGGACGTACTGTATTATTGGGGCAGTAATTCCTCCCCAAACGCGTGAGTACGGAAGGGGTACTCACGCGTCTGGCCGGAGGAAATGCCGGTTTTCAGCATGCACAGCGCATGCGCTGAAAACCGGCATTTCCGCTCCTCTAACCCAAGAGGTGAAGAGGCTAGCGCGTGCGCTGTTGGGGGCAGCGCGTGCGTCTTGGATTTCCTCTGTTTTGGGGGATTTGCGCATGTCTAAAGGCCTCCGGTCTTTCCGCTTGTAAAAAGCACACGTAAGTATTTATTTTTACAGGTAAGTGGTGTTTTAGTGCAATTTAGAAAAAAATTTCCACATGTTTATTATTTTAAAGAATCTACAATAAGGTAAGTTTAGTTTTAGACCCTTTTTATTAAAAATTTATTTTTTTCAAAAAAAAAAATTATTGTTTAAATTATCTTTTTTAACTTATTTATACTTAATTTAATGATTGGGATGTTTTTTTAAATTTTATTTAAAGTTTAAGTAGTGTTTTGGGGTGCAGTACTTCTCATGAGTTTGACAGTTCTTACTCTCAAACTTATGAATGAAGTTTCCCCTCCCCTGATTGGCTGAACAGTGCTCACCTGATCCCAGCCGGCACATCGCACTAACTACGCCACTGGGTCAGGTTAGCACAGCGCGCCGACAGCTGAACCGGGCCACTGACAGGAAATCCACTGCGGGCCAGGTTTCAGGTGTCGGCGCAGCGGGTAAGTGCACATCGGGGGCTTGCACGCGCGGCAAGCCCCCGACACCAAGTTCTGGGCCAATGTATTAACGGCTGCAAGTGAAATAATCACCTCTGACAGCGAGATAGTTACAAGTCAGGACCGCCATCACTAGTGGTGGATGATAGGTAGACCTCTGAGAACGAGTTACTAGGGAGGACCGGAATGCGGTAGACTAGTATCAAAAATAATACATTATGGCAGAAGGCGGAGGCCCAGATTGGGGACCGCCGGGATCATTGAGTTGGCTCTATGCTGACGATCAGAAAGGTTTGATAGATAAGATGAAAAAGGATGGATGGGATCCGTCTAAGGTACCAGTGTACCAACGAGAATGGTGGGAGACACAAAAGGGAAGTAAGACAAAGAAAGCGGGAGTTATATTGGTACACCAATTAGTAACGGTCATTCAAAAGACCGAGGAAATTAAAATGAAAATCTACAGGAGCAGGTGACAAAATTAGAGGAAAAAAAATTGGCAAAACTAAAGGATAAACAAGGAGAAAGAAGATAGGGACACCGATGGAAAAAGAGAAAAAAAAAGAGAAACTTAAAGTTTTACTGACATGGAAGTTATTAACATTTGTGCTGAGACAAATAAAACACAAGATTTTCTGAGTGAAAGGAACCTTAAAAAATGCTGGAATTTCAGTTTGTGTGAAAGTTTTCCTGACTAAGAATGTTTAAGAAGTTACAGTATTTCTTTTGTCTGAAAGTCTGTCTTTAAAAGAAAGATTCTGTTATGTTTGTTTTAGCTCCACCCACTTCTCTGTGTTAAAAGCGTTTAAATCTTTTGTCTTGTCTTGGATTTTGGAAGTTTTAAGAATGTGCGAATAAGATTGTGCCCCAAGAATTGAAAAAAACCTTTGAAATAATTTAAGTTAAGCTGGTGTGTAAAAACTGAGAAGAGCAACAAAAGGTCTGTTCAATGAAAGATTAAGTTTCAGTCTAAGATTTAACCTTGGAGTCACGGTTGCTATGGTGAAATCTTCTAAAGCAGTTTGATTTGATAAGAAAATATGATGTAATTTACTGTTTTTTGCAAGAATGTGCTATTTTGGTTTGTTTGTCTGTTCGTAGTTTTACAAAAGATAAGCTTCTGCCTTAAAGTTACAGTTGCCAATGTGCTTGGAAGAAAATTAATTTGAATGTTTACAAGATCTGGATTAAATTGGAGTTATGAGGTTAATTAACCTATTAAAACCAGACTTTCATTGTGGCCACGGTGAAATTTTGGTTGGTGTAAATTTGTGTAGACCGCATCGAATAAGATAACTCCGCTCCACAAGAACATCCGATAGTTGCAGAGTTCCTTACAAAGACTTACTTAGCTTGTGAACTTTGCTCAATCCCGTCTTTCTTCACTGTCCATATTACCTCCGTGTTCGTGTTTAGTTAAAGTGTGAAAACACAACTGTCTTTCGATCAGGAAAGTTCTTTTTTTTGATTTATGTGAATTGACGCAGTTGCGTGCATTTGATAATGTTTTGCTCCACCTTCTTAAAAACCTGCAAAGGAGTTAACCCTTTCCACTGACAGCTGTTTAAGTTCACCAAGCAACAACTTTAGTATAAAATCTAAAGATATTGGACATTATTAAATTTAAGTTTCTTAATTTTAAGTTATTATTTCACCACAGTGACAGAGGGAAAATTAAGATTTGATAAATTAACCCCTTGGGCTCTAAGCAGAGTCACAATGGATTCCCTTCTTTCTTTTGTTATATGGAAGTTACCTTGTAAACTAATTGCAGCACTTCTGTCTCTAATGTTAAAAACACTGTTTAAGCTACCTAGCCTGAGAATCACTTGTTTCTGAAATAGGAAATGGAAGATAAATTGATAGAGATGAAATTTAACATTGACAAAACCTGTCAGTTCAACTGTACTGCTATTTGGATTTTGGGATAATTTTGAAATGACAAAATGGACTCAGGCACTATATATTTGGTTACTTTTGGGAAAATAAAAGATCCTCTAAAAATAATGATAATAAAGTGTGTTAATAACTTGGATCAAGTGAGAACGTTTGATCTATGTTTTCTATCTTAAACATTGTACTGGACAATAAAGTTTTTCCAGGACTCATGAATGAGATATGAATGGTAATTAAAGGAAAGTGATTGAGAGTGTAAGATTGAAACAGGAGAATTACACTACTGAATGAGAACTTGCAAAATGCTCTCAGGCAGTTTAAAAGAGCAGAAACAAAACTGAAAAAAAAATCAGTCTGAACTCGATGATCTGAAACAAGAAGAAAATAATTTGAACGACCGCTTACTAAATCTCCAGGTAGATTGCCAGACCAAGGAAGAACTGGTTTCAGACTTGGAGAATAAATTAATGAAGTCAAAGCAGAATGAAAATTCTCTTGCCTCCCTTCTAGCTGAGAAGGAAGATGCTTTACTTGAAAAAGTTGACAGGTTAAAGCAGTTTTCGGAAAACATTGAGGAAAGTCAGGCAACAATAGAGACCGTGGAAAAAGAAAAGTTGAATCTTGAGAATAACTTTAAGCAACAGATTATGCTTTTAGAGAGCCTAATAGCTGAGAAAACCACATTAGTGAAAGCACAAATACAGGAAAGAGCACTTCAGGAGAAAGAAATGGAAGAGATTAATGTAGGGCTAGTTACTGCTAAAAATCAGCTTGAAATCAAGCAGGCTGAAGTGGCCAGATTACAGGCAGAGGGCCAAGAGCTCAGGTCAAAGCTTAAATAGCAGCAAGTAAGACCCTGAAGAAGTATTCAGCCATTAGACGACTACAATCTTTCGATAAGATACCTGAAAGCCCGAGAAAGGCTTGTATCAGACGGCATGGGTGGCATGATATTGAGTGTGCAAATGTGATTTGTTACGTATGAGGTAATTACCATCCAGGAATGTATGGTGAATCTGCACTGAAGAACGGCTCTCAGACATGCTCAGTTACTTGACAACAGCAAGACATGAAATGGTTAATGTGGCTCAGGAGAGCGAGACAACTTTTAAAGCATACTCCATCGAGAAACTATCTAATTAATGAAACAATCAGGATAGAGTTAAACACACTGGTACCTGTTAGAGGGATTAAAGTTGAAGTGGAGAGTTACATGGAATCTAGATTGGTACAATTGAGGGCCAAGGAGAAATCATGTTTAGTAAAGAATTATCCACAAGATGGATACACGCAAAAGAGATCTGGAGAATCTTTTAAATCCATGATTTGTTGATTAGATGTTAAACTGTAATGTCGCTTGAAATGATTGTAAGACTGAATTTAACTGTGACTGTAATAATTGTGTTTTGTAGGTAACAGGGTGTGGGAAAAACCAGTACGAATCCAGTATGAGGTGATTTTAGTGGTGCCTCCTGTGTCACTATTACTGCAATTACCATGCTTTACGGGTCTAACAGGACCTGTCCCATCAACCAACATGTTTTTAAGTATGAGCTACACGATTATGTGGCACAATTCGGATACTCGGATATGACATTCCCCTGTTGTTTGTGGGTTTCAGTGAGCTCATGATGCGACTGAACTCCTCCCTAAAGCATTTTTATGTTTTGGAGCAAGACACCTCGAGAATAGATATTGAAATTGACAGCATAGGGGACAACTCACATTGATGGGATATTGGGCTTAATACATCAGCACACCCTTAGGTTTGTATTATTTCACATGCTCTGGTAGTTATCCAACTTGTAATGATAGTGTATTTGATATATGTAACGTGTGTAGTAAGACTTTGATACATAATCCAATTGGGTACTCATGCCCATGACTAACCAGCACTAGCAAATTAATTGAGCACACCGAAAGAGAAGATCCGAAGCAATGTAGAGGAGACCCCAGGTGGGGTAACATCGGGAAAGATAGAAGAAACAGAGGATATCCCAGGCGGGGCAGAATTGGAACACCGGAACAGTGAATTGAATTTGAGTAAGGGGTCAGAGGTTGCTCCTTCTCCTCAAAGGAATGGACTGTAAGGAAGGGAGAAATCTTCAAGACTCCCTACTAACTAACGCCCAAGTTGAGAGAGCAATAAGAGCTAGCTAGATTAGTCAAGAGTCGATTGTCAGAAGTCAATAAGGATATTTCCTTCTCAAAAAAAAAAGGGAATTGTAAGAAATAGCTATTAGATTCAAAAATGGGTTTTAATTCTTAGACCAGGGACTGACAACAGACAAGCGGAAAAAGATAGCGTAAATACCAGCAAGGTCGAATATCAAGCATCAAAAGACAAATAGAAATGATAAGGGAATGGTAAAATGCAAGGAAACAGGGAGGCTAGCACCTGCTAGATAATAAGGAGCCACGAAACCCCAGGGGAAGGTTGGTGGAGTTGGCTATTGGGAGGATCTTGGAGTTCATATCTGACGCATGGACTTATAATTGTTATTATAGTTGTAGTATTGTTTTGTGTCATGATGACGGTTTTGAATGTATGTTGTAGGGCAGCTGTGTCCCGAATAGTGCCGGTTGCTATAGTTGATATAATCGAGATTGAGCCAGAAACCGAACAGTTAATGCGGGATAATGAACTGATAGAAGAAGGTACATACATGTAAAGCTCTTCAATCATTTGCACAGACTACCACGCCCAGAACAAGATAGACAAAGGGGAAAGATGAACTTAGGTACTAAGTTTAAGCCATCAGTATAGGAGCAATCCCGGGGATGGTAAAAGTGGAAAAGAAGTTGGTAACCCTAGCCAAAGTCTAAATTTGGTGTGGGACCAACAGGAGGGACTGAAGGGGTTAAAATGAACCCTCTCAGAATTCAGACAGCCGAGGTGACCACTACTTAAGTGATGCCAGCAAAATTAAAATCAGAACAAAGGAGTGTGAAAGTGAATAAGAACTAAAAGAAACCAGGTTGAGATAAGAAATATCACAATAAAAATTGACTTACGTAAAAAGGCAAAACTAAACAAAGGACAATGTGAGAAGCTTCGAAAAACCAAGATAAGACGCAGTTGTGGGACCAGACAGAATATGTGCGTTTTGCGTAAGCGATAAGGAATATGCTGCTTTAGCTAAAAATTGTAGACACAGCAGAATATAGGGGTCATGGGAATTTGACCTGTAACCAAAGGCATAGTAAGATGTAACTAAACTTTACTAATACTGAAAAGAATCCATATGTGATCAGGTGATTATTGTAATACAATGTGATCAGGTGATTATTGTAATACAATGTGATTGGATGAAAATAGAATAAAAAGCTGTACCAACCAAGAGAGAACGAGAAGGTGCTCGCACAGACCGCGGGGTCTGAGACTCTTCTCCCAGAGCTCTGATAATAAACTGCATCTTTTTACTTTTACACGGTTTAGATGTGAATTTATTTTCACCACAACATAACCAAAGTCCTGAACTAAAGCTGTCTCCCGCTCTCACTGCACCGTCTAGCCAAGGTCCTGAACTAAAGCTGTCTCTCTCTCACTCAGCACCGTCTAGCCAAGGTCCTGAACTAAACCTGTCTCTCTCTCTCACTGCGCCGTCTAGCCAAGGTCCTGAACTAAAGCTGTCTCTCTCTCTCACTGCACCGTCTAGCCAAGGTCCTGAACTAAAGCTGACTCTCTCTCTCACTGCGCCGTCTAGCCAAGGTCCTGAACTAAAGCTGTCTCTCTCTCTCACTGCGCCGTCTAGCCAAGGTCCTGAACTAAAGCTGTCTCTCTCTCTCACTGCGCCGTCTAGCCAAGGTCCTGAACTAAAGCTGTCTCTCTCTCTCACTGCACCGTCGAGCCAAGGTCCTGAACTAAAGCTGTCTCTCTCTCTCACTGCACCGTCCAGCCAAGGTCCTGAACTAAAGCTGTCTCTCTCTCTCTCTGCACCATCTAGCCAAGGTCCTGAACTAAAGCTGTCTCTCTCTCTCACTGCGCCGTCTAGCCAAGGTCCTGAACTAAAGCTGTCTCTCTCTCTCACTGCACCGTCGAGCCAAGGTCCTGAACTAAAGCTGTCTCTCTCTCTCTTCTGAACCCTCTAACCAAGGTCCTGAACTAAAGCTGTCTCTCTCTCTCTCTCTGCACCGTCTAGCCATGGTCCTCCACTAAAGCTGTCTCTCTCTCTCACTGCACCGTCTAGCCAAGGTCCTGAACTAAAGCTGTCTCTCTCTCTCTGCACCATCTAGCCATGGTCCTCCACTAAAGCTGTCTCTCTCTCTCACTGCACCGTCTAGCCAAGGTCCTGAACTAAAGCTGTCTCTCTCTCTCTCACTGCACCGTCTAGCCAAGGTCCTGAACTAAAGCTGTCTCCCACTCTCACTGCACCGTCTAGCCAAGGTCCTGAACTAAAGCTGTCTCACTCTCTCACTGCACCGTCTAGCCAAGGTCCTGAACTAAAGCTGTCTCTCTCTCTCTCTGCACCGCCTAGCCATGGTCCTCCATCAAAGCTGTCTCTCTCTCTCACTGCACCGTTTAGCCAAGGTCCTGAACTAAAGCTGTCTCTCTGTCTCTGCGCCATCTAAACAATCCAATTCAATTTTATTTGTCATATATGCAGCAGACTGTGTACTGCACAATGAAATGTTGATTTTTACGAGTCCTCCCAACATTGGAATAAATATGGCATAACAATGATAAAAATACTAATAGAAATACTAATAGAAAGACTGTAATAATAAATAAAACAGTAATAAATAATAATAAATTAATCGTTCATGAGTCTTATGGCCTGGGGGTAGAAGCTGTTTCGAAACCTGTTGGTACGAGACCGTATGCTTCGGTATCTCTTACCAGACGGGAGCAGGGCGAAGAGGTTGTGGCTGGGGTGACTCGCGTCTTTAATGATTCTCAGGGCCTTCCCCCGGCATCTCTCGGGGTAGATATCCTGCACAGCAGGTAGTTTAATTCCTATAGTGTGTTGTGCAGCTTTCACTACCATCTGTAGAGCCTTGCGGTCTGTGGCGGTGCAGTTGCCATACCAGGTAGTGATGCAGCCGGACAGGATACTCTCGATGGTGCACCGGTAGAAGTTGGTGAGAATCTGGGGGGCCATTCCAAATTTCTTCAGTCTCCTGAGGAAGAACAGGCGTTGGCATGCCTCCTTGGTTACGACGTCGATGTGATGGGACCACGTTAAGTCCTCCGTAATGAATACACCCAGGAATTTGAAGCTGCTGACCCGCTCCACCTCAGCCCCTTCGATGTAGATTGGGGTGTGTCCTTCCCCCTGCCGCTTCCTGTAATCCACGATCATCTCCTTTGTTTTGCTGATGTTGAGGGAGAGGTTGTTGTACTTGCACCATTCTCCTAGGGCTCTTACCTCCTCCCTGTAGCCTGTCTCGTCGCCATCTGTGATCAGGCCTACAACGGTAGTGTCATCAGCAAACTTGATGATGGAGTTGGAGTTGTGCGTGGCCACGCAGTCGTGAGTAAACAGGGAGTACAGAAGGGGGCTGAGCACACAACCCTGGGGAGCTCCCGTGTTCAGGATCAGTGTGGAGGAGGTGTTTCTGCCTATTTTCACCACCTGGGGTCTTCCCGTCAGGAAGTCGAGGATCCAGTTGCATAGGGAGATGTTAAGTCCTAGCTCACTGAGCTTGTTGACAAGCTTGGAGGAGATAATGGTATGGAATGCTGAACTATAATCAATGAACAACATTCTCACATAGGTGTTCCTCTTATCCAGGTGTGATAAGGCAGTGTGCAGTACAGTGGCGATGGCATCATCCCTAGATCTGTTTGGGCGGTAGGCAAATTGAAGTGGGTCCAGTGTGTCAGGTAGTAACGAGTTGATGTGGGTTTTGACCAGCCTCTCAAAGCACTTCTTGATGACAGAAGTGAGTGCTATGGGGCGGTTGTCGTTTAAACAGGTTACTTTTGTAACAAGGTCCTGGACTAAAGCTGTCTCTCTCTCTTCTGAACCATCTAGCCAAGGTGCTGAACTAAAACTGTCTCTCTATCTCTGCACCGTCTAGCCAAGGTCCTGAACTGAAACTGCCTCTATATCTCTGCACCGTCTAACCAAGGTCCTGAACAAAAGCTGTCTCTCTCTCACTCTGCACCGTCTAGCCAAGGTCCTGAACTAAAGCTGTCTCTCTCTCTCTCTGCACCGTCTAGCCAAGGTGCTGAACTAAAGCTGTCTCTCTATCTCTGCACCGTCTAGCCAATGTCCTGCACTAAAGCTGACCCTCTCTCTCTTTCTCTGCAACGGCTAGCCAAGTTCCTGAACTAAAGCTGTCACGCGCTCTCTGCACCGTCTAGCCAAGGTCCTGAACTAAAGCTGTCTCTCTCTCTCTCTGCACCGTCTAGCCAAGGTCCTGAACTAAAGCTGTCTCTCTCTCACTGCATCGTCTAGCCAAGGTCCTGAACTAAAGCTGTCTCTCTCTCTCTCTCTGCACCGTCTAGCCAAGGTCCTGAAATAAAGCTGTCTCCCTCTCTCACTGCACCGTCTAGACAAGGTCCTGAACAAAAGCTGTCTCTCTCTCTCTCTGCACCGTCTAGCCAAGGTCGTGAACTAAAGCTGTCTCTCTCTTTCTCTCTGCAACGTTTAGCCAAGGTCCTGAACTAAAGCTGTCTCTCACTCTCTGCACCGTCTAGATAAGGTCCTGAAATAAAGCTGTCTATCTCTCTCTGCACCGTCTAGCCAAGGTCCTGAACTAAAGCTGTCTCTCTCTCTCTCTGCTCCGTTTAAACAAGGTCCTAATTGTAATGTATATACCTTTAAGGGGGGAACTATCTTTTACAGCTCATGTATACTGCAGTACCGGCAGTGACCACACCTGTCTATAGCACTGAGTAGTAATCTGTACAGATCAGTTCCCGTGTGAGCCACGTTGAGTAAACACCTGTTGTACCGTTCTCCTGCAGTCTGTGTCTTATTATACACAGACACAACATTGGCGACAAGGCAAGTTTGAACCTACCTGCAACTCTGCATCACCTCCCAGGGATTCGTTCCTGGAGATCAGTGGATTGGAGGTCAAGGCCAGAGACTCGGGCGTCGACCAGGGGCAACCGCCCAGTCATCCAGCAGAGACTCGAGAATTGCGGGGGAGGCTGTCGAGAGCCAGGCTTGGCTTTCCAGTTCAGGTGTTCCAGCGAAACGGGCTGGCAACAGGTAGTGCGCAGACCCTTCCCGGACAGCGGCGGGCTAGAGCCCGACCGAGCGGCACAGCAAAGGGCCGAGCAGCGTCGACGGGGGAGAGAGAGAGAGGGCAGAGCGCACAGAGCGCAGCCAGTGTTCAGGGGCTGAGCAGCATCGAAGAGAGGGAGAGAGAGACGCGCAGAAACCCGCGAGGCACAGCCATTGCCACGAGGACCGCCGAGAGTGGCGTTGGCAGCAGCGCAGGAGAAGCGCGCAAAACCTGCAGGGCGCCGCCATTGCCACGAGAACTGCCGGGAGCGGCGTGGGCAGCAGCAGGGGAGGAAGGAAAGCGCGGGAGACGCCATTTTAAGCCATTGGGAGACGCCATTTTAAACGACACCCAAAATGCCGAAGAGTGGCAGTATCACCGCGTTTGACAATGAAGTCGAAGATTGGACTACATATGTCGAACGAATAGAGGTGTACTCCAAGGCAAATGAGGTGTCAGATGACAAGAAAGCGTCGGTATTGTTAAATTTAATGGGTGCAAAGACGTATGGTTTATTACGAAATCTAGTAACCCCAACGAAGCCAATGGAAAAGAGTTTTGAAGACATAGTAACGATACTACAGGAACATTTAAACCCCACACCGCTGCTGATAGCAGAAAGATTCAAGTTTCACAAACGGAACCAGCATAAGGATGAAAGCAATGCTGATTATTTAACAGAACTGCGCAAACTATCGAAACACTGCCAGTTTGGAGTGGGACTGGCAGATACCTTAAGGGACAAGTTTGTGTGTGGGCTTCAAAGTGAAGGAACCCAGAAACAGCTTTTATCTGAAAAGGACCTTACACTGGAAAAGGCTTTCAACATTGTGGTATCATATGAAGCAGCAGCACGGGGCGCTGCAGAGATACAACAGAGACCGCAAGAATATGGCACAAACGAGATGTCATATAGAACAGAGAAGTGCTATCGCTGTGGCAGAACAACACACGACCAGAATGATTGCTGGTTCAAAGACAAAGTGTGCAGACAGTGTGGAAAAGTAAGACACATAGCACGAGTCTGCAGGTCGGGAAAGCAAACCAGCAATAAGAAACCTACCAAAGAAAAGTACAAGAAGGTACATAAGATGACTGAGAATAGTTCAGACGAACAAAAGAGTGATAACGACTCCGAAAGCAGGGAACTGAGTTGTCTGAAACTACATAATGTGATCACAACGGAGGATCACCGAACCATTTGGGTCACTCTCAAGATAGCAGGAGTCCAGGTAAAGATGGAATTGGACACAGGATCAGCCCTAACAGTCATAAACCGACGGGACTACGAGCGGCTATTCTCAAACATACCCTTGAGAGACACAAAAATTATTTTGACGACGTACACAGGGCAAAAAGTCTACCCCAAAGGAAAAATAAGGGTGACCGTTATATATAACGGTAAGGAAACACCAAAACTAGACCTGTATGTATTGCAAGATGGAGGACCACCATTACTGGGACATGAATGGATCAGGAAAATACAACTGGATTGGCATTCCATACAGGCACTGACTGTGGCTGACAAAAAGGATGACGATGTCACACCTGGACGACTGTCAAAGATCCTAACTGACGCGAAAGAAGTGTTCCAGCAAGGACTCGGAACACTAAAAGGCATGACAGCGATGATTAAAATTGAAGAAAACGCAAGCCCAAAATTTTTTAAGGCCAGACCGGTACCTTATGCGATCCGCCCAGCTGTCGAAGCAGAGCTGGAGAGTCTGGAATGTTCAGGTGTACTGTCCAAGGTAGACTGGAGTGAGTGGGCTACACCCATCGTCCCTGTGATGAAAAAGTCGTTGAGCAGCACGCCTGGGGAACCAAGGAAGGTTCGCATCTGTGGGGTCTTTAAGGTAACAGTGAACCTGGTCCTTCACACCGTACAATATCCACTTCCGCGGATTGAAGATATTTTCGCCTCGCTATCTGGAGGGAAACGCTTCACTAAGATTGATCTGGCCCAGGCGTATCTGCAAATGGAGGTAGAAGAAGCATCAAAAAAATACCTCACAATCAACACCCATAAAGGTCTCTACCAATACAACCGGCTGGTATATGGGGTAGCATCAGCTCTGGCTATTTGGCAGAGGGCATTGGAACAAGTCCTGCAAGGGATCCCAGGGACCCAGTGTTATTTGGACAACATCCTGGTCACGGGTGAAAATGACAGTGATCACCTTGCCAACCTGGAGCAGGTGCTCACTAGATTGCAGGAATATGGACTCCGAGCTAACCGCCCCAAATGCGAGTTTTTTAGAAAACAGATCCCGTATTGTGGCCACGTTATCGATAAAGAGGGGTTTCAGAAGTCCCCAGAGAAGATTGAGGCAGTAGTCAAGGCTCCAGCACCGGAAAATGTGTCACAACTGAGGTCGTTCCTCGGGCTGGTAAACTACTACCATAAGTTCTTGCCAAATTTGTCTACAATACTACACCCACTGAACACCCTACTGCAAACTGGGGTGCCATGGAAGTGGAGTGACGAATGTAGACGAGCTTTCCAGAAGAGCAAAACACTAATCACATCGAAAGAGGTATTGGCCCATTACAACCCGGCATTACCAATTCGGTTGGCATGTGATGCGTCACCCTATGGCATTGGAGTGGTGCTGTCGCACAAATTCTCGGACGGCTCAGTGAGGCCAATAGCCTTTGCGTCACGATCACTAACCTCAGCCGAGCGTAACTACGCCCAGATTGACAGGGGGGCACTCAGCCTAGTGTGGGGAGTGAAAAAGTTCAATCACTATCTGCACGGGCAGAAATTCACCTTGCTGACTGATCACCAGCCTCTTGTCTCCATTTTTAATCCGAAGAAGGGCGTTCCGGAGATGACTGCGCAACGACTACAAAGATGGTCACTTTTTCTAGGGGCGCACCACTATGAGATTGAATATAAGGGCACGAAACAGCATGGAAATGCTGATGGGCTATCACGCCTGGCACTGCCTACTGCGGAGGAAGCACCAGCAGTGGATCCTGTCGAAATATTCCATTCGACTATAGTTGAATACCTACCGGTAACTAACGCTTGTACCGAAAAGGAAACCCGAAATGACCCGACACTGTCTCGGGTATATGATTTGACGGTGAAGGGATGGCCAGCACATGGCGACTCACTGTTGCCAGCATTCTCGACAAGGAGAGAACAGCTGTCAGTGTGCCGGGGGACCTTGATGTGTGGATCCCGAGTGGTAATTCCACCCAAGTTAAGGGATAGAGTGCTCAATGAGCTTCATGAGGGTCATCTGGGAGGGGTAAAAATGAAAAGCCTAGCCAGGGCTTATGTATGGTGGCCGGGAATCGATAAACAAATCGAGGACCTGACCAAGAGCTGCTCAGGACGCCAGAAAGTCCAAAATGCAGCACCACAGGCCCCTCTACACCCATGGGAGTGGCCCTCATCTCCATGGCAACGGGTGCATATTGATTTTGCTGATCCATTCATGGACTCAATGTTTTTAATAGCCGTGGATGCGCACTCGAAATGGCCTGAGGTCATCAAAATGTCCTCCACCACCACGGAGAAAACTATTGCAGTCCTACAGACCGTTTTTGCCAGGAATGGCTTGCCAGAACAGATTTGCTCCGACAACGGACCACAGTTTGTGTCCGAAGAGTTCCGGAGGTTCTTGAAAAAGAATGGGGTAAGGCATTACACATCCGCCCCGTATCATCCAGCCACAAATGGATTGGCTGAGAGGTTCGTACAAACCTTTAAGAAGGCAATAAAGGCTATGTACAATGACAACATTCCGCTGCAGCACAAGGTGGACAATTTCCTGTTCGCCTACCGGAATGCCACACATGCAGTCACCAACCAGGCCCCAGCCATGATGTTCTTTAACCGAAGGTTAAGATCTCGCCTGGATTTGCTCAGACCAAATGTACGAAGAGATGTTGAGAGTAAGCAATTCCAGCACATCCATGAGAAGCCAACAAGGAGCTTCAATGTAGGGCAACCAGTCTTGGCCCGCGACTACCGAACAGAAAAATGGCAGCCAGGAACGAAATGCACACGGCAGGGCCCACTAATGTACACAGTGGACATTGGGGAGAGCATCGTGAGACGCCATGCTGACCAGATCCTAGAGCCACAGGAACAAGTCAACCCCGTGCCTCGCCCATACGTACCTGGTGATGAACCCGACGTACAGGTCGCATCTACCCCAGAAATAGTAGCATCGGAAGCTGATTAACCAACCGACGACAGGAGGCCAGAATCGCCTCCGCACCAAGAGCAAGACACTCGGGAAAGGCGCTATCCAGAAAGGATCAGGAAGCCTCCCCAAAGACTGAATATATAAATAGACTATTTTCAGCTAATGTTGCATGTTAAAAGTGTTAATTGTAATTAGTTTGATATTTAATTGTTAAATGAGTGTTATGGTGCTGTTAATCTAAAAGGGGAGGAATTGTAATGTATATACCTTTAAGGGGGGAACTATCTTTTACAGCTTATGTATACTGCAGTACCGGCAGTGGCCACACCTGTATATAGCACTGAGTAGTAATCTGTACAGATCAGTTCCCGTGTGAGCCACATTGAGTAAACACCTGTTGTACCGTTCTCCTACAGTCTGTGTCTTATTATACACAGACACAACACTGAACTAAAGCTGTCTCTCTCTCTCTCTGCACCGTCTAGCCAAGGCCCTGAACTAAAGCTGTCTCCCTCTCTCGCTGCACTGTCTAGACAAGGTCCTGAACTAAAGCTGTCTCTCTCTCTCACTGCACCGTCTAACCAAGGTCCTGAGCTAAAGCTGTCTCTCTCTCTCTGCACCGTCTAGCCAAGGCCCTGAACTAAAGCTGTCTCCCTCTCTCACTGCACTGTCTAGACAAGGTCCTGAACTAAAGCTGTCTCTCTCTCTCTCTGCACCGTCTAGCCAAGGTCCTGAACTAAAGCTGTCACTCTCTCTTTCACTGCACCGTCTAACCAAGGTCCTGAACTAAAGCTGTCACTCTCTCTCTGCAACGTCTAGCCAAGGTCCAATGGAATGTTGGCTTTTATTGCTAGGGGGCTAGAATATAAAAACAGGGAGTTATTGCTGCAGTTGTACAAGGTATTGGTGAGACCGCACCTGGAATACTGCACACAGTTTTGGTGTCCACACTTAAGAAAAGACATACTTGCTCTCGAGTCAGTACAATGAAGGTTCACTCGGTTAATCCCGGGGATGAGGGGGTGGTCATATGAGGAGAGGTTGAGTAGATTGGGACTCTAGGGGGCATAATCTTAGAATAAGGGGCTGCCCTTTCAAAACTGAGATGAGGAGAAACTTTTTCACTCAGAGGGTGGTAGGTTTGTGGAATTTGCTGCCCCAGAAAGCTGTGGAAGCTACATCATGAAATAAATTTAAAACAGAAATAGATAGTTTCCTAGAAGTAAAGGGAATTAAGGGTTACGGGGAGCGGGCAGGAAATTGGACATGAGTCTAGGTTCGGAATGGTCATGGCCCTGTGGGTAGCGGAGCGGGCCCAGGGGCCGTGTAGCCAGGTTCTGCTCCTGCTTCTTGTGTTCTAATTCTGTGTTAGATTTCAGGAGATGGTTTTATTCCTGTTCCTGGCTGGGGTGGAGATCGCATTTACAGAAGGTAAGTACTGTAGAAAATATAGGGACAGAGTGATCTCCTGGACAAGTATCGATCGCCTAGATAGGTCGGAGAGGAATTTCCCAGATTTTTTCTCACAAATTGGCCATTGGGTTTTTTAATCTGGTTTTTCGCCTCTCCCGGGAGATCACATGGGTTCGGGTGGGATGGAGAGTGATAGAAGATTTGAGGTTAGGATCAGATCAGCCATGATCTTATTGAATGGTGGAGCAGGCTCGAGGGGCCGATTGGCCTACTCCTGCTCCTATTCCTTATGTTCTTATGTTCGTATGTTAACTAAAGCTGTCTCTCTCTCTTCTGAACCGTCCAACCAAGGTGCTGAAATAAAGCTGTATCTCTCTCTCACTGCACGGTCTAACCAAGGTGCTCAACTAAAGCTGTCTCTCTCTCTTTCTGCATCGCCTAGCCAAGGTCCTGGACTAAATCTGTCTCTCTCTCTCTCTCTGCGCCGTCCAGACAAGATCCTGAACTGAAGCTGCCTCTCTCTCCCTGCACCGTCTAGCCGAGATCCTGAACTAAAGCTGTCTCTCTCTCTCTGCACCGTCTAGCCAAGGCCCTGAACTAAAGCTGCCTCTCTCTCTCTCTGCATCGTCTAGCCAAGGTCCTGAACTAAAGCTGTCTCTCTCTCTCTCTGCACTGTCTAGCCAAGGTCCTGAACTAAAGTTGTATCTCCCTCTCTCTGCACTGTCTAGACAAGGTCCTGAATTAAAGCTGTCTCTCTCTCTCTCTGCACTGTCTAGCCAAGGTCCTGAACTAAAGTTGTCTCCCTCTCTCTGCACTGTCTAGCCAAGGTGCTGAACTAAAGCTGTCTCTCTCTCTCTCTGCACCGTCTAGCCAAGGTCCTGAACTAAAGCTGTCTCTCTCTCTCACTGCACCGTCTAGCCAAGGTCCTGAACTAAAGCTGTCTCTCTCTCTCTCTGCACCGTCTAGCCAAGGTCCTGAACTAAAGCTGTCTCTCTCTCTCTCTGCACTGTCTAGCCAAGGTCCTGAACTAAAGCTGTCTCCCTCTCTCTGTACTGTCTAGCCAAGGTGCTGAACTAAAGCTGTCTCTCTCTCTCTCTGCACCGTCTAGCCAAGGTGCTGAACTAAAGCTGTCTCTCTCTCTCTCTGCACCGTTTAGCCAAGGTCCTGAACTAAAGCTGTCTCTCTCTCTCACTGCACCGTCTAGCCAAGGTCCTGAACTAAAGCTGTCTCTCTCTCTCTCTGCACCGTCTAGCCAAGGTCCTGAACTAAAGCTGTCTCTCTCTCGATCTCTGCACCGTCTAGCCAAGGTCCTGAACTAAAGCTGTCTCTCTCTCGCTCTCTGCACCGTCTAGCCAAGGTCCTGAACTAAAGCTGTCCCTCTCTCTCTCTGCACCGTCTAGCCCAGGTCCTGGACTAAAGCTGTCTCTCTCTCTCTGCACCGTCTAGACAAGGTCCTGGACTAAAGCTGTCTCTATTTCTCTCTCACTGCACCGTCTAGCCAAGGTCCTGAACTAAAGCTGTCTCTTTCTCTCACTGCATTGTCTAGCCAAGGTCCTGAACTAAAGCTGTCTCTCTCTCTCACTGCACCATCTAGCCAAGGTCCTGAACTAAAGCTCTCTCTCTCTCTCTGCACCGTCTAGCCAAGGTGCTTAACTAAAGCTGTCTCTCTCTCTCTGCACCGTCTAGCTAAGGTGCGGAAATAAAGCTGTCTCTCTTTCTCTGCACCGTCTAGCCAAGGTTCTTAAATAAGCTGTCTCTCTCTCAATGCACCGTCTAGCCAAGGTGCTGAACTGAAGCTGTCTCTCTCTCTCTCTGCACCGTCTAGACATGGTCCTGAACTAAAGCTCTCTCTCTCTCTCTCTCTTGTTGTGTCGGTACCTTTCTACCTAGACACAATTTAGGACTCAGAACTCAGAGATTCAAACATGAAGTGCTTTATTGGAAGGAAAGGAAGTTCTGGAAAGTTCCGAACACAGAGAGCTAAACTTAACAGAGAACACCCAGCCATTTATCTCCTGTGACAGCGCCACCACAGGTGGGAGGAGAACACACAATAGAACACACAATACATAACATTTCCTCCCCTCTTAAATGGAAGGTCCACATTATTCCTCAACAGGTAAGTTATTTTCAATGCACTCAACGAACCTAGGGTAGAGGTAGACTGCCTCAAACCCTGACATTACCCTGAGGTTTATTCTACCCCAGTCTTGTGGGTAAGTCACTAAGCCTACAGATCCAAGCGTCTTGGAGGCCGCCGCTCTCTGATAGGATACCGGCGGTCATCGCTGGCTTCCACAGCAGTAGGCATTGACACAGACCTGGATGGAGAAGGTGCCTGTGTCAGTCGAAAGTCAGGAGTTTGCACAGGTGGAACAGTCTCTTTGACTTCCTGTGTTGGAGAAGAGCACTGTGGCAAAGGATGCTGGTTTGCGGTATCATCCGGAAACAGTTCAGGCCAACCAGCCGTTGGAGCCTCTGTGGCTGTCTCTGCTCCTAGCAACAGTTGATCTGTGTGTCTTCTCCAGACGACGTCCTCAGCAGTCTCAACCGTGTAAGACACAGGGCCCGTCTGCGCGATCACCGTAGCAGGAACCCATTTTGGTCCAGTGTTGTAGTTTCGAGCTAGGACGTGCTCTCCAGGGTGAAACCGTCTCTCCTTGGCTCTTTTCTCTCTCTTTTCAACTTGAGCTTGTTGTTGACAATGGACAACCTGTTCTGCCCTTGGAGGTTGGAGTAAGTCAAAACTTGTCCGCAACTGTCTCTTCATCATGAGCGAAGCGGGGGAAGTTTTGGTTGTGGCATGCGGCTCGTTCCTGTAGGACAACAGGAAGCTGTTCAGACATTGGTGGATTGAGCCCTGACCTTGCAATGCCTTCAAGGCGTGCTTCAAAGTTTGCACAAACCTTTCTGCCTGGCCGTTAGTAGAGGGATGATAGGGCGCAGACCTGATGTGTTGGACACCATTCACATGCAGGAAGGTTGCAAACTCCTGTGATACAAATTGTGGACCGTTGTCACTTACGACTTGTTCCGGTGAGCTATAACGGCTGAACATCTCACCAAGTTTCTCAATTGTTTTCTCTGCCGTGGTAGACCTCATCACAGCGACCTCCGGCCACATGCTACGAGCGTCCACAACCACCATAAACATCTACTCTTCGAAAGGACCGGCGAAGTCCACATGTACTCGCTGCCACACTTCTGCAGGCCAATCCCAAGGATGTAGGGTTGCCAGCTGTGGAACATTCCGGACCCTTTGACATGGGGAACATGTTTTGGCTTTCTCCTCAATATTCCCATCGAGACCTGGCCACCAGAAGTAGCTTCTTGCCATTTCCTTCATCCGAACCATCCCACTGTGGCCTGTATGAAGTTGTTGCAGTATAGGTTCCCTCAGAGGTGGCGGAATGATGACACGGCGTCCCCAAAGAAGACAACCTGCCTGGACGGAGAGCTCATTTCTTCTTGAAACGTGAGGTTTCAAACTAGGAGAATCTCCTATAGCTCTCCCTCGAATGACATCGTCCATTACCTCAGACAAGACTGGATCGTTGCGGGTGTACCTTCGCACCTGAACTGCAGTGACAGGTGCTCCCTCCACTTGTCTAAAGTAGAAGATGTCTATCTGACGAGGCTCTGGGGGAGTAACAGGCAAGGGTAGCCTCGAGAGAGACCGTCTGCGTTGCCGTGCAAGTCTGATTTGCGATATTTGATGTCGTATGTGTGTCCTGACAACAGTAAAGCCCACCTTTGCATCCTGCTTGCAGCGAGAGACGGAATTCCGGTGTGGGGCCCGAAGATTGAAGTCAATGGACGGTGGTCCGTCAGGAGTGTGAACCTTCTCCCAAACAGGTACTGATGAAATTTTCGAATTCCAAAAACTATTCCCAAGGCCTCGCGCTCGATCTGCGCATAGTTACTCTCGGCCTTGTTCAAGGTGCGTGATGCGAAGGCGATAGGTTTCTCTTCACCCGAAGGCATGATGTGGGATATGACTGCTCCCACACCATATGGTGACGCATCACATGCTAGCTGCACGGGTAGCTTTGGGTCAAAGTGTGTCAGGATCTCAGACGAAGATCAGCCATGATCTCATTGAATGGCGGAGCAGGCTCGAAGGGCCGAATGGCCTACTCCTGTTCCTATCTCTATGTTTCTATGACCTCCGATTTCAGCAATGCTTTCTTTGCTTGGGCGAAAGCTTCGTTGCACAGTTCAGTCCATTTCCATATTTTGCTTTGACATAGCAACTGATGTAACGGCTTCAGCAATGTTGCTAAGTCTGGAATAAACTTCCCATTGTAGTTAAGTAGCCCCAGAAATGAACGTAACTGGCTCACATTCTGGGGTGCTGGGGCCTCCACGATCGCCTTGACCTTTGACGGCGCCTTATGCAGGCCAGTAGCGTCAATCACATGCCCCAGGTACTCAACTGAAGACTGAAAGAATTCACATTTGTCCTTACGAACTCTGAGTCCGTACTCTTTCAGTTGTTGTTGTGTCGCATCCAAGTTCAGAAGATGATCCTCCTCATTTGTCCCAGTGACAAGGATGTCGTCCAGGTAGCACTGGACTCCTGGCAGTCCACTCAAAATCTGATCCATTGCCCTTTGGAATAGAGCAGGGGCCGACGTAATTCCAAACGGAAGGCGGCAGTACCTGTATAGCCCCTTGTGTGTCACAATTGTCAGCAGCTCCTTTGATTTGTCATCGACATGCATTTGTAGATAAGCCTGGCATAATTCTATTTTGCTGAACTTTTGCCCTCCGGCCAGGCCAGTAAAAAGATCCTCAATCAGGGGAAGAGGGTACTGTTCCGCAGACAGCACCGGGTTAATAGTCACTTTAAAATCCCCGCAGATTCGAACAAATCCATCCTTTTTCAGGACAGGAACAATGGGTGTGGCCCATTTGCTCACGCTCACAGGCTCCAGGACTCCATTCTCGACTAAGGCCTCCAAGTTAGCCTCAACTTTTGGCCTAATTGCATAGCGTACAGGTCGGGCTTTGTGAAACTTCGGCTTGCTGTCAGGTTTAATGTCCAGTCTCACGCTGATCTTTTTCATGCTCCCAAGTTCCCCATTGAAGAGTTCTGCATGTTTGTTTAACACTGCAGTCAGACCTGACTCCCCTTTTGACATCATGCGGACTGCAGGCCAGTCCAGCGTGATTTTCTCTAGCCACACACATCCCAGTAGCGATGGGTAATTTCCCTTTACCACATATAGTGGCAGTTTTGCAGTCTGTCCGTTCAATTTAACTGTCACCTCAATGACGCCTCTCATGGCCACAGGTTCGCCGGTATACGTCTTTAGCACAATGTTTGTTAGCTGAAGGGTAAGATGCTTTAGCATTTTGTTGTAGACAGTGTCTGAAACAAGAGACACAACCGCGCCTGTGTCCACCTCCATCCGCACTGATTGTCCCTCCACCAGTGGTGACACCCAGTAGCCATTTGAACCACCTGCAACCGTCAGTATGTGCACCTCCTCCTCCTCAGAGGTGTCGCTCCCCTCTCTTTTGCTTGTTCCATCATACTGCACTGAATGAACACTCTTTTCCCTCTCTTGTCCAAATACAGACATTTTGCTTCCATGCATCCCAGCTCTGTCTGTTCTTTTTTTACCTCTACAGGCGCGTTCAATGTGACCCTTTTTGCCACAATTTCGGCATTCCAGCTCCGTACACCAGCAGTCATTAGCGTGATGGCCCGTTTTCCCACAACGGTAACATGTGCCGTTCCGTGCACCTTTAGGCTCAGACGACACCTTGTGAACTCTCCCTGTTGAACTCAACTGGTGAGCCTCCTTTTCCGCCATCTCCATGGAGACACTAACTTCAATGGCCTTTTCATTTGCCACCGCATTCGCCAATAAAAAATAGTCAAAACGTTCTGTATAAGCGCTCCATTGCTCCACATTTTCATCAAAATCACCGATGTTTCCTAATATAGTAGCCATCTCATGTTTCAAATTAAATTTTCTGTTTACTCACTGCACCCGTAACGTACGCAGGTTCATCCGCTCCTCGTTGCCACTTGTTGTGTCGGTACCTTTCTACCAAGACACAATTTAGGACTCAGAACTCAGAGATTCAAACATGAAGTGCTTTATTGGAAGGAAAGGAAGTTCTGGAAAGTTCCGAACACAGAGAGCTAAACTTAACAGAGAACACCCAACCATTTATCTCCTGTGACAGCGCCACCACAGGTGGGAGGAGAACACACAATAGAACACACAATATATAACATCTCTCTGCACCGTCTAGCCAGGGTCCTGGACTAAATCTGTCTCCCTCTCTCTCTGCACCATCTAGACAAGGTCCTGAACTAAAGCTATCTCTCTCACTGCACCGTCTAGACAAGGTCCTGAACTAAAGCTGTCTCTCTCTCTCTGCACCGTCTAGCCAAGGTCCTGAACTAAAGCTGTCTCTCTCACTGCACCGTCTAGCCAAGGTCCTGAACTAAAGCTGTCTCTCTCTCTGCACCGTCTAACCAAGGTCCTGAACTAAAGCTGTCTCTCTCTCTTTCACTGCACCGTCTAGACAAGGTCCTGAACTAAAACTGTCTCTCTCTCTCACTGCACCGTCTAGCCAAGGTCCTGATCTAAAGCTGTCTCTCTCTCTCCCTGTACCGTCTAGCCAAGGTCCAGAACTAAAGCTCTCTCTCTCTCTGCACCGTCTAGCCAAGGTCCTGAACTACATCTGTCTCTCTCTCTCACTGCACTGTCTAGCCAAGGTCCTGAACTAAAGCTGTCTCTCTCTCTCTGCACCGTCTAGCCAAGGTCCTGAACTAAAGCTGTCTCTCTCTCTCTCTGCACCGTCTAGCCAAGGTCCTGAACTAAAGCTGTCACTCGCTCACTGCACCGTCTAGCCAAGGTCCTGAACTAAAGCTGTCTCTATCTCTCTCTGCACCGTCTAGCCAAGTTCCTGAACTAAAGCTGTCTCCCTCTCTCACTGCACCGTCTAGCCAAGGTCCTGAACTAAAGCTGTCTCTATCTCTCTCTGCACCGTCTAACCAAGGTCCTGAACTAAAGCTGTCTCTCTCTCTCTCACTGCACCGTCTAGCCAAGGTCCTGATCTAAAGCTGTCTCTCTCTCTCCCTGTACCGTCTAGCCAAGGTCCAGAACTAAAGCTCTCTCTCTCTCTGCACCGTCTAGCCAAGGTCCTGAACTAAATCTGTCTCTCTCTCTCACTGCACTGTCTAGCCAAGGTCCTGATCTAAAGCTGTCTCTCTCTCTCCCTGTACCGTCTAGCCAAGGTCCAGAACTAAAGCTGTCTCACTCTCTGCACTGTCTGACCAAGGTCCTGAACTAAAGCTGTCTCTGTTACATCCGTGTGTAATTGAGACACGGACTGCAGGAGTTGGTTATAACAGGTGTTTACTGAGTGGAGACAAAACTGGAACTACTATACAAAGTTACTACACAGGCTTATATACAGGGGTGGTCACTACTGGTACTGCAGTATACAGGGGCTGCAGAATATAGTTCCTTCTTCAAAGTACATACACTACAATTCCTCCCCTTTTAGCTGAACGGTACATAACATTTGATTAATAATTAAATAACATATTTACAATTACAGTTGCTATACACATGAGCTGAAGTTAAGCAATTATAAATTCAGTCTTTGAGGAGGCTTCCTGATTCTGTCTGGATAACGCCTCTTTGGGGTATCAGGTTCTTCTGGCAAAGTTGATTCGGGATCAACGTCGTTGTTTGGTTCGTCTGCTTCCAATATCACCGATTCTGAGGTAGATGCAATTGGTACTTCGGTTTCATCACCAGGTGGATCGGATCGTGGTGTGGATTTGACGTTTTCCAGTGACTCTAGAATCTGGTCAGCATGGTGTCTTACAATGCTCTCTCCAACGTCCACGGTATACATTAGAGGTCCTGGCCGTGTGCAGATCGTTCCTGGCTGCCATTTCTCTGTGCGGTAGTCCCGGGCCAAAACTGGTTGACCTATCTCAAAACTCCTGGTCGGCCTTTCATTCATATTCTGAAACTGCCTGTTCTCCACATCTCTTCTGATGTTTGGCTTAACCAAATCCAAGCGGCATCGTAGTCTTCGATTGAAGAACATCATGGCTGGAGTTTGGTTGGTAACCGCATGTGTCACATTCTGGTAGGCAAACAAGAAGTTATCCACCTTGTGTTGTAGGGGTATGTCTTCATTACCCATTGCCTTGATAGCCTTCTTGAATGTTTGAACGAACCTCTCAGCCAATCCATTGGTGGCTGAATGATATGGGGCGGATGTGTAATGCTTAACACCATTGTTCTTTAAGAACCTCCGGAACTCTTCAGACACAAACTGTGGCCCATTGTCGGAGCAAATCTGTTCAGGCAGCCCATTTCTGGCGAATATGGTTCGTCAGACTGTGATAGTTTTTTCTGTGGTGGTTGAGGACATTTTTATTACCTCTGGCCACTTTGAATGTGCATCCACCGCAATTAAAAACATTGAGTCCATAAATGGACCAGCAAAATCAATGTGCACCCTTTGCCATGGAGATGAGGGCCACTCCCATGGATGTAGAGGGGCTTGTGGTGGGGCGTTTTGGACCTTCTGGCATCCTGTACAGCTCTTCGAGTCATAGAGTCATAGAGTTATACAGCACGGATAGAGGCCCTTCGGCCCATCGTGTCCGCGCCGGCCATCAAGCCCTGTCTGATCTAATCCCATATTCCAGCATTTGGTCCGTAGCCTTGTATGCTATGGCATTTCAAGTGCTCATCCAAATGCTTCTTAAATGTTGTGAGGGTTCCTGCCTCCACAACCCTTTCAGGCAGTGAGTTCCAGACTCCAACCACCCTCTGGGTGAAAAAGTTCTTTCTCAAATCCCCTCTAAACCTCCCGCCCTTTACCTTGAATCTATGCCCCCTAGTTATTGACCCCTCTACTAAGGGAAAAAGCTCCTCAGCATCCATCCTATCTATGCCCCTCATCATTTTGTACATCTCAATCATGTCCCCCCTCAGCCTCCTCTGCTCCAAGGAAAACAAACCCAATCTGCCCAGTCTCTCTTCATAGCTGAAGCGCTCCAGCCCCAGTAACATCCTGGTGAACCTCCTCTGCACCCTCTCCAACGCGATCACATCCTTCCTGTAGTGTGGCGACCAGAACTGCACACAGTATTCCAGCTGTGGCCTAACCAGTGTTTTATACAGTTCCATCATAACCTCCTTGCTCTTATATTCAATGCCTCGGCTAATGAAGGCAAGTATCCCATATGCCTTTTTTACCACCTTATCCACCTGTTCCGCCGCCTTCAGGGATCTGTGTACTTGCACACCCAGATCCCTCTGACCCTCCGTCTTGCCTAGGGTCTTTCCATTCATTGTGTATTCCTTTGCCTTGTTAGTCCCCCCAAAGTGCATCACCTCGCACTTTTCCGGGTTAAATTCCATTTGCCACTGTTCCGCCCATCTGACCAACCCATCTATATCGTCCTGCAGACTGAGGCTACCCTCCTCGCTATTTACCACCCTACCAATTTTTGTATCATCCGCGAACTTACTGATCATACCTTTTACATTCATATCCAAGTCATTAATGTAGACCACAAACAGCAAGGGACCCAGCACCGATCCCTGTGGTACCCCACTGGCCACAGGCTTCCAGTCACAAAAACAACCTTCGACCATCACCCTCTGCCTTCTGTCACTAAGCCAGTTTTGTATCCAATGTGCCAAGGCACCCTGGATTCCATGGGCTCTTACCTTCTTGACCAGTCTCCTGTGCGGGACTTTATCGAAGGCCTTACTGAAATCCATATATACCACATCCACTGCGTTACCCTCATCCACACACCTAGTCACCCCCTCAAAAAATTCAATCAAATTAGTCAGACATGATCTTCCCTTGACAAAGCCATGTTGACTATCCCTGATTAATCCTTGCCTCTCCAAGTGGAGACAAATTTTGTCCCTCAGAATTTTTTCCAATAATTTTCCTACCACTGATGTTAGGCTCACTGGCCTGTAGTTCCCCGGTTTTTCCCTACTTCCCTTCTTGAATAATGGTACTACATTAGCGGTTCTCCAGTCCTCTGGCACATCCCCTGTGGCCAGAGAGGTCCTGAATATATGTGTTAGAGCCCCCGCAATCTCTTCCTTTGCCTCACACAGCAGCCTGGGATACATTTCATCCGGGCCTGGGGATTTATCCATTTTTAGGCCAGCTAAAACCGCCAATACCTCCTCCCTCTCGATGTGAATATGTTCAAGCATATCACAGTCCCCCCGCCCTATTTCTATGTCTACATCGTCCTTCTCCATAGTGAAAACAGATGCAAAAAATTCATTTAGAACCCCTCCTACATCTTCCGGCTCCACACACAGATTGCCATTTTTGTCCCTAATGGGCCCTATTTTTTCCCTAGTTATCCTCTTACCCTTAATATACTTATAAAACATCTTAGGATTTTCCTTTATTTTGCTCGCCAGTGTTATTTCATGGCCCCTCCTTGATCTCCTAATTTCTTTTTTAAGTATCCCCCTGCACTTTTTGTACTCCTCTAGGGCGTCCTCCGTCTTTATCCTTTTGTATCTGCCAAATGCCCTCCTTTTTTTCCTAATCCATTCTCGTATATCCCCTGACATCCAAGGTTCCCTGTGGTTTTTGGAACCACCCTTGACCTTTACGGGAACATGTTGCCATTGTATGATCTCAATCTCCCTTCTGAAAGCCTCCCATTGCTCTGATGCGGATTTTCCTACAAGTAGCTGATCCCAGTCCATTTTGGCCAGATCCTGCCTTATCCTATTAAAATCGGCCTTCCCCCAATTTAGAACCTTTATTTCCGGCCCATCCCTGTCCTTTTCCATGACCACCTTAAATCTTACCATATTATGGTCACTGTCACCAAAGTGCTCACCTACTAGCACTTTTTCCACTTGGCCGGCCACATTCCCTAGAATTAGGTCCAGTACCGCCCCCTCTCTTGTAGGACTTTCTACATGCTGGCTGAAAAAGCTCTCCTGGATGCACTTTAAGAATTCTATACCCTCTGAGCCTTTCACACTCTGACTATCCCAGTTAATATTGGGGAAGTTGAAATCCCCCATTATTATTACCCTATTATTTGCACATTTCTCTGAGATTTGCCTACATATCTGTTCCTCTATCTCCCCCTGACCATTTGGAGGCCTATAGTACACTCCCAGCAAAGTGCTTGCCCCCTTTTTGTTTTTAAGCTCCACCCATATGGCCTCATTGGAGGAACCTGCTAATATATCATCCCTCCTTACTGCAGTAATTGACTCCTTAATTAATATTGCGACACCCCCTCCTCTTATACCTCCCCCTCTGTCTCGCCTGAAGATTCTGTACCCCGGAATATTGAGCTGCCAGTCTTGCCCCTCCCTCAACCACGTCTCCGTGATAGCAACAATATCGTACTCCCATGTGTTCAACAACAACTTCAGTTCATCCACCTTATTTGCAAGACTCCTTGCATTAAAATAGATGCCATCCAGCCTTGCCCTTATATATTTGCCCTGTCTACCAAGCTGACTTGTTTTTTTCTCTATAATTGGCAGCACATCACCCCCTATTTCAGCTCCCCTCTGTATCCCATCCCCCTGCCAAGCTAGTTTAAACCCCCCCCAACAGTGCTAGCAAACCTCCCCGCAAGGATATTTGTCCCGCTCTGGTTCAGGTGCAACCCGTCCGACTTGTACAAGTCCCACCTTTCCCAGAAGCAGGCCCAGTGATCCAGGAAAGTAAAACCCTCCCCGCTGCACCAACTCTTTAGCCACGCATTCATCTGCTCTATCCTCCCATTCCTATACTCACTAGCACGTGGCACTGGGAGTAATCCAGAGATTACAACCTTTGAGGTCCTGCTCTTTAATCTGTTACCTAGCTCCCTAAATTCTTGATGCAGGACCTCATCCCCCTTCCTACCTATGTCGTTGGTCCCAATGTGGACCACGACCTCTGCCTGCTCACCCTCCCCCTTAAGAATGCCCTGTAGCCACTCAGTGACATCCCTGACCCTGGCCCCAGGGAGGCAACAAACCATCCTGGAGTCACGTTTGCGGCCACAGAAACGCCTATCTGTTCCCCTTACGATAAATTCCCCTACCACTATTGCTCTCCCACTCTTTTTCCTCCCTTCCTGAGCAGCAGAAGCGTCCCTGGTGCCAGGAAGCTGGCTGCTGCTGCCTTCCCCTGGTGAGTCATCCCCCTCAACAGTATCCAACTTGGTATACCTGTTTGAAAGGGGGATGTCCGCAGGGGGTCCCTGCACTACCTGCCTGCCTTTGTTGCTCCGGCTGATGGTCACCCCCTGTGCTGCCCTACCCTGAGGCGTGAACAACTCGCTAAACGTGCTATCCACGACCCTCTCAGCATCGCGCATGCTCCAAAATTCATCCACCCGCAGTTCGAGCGCCGCAATGCAGTCTACAAGTAGCTGCAGCTGGATGCATTTCCCGCACACATGGTCGCCAGGGACACTGGCAGCATCCCTGACTTCCCACATGGAGCAAGAGGAGCAGAACACGGGTCTGAGCTCTCCTGCCATGACTTACTCCTTTAATTAATTTAAAAATTTATTCAATACCCCAGTTACAGGTATACTCTAGGGCGCTTTATTTACCAACTGTCCCCACTGCACCACAGAAATTTAACACCACAGAATTCAAGCTTGTATTGAAAAGAGAGAAATACTCACCAACCAATCACTTACCTGCTCCCTGGTGACGTCACACTTGGATTACTTTTTACCTCTCTCCTGGAACCTGGGTTGGTCGGTGCCTCTGACTGCTCCCTTTTAAGCCTTCAAGCTCTCCCGCCTCGGGCTGCTCCCGCGCAGGTCCGCTGCTTCTCCGGTCTCGGGGCTGTGGGCCTCGGAGCCTCTGACTGCTCCCTTTTAAGCCTTCAAGCTCTCCCGCCTCGGGCTGCTCCCGCGCAGGTCCGCTGCTTCTCCGGTCTCGGGGCTGTGGGCCTCGGTGCCTCTGACTGCTCCCTTTTAAGCCTTCAAGCTCTCCCGCCTCGGGCTGCTCCCGCGCAGGTCCGCTGCTTCTCCGGTCTCGGGGCTGTGGGCCTCGGTGCCTCTGACTGCTCCCTTTTAAGCCTTCAAGCTCTCCCGCCTCGGGCTGCTCCCGCGCAGGTCCGCTGCTTCTCCGGTCTCGGGGCTGTGGGCCTCGGTGCCTCTGACTGCTCCCTTTTAAGCCTTCAAGCTCTCCCGCCTCGGGCTGCTCCCGCGCAGGTCCGCTGCTTCTCCGGTCTCAGGGCTGTGGGCCTCGGTGCCTCTGACTGCTCCCTTTTAAGCCTTCAAGCTCTCCCGCCTCGGGCTGCTCCCGCGCAGGTCCGCTGCTTCTCCGGTCTCGGGGCTGTGGGCCTCGGTGCCTCTGACTGCTCCCTTTTAAGCCTTCAAGCTCTCCCGCCTCGGGCTGCTCCCGCGCAGGTCCGCTGCTTCTCCGGTCTCGGGGCTGTGGGCCTCGGTGCCTCTGACTGCTCCCTTTTAAGCCTTCAAGCTCTCCCGCCTCGGGCTGCTCCCGCGCAGGTCCGCTGCTTGGTCATCTCTTCAATTTCTCTATCAATTCCCAGCCACCACACAAATGCTCTGGCTAAGTTCTTCATTTTTACCCCTCCCAGATGACCCTCATGAAGCTCATTGAGCACTCTATCCTTCAACTTGGGTGGAATTACCACTCTGGATCCACACATCAAGGTTCCTCAGCACACTGACAGCTGTTCTCTTCTCAGCGAGAATGCTGGCAACAGTGGTTCGCCATGTGCTGGCCATCCCTTCACCGTTAAATCATAGACCCTGGAGAGTGTTGGGTCATTTCGTGTTTCCTTTTCTATGTTTGCATTCGTCACAGGTAGACATTCGACTATGGTCGAGTGGAATATCTCCACAGGATCCACTGCAGGTGCTTCTTCCACCGTCGGCAATGGTAGGTGCGACAATCCATCAGCATTCCCATGCTGTTTAGTTCCTTGGTACTCAATGTCATATTGGTGTGCCCCTAGGAAAAGGGACCACCTCTGTAGCCGTTGTGTTGTCATTGTCGGGACGCCCTTCTGAGGGGTGAAAATGGAGACAAGAGGTTGATGATCAGTTAGTAGAGTAAATTTCTGACCGTGCAGGTAGTGATTGAACTTCTTCACCCGCCACACCAGGCTGTGGGCCTCTCTGTCAATCTGGGCGTAGTTACGCTCGGCTGAAGTTAACGAGTGTGACGCAAAAGCTATCGGCCTCTCTGAACCATCAAGGAATTTATGTGACAGTACCGCTCCAATGCCATAGGGAGACGCATCACACGCCAGTCTTATCGGCAGTGCTGGGTTGTAGTGAGCCAATACTTCTCTTGAAGTGATTAGGTCTTTACTCTTCTGAAAGGCCCGCTTACATTCATCGCTCCATTTCCATGCTACTCCAGTTTGTAGTAGGGGGTTCAGTGGGTGCAGAATTGTGGACAAATTTGGCAAAAACTTATGGTAGTAATTCACCAATCCGAGGAATTACCTCAGTTGCGACACATTTTCAGGCGCTGGGGCCTGAACTACCGCTTCAATTTTGTCAGGGGACTTATGTAACCCCTCTTCATCAATTACGTGGCCACAATACGATATCTGTTTCTTTAAAAACTCGCACTTGGGGCGATTGGCTCGTAGCCCATGTTCCCTTAGTCTAGTGAGCACCTGCTCTAGGTTGGCAAGGTGTTCACTGTCATTTTCACCTGTCACTAGGATGTCGTCCAAGTAACACTGAGTCCCCGGAATCCCTTGCAGGACTTGTTCCATCGCTCTTTGCCATATCGCCGGAGCTGATGCTACTCCGAATACCAGTCGATTATACTGGTAAAGACCTTTGTGAGTGTTTATCGTGAGATACTTCCTAGAGGATTCTTCAACCTCCATCTGCAAATATGCTTGTGCTAGGTCAATTTTTGTAAAACGCTTCCCTCCAGATAGTGAGGCGATAATATCTTCTATCCTCGGGAGAGGATACTGTACTGTGTGAAGGACTGGGTTCACCGTCACCTTGAAGTCCCCACAAATGCGAACCTTCCTTGGCTCCTCAGACTTATTGTTTAACGTTTTCTTCATGACAGGAACGATGGGTGTCGCCCACTCGCTCCAGTCTACCTTAGATAACACGCCTGCATTCTCCAGATTCTCCAGCTCTGCCTCGACGGCTGGGCGAATTGCATACGGTACCGGTCTTGCTTTGAAAAACTTGGGAAATGCATTCTCTTCTATTTTTATCGAGGCGGTTACGCCTTTAAGAGTGCCCAGTTCTTGTTGAAATACCTCTTTAGCGTTAGCTAAGATTTTTGACAATCGTCCAGGTGTGACGTCGTCATCCTTTTTACCAGCCACAGTCAGTGCCTGAATGGAGTGCCAGTCTAAACTTATCTTTCTGATCCATTCACGTCCCAATAACGGTGGTCCACCATCTTGCAGTATGTACAGATACAATTTCTGTATATCCTTGCCGTTGTATTCGACAGGCACCCTTATTTTCCCCCTGGGGTATACTTTCTGCCCCGTATACGTCTTCAAGACAATGGATGTGTCTTTCAAGGGTATGTGTGAGAATAGCCGCTCGTAGTCTCGTTGATTCATGACGGTCAGGGCTGATCCTGTATCCAATTCCATTTTGACTTGGGACCCTGCTATCGTGAGGGTGACCCAAATGGTTCGGTGATCCTCTTTTGCGATTACGTTGTGAAGTTTGAGACAGCTTAGTCTCTTGTTCCCGGATTCACTATCACTCTTCTGGTCTTCGGAACTACTGTCCGTCATCTTTTGTACTTTCCTGTACTGTTCCTTAGTAGCCTTTTTGTTGTCGTTAGTCTTCTTCCTGGAACTGCAAACTCGTGCAATGTGTCCCATCTTTCCGCATTGCCTGCATATTTTGTCCTTGGACCAGCAGTCCTTCTGGTCATGGGTTGTTCTGCCGCAGCGATAACATTTTTCAAATCCCCGTGTCAATTCATGGGTGCCGTATTCCTTTGGCTTTTGCTGTATTTCCGCAGCTCCCCTTGCTGCTGCTTCATACGATACTGCCACGCTGAAAGCCTTATCTAGCATCAGCTCTTTCTCTGAGAGTAACCTCTTCTGGGTTCCTTCACTCAGGAGTCCACAGACAAATTTGTCCCGTAGGGTATCTGCCAGTCCTGCTCCGAACTGGCAGTGCTTGGATAGCTTGCGTAGTTCCGTAAGGTAATCAGCATTGCTCTCATCTTTATGCTGATTTCTCTTGTGGAATTTAAATCTTTCTGCTATCAGCAGCGGTGTAGGATTTAGGTGTTCCTGTAGGATATCAACAATTTCGTTAAAACTCTTCGCCATCGGTTTGGCTGGAGTGATCAGGTTCCGAAATCGGCCGTACATTCTTGCGCCCATTAAGTTTAGTAGTACCGATGCCTTTTTCTCATCGGCTACTTCATTTGCCTTGCAATATACTTCGACTCTTTCCACATACGTGGTCCAGTCTTCTATTGCATTATCGAAGGCAGTGATATTGCCAGTCTTCGGCATCTTGGAGATCGAAGATGGCGCCTCCCGCGCTTTGCCTTCTTCCCCGATTGAACAAAATGGCGCCTCCCGTGCTTTGCCTTCTTCCCCGCTGGATTAAGATGGCGCCTCCCGCGCTTTCTGTCTTCTCCGCTGCTGCTAGCGCTGTTGCTGGCGTTTTTATGCCATGATGGTGATGCCCTATGGTCTTCGCGCACTTCCCCCCCCCCGCCGCGCTGCTGCTAACGCCGCTCTCCGCGGTCCCCGTGGCAAACTGCAGCTCCTCGCAGCTTTCTGCGCTTCTCATTTCTTTTATTTTAATTACTGTTCCCGTCATCAGAGCAAATCCTCCGGGACACTTTCCTCCCTCCTCTGGGGTCTGTACGCTGCCCGGCTTCGTAGCACCGGCCACGCCCTGTGTGCTCCACCCTCTCTCTCTCTCTCCTCTTCCCGACAACGCTGCTCGGCCCCGTTGAAAAGCCACCCGATCGAGCTGTAGCCCGCCGCAGCCCAGGAAGGATCAGTGTACTACCTGCCACCAGCCCGATTAGCTGGAACACCATAGACAGGATAACCAAGCCCCGCTCTCGACAGCCTCTCCTGCTAATCTTCGAATTTGATGAATCAGAGGCGGTTGCCCACGGTCGACGCCCGTTTCTTCTGTTTGATTTTTTTTTTCTTCCTTCTGGCCTCGACCTCTAACAACTTCGCTTCAGGGATGGATCCCCATGAGGTGGTGCAGAACTGTAGGTAAGTTCGGATCTGTTCGTCGCCAGTGTTACGTCCGTGTGTAATTGAGACACGGACTGCAGGAGTTGGTTATAACAGGTGTTTACTGAGTGGAGGCAAAACTGGAACTACTGTACAAAGTTACTTCACAGGCTTATATACAGGGGTAGTCACTACTGGTGCTGCAGTATACAGGGGCTGCAGAATATAGTTCCTTCTTCAAAGAACATACACTACAGTCTCTCTCTCTCTGCACCGTCTAAACAATGTCCTGAACTAAAGCTGTCTCTCTCTCTCTCTGCACAGTCTAGCCAAGGTCCTGAACTAAAGCTGTCTCTCTCTCTCTCTGCACAGTCTAGCCAAGGTCCTGAACTAAAGCTGTCTCTCTCTCTCACTGCACCGTCTAGCCCAGGTCCTGAACGAAAGCTGCCTCTTTCTGTCACTGCACCGTCTCGCCAAGGTGCGGAAATAAAGCTGTCTCTCTCTGCATCATCTAGCCAAGGTCCTGAACTAAAGCTGTCTCTCTCTCTCACTGCACCGTCTAGACAATGTCCTGAACTAAGGTTGTCTCTCTCTTTCACTGCACCGTCTAGCCAAGGTCCTGAAATAAAGCTGCCTCTCTCTCTCACTGCACCGTGTAGACAAGGTCCTGAACTAAAGCTGCCTCTCTCTCTCACTGCACCATCTAGACAAGGTCCTGAACTAAAGCTGTCTCTCTCTCTCCCTGCACCGTCTAGACAAGGTCCTGAACTAAAGCTGTCTCTCTCTCTCCCTGCACCGTCTAGCCAAGGTCCAGAACTAAAGCTCTCACTCTCTCTCTCTCTACCCCGCCTAGCCAAAGTCCTGAACTAAAGCTGTCACTCGCTCACTGCACCGTCTAGCCAAGGTCCTGAACTAAAGCTGTCTCTCTCTCTCACTCCACCGTCTAGGCAAGGTCCTGAACTAAAGCTGTCTCTCTCTCTCTCTGCACCGTCTAGCCAAGTTCCTGAACTAAAGCTGTCTCCCTCTCTCACTGCACCGTCTAGCCAAGGTCCTGAACTAAAGCTGTCTCACTCTCTGCACCGTCTAGCCAAGGTCCTGAACTAAAGCTGTCTCTCTCACTCACTGCACCGTCTAGCCAAGGTCCTGAACTAAATCTGTCTCTCTCTCTCTGCACCGTCTAGTCAAGGTCCTGAACTAAAGCTGTCTCACTCTCTGCACCGTCTAGCCAAGGTCCTGAACTAAAGCTGTCTCTCTCTCTCTCTCTCTGCATCGTCTAGCCAAGGTCCTGAACTAAAGCTGTCTCTCTCTCTCTGCACCGTCTAGCCAAGGTCCTGAACTAAAGCTGTCTCTCTCTCTCTCTCTCTCTGCACCGTCTAGCCAAGGTCCTGAACTAAAGCTGTCTCTCTCTCTCTCTCACTGCACCGTCTAGCCAAGGTCCTGAACTAAAGCTGTCTCTCTCTCTCTCTCTCTGCATCGTCTAGCCAAGGTCCTGAACTAAAGCTGTCTCTCTCTCTCTCTCTCTGCACCGTCTAGCCAAGGTCCTGAACTAAAGCTGTCTCTCTCTCTCTCACTGCACCGTCTAGCCAAGGTCCTGAACTAAAGCTGTCTCTCTCTCTCTCTCTCTCTGCACCGTCTAGCCAAGGTCCTGAACTAAAGCTGTCTCTCTCTCTCACTCACTGCACCGTCTAACAAAGGTCAAAGAAACATAGAAACATAGAAGACAGGAGCAGGACTCGGCCATTCGGCCCTTCGAGCCTGCTCCGCCATTCAATGAGATCATGGCTGATCATCCAATTTCAGTACCCTGTCCCTGCCTTCTCCCCATCTCACTTGATCCCTTTAGCCTCAAGAAATATATCCAACTCTTTCTTGAAAATATTTAATGAACTGGCCTCCACCGCCCTCTGTGGCAGAGAATTCCACAGGTTCACCACTCGCTGGGTGAAGAAATTCCTCCTCATTTCAGTCCTAAATGGCTTACCCATTATCCTTAGTCTATGACCCCTGGTTCTGGACTCCCCGGCCATCAGAAACAGCCTTCCTGCATCTCGTCTGTCTAGACCTGACAGAATTTTATAGGTTTCGATGAGATCCCCTCTCAATCTTCTAAACTCCAGTGAGTATAAGCCCAATCGACACAATCTCTCCTCATACGTCATTCCTGCCATCCCAGGTATCAGCCTGGTGAATCTTCGCTGCACTCCTTCCATGGCAAGAACGTCCTTCCTCAGGTAAGGTGACCAAAACTGCACACAATACTCAAGATGCGGTCTCACCAAGGCCCTGTACAACTGTAGCAAGACATCCTTGTTCCTGTACTCGAACCCTCTTGCTACGAAGGCCAACATACCATTTGCCTTCTTAACCGCCTGCTGCACCTGCATGCTTACCTTCAGCGACTGGTGCACAATAACACCCAGGTCTCTTTGCACTTCCCCTTCTCTCAATCTATTGCCATTCAAATAATAATCTGCCTTCCTGTTTTTGCCACCAAAGTGGATAACCTCACATTTATCCACATTATAGTGCATTTGCCATGTTTCTGCCCAATCACCCAACCTGTCCAAATCGTACTGGAGTTTCACGACATGCTCCTCACAGCTTACCCTCCCACCCAGCTTTGTGTCGTCTGCAAATTTGGAGATATTACATCCAATTCCCTCGTCCAGATCATTAATATATATTGTGAACAGCTGGGGTCCTAGGACCGATCCCTGCGGTACCCCACCAGTCACTGCCTGCCACTCGGAAAACGACCCGTTTATTCCAACTCTTTGCTTTCTGTCAACCAACCAGTTCTCTATCCAAGTCAATACCTTGTCCCCAATCCCATGTGCCTTAATTTTGCATGCTAATCTCTTATATGGGACCTTATCAAAAGCCTTCTGAAAGTCCAAATACACCACATCCACTGGTTCTCCCTTATCTATTTTACCAGTTACATCCTCAAAAAATTCCAGTAGATTAGTCAAGCATGATTTACCTTTTGTAAATCCATGTTGACTTTGTCCGATCCTGTCACTGCTTTCCAAGTGCTCTGCTATGACATCTTTTAGAATAGACTCTAGCATTTTCCCCACTACCGATGTCAGGCTTACCGGTCTATAATTCCCCGCTTTTTCTCTGCCACCTTTTTTGAATAGTAGGGTAACATTCGCTACCCTCCAATCCATGGGTACCGTTCCAGAGTCTATAGAGTTCTGGAAGATGACCAGCAATGCATCTACCATCTCTAGGGCCACTTCCTTAAGTACCCTGGGATGTAGACCATCAGGCCCTGAGGATTTATCGGCCTTCAGTCCCATCAATTTTCCTAACACCATTTCCCTACAAATACTGATTTCTTTCAGTTCCTCCCTTTCATCAGACCCTATGTTCCCCGGCATCTCTGGGAGGTTATTTGTGTCTTCCTTTGTGAAGACAGAACCAAAGTATGTATTTAGCTGGTCTGCCATTTCCTTGTTTCCCATGATAAATTCCCCTGATTCTGACTGTAAGGGACCTACGCTTGACTTCACCAATCTTTTTCTCTTCACATTTCTATAAAAGCTTTTACAGTCAGTTTTTATGTTCCCTGAAAGCTTACTCTCATATTCTATTTTCCCTTTCTTAATTAATCCCTTTGTCCTCCTTTGTTGAATCCTAAACTGCTCCCAATCCTCAGGATTATTGCTTTTTCTAGCCAATTTATATGTCCTCTCCTTGGATCTTATGCTGTCCCTAATTTCCCTTGTTAGCCACGGTTGAGTCACCTTTTTTGTTTTATTTTCATGCCAAACTGGGATGAACAAATTCTGTAGCTCATCCATTCGGTCTTTGAATGTTTGCCATTGCCTATCCACCGTCAACCCTTTGAGTGCCATTCCCCAATCAATCCTACCCAACTCGCTCCTCAGACCATCGTAGTTTCCTTTATTTAAATTGAGGACCCTTGTCTCTGAGTCAACTACTTCATTCTCCATCTTAATGAAGAATTCGATCATATTATGATCGCTCCAACCCAAGGGGCCTCGTACAACAAGATTGCTAATTAATCCTTTCTCATTACATAATACCCAGTCTAAGATGGCCTAATCTTTGGTTGGTTCCTCGACATATTGGTCCAGGAAACCATCCCGTAAACACTCCAGGAATTCCTCCTCCACAGTATTGTTACTAATTTGGTTGGCCCAATCTATATGTAGATTAAAGTCACCCATGATGACTGCTGTGCCCTTATTGCACGCTTCTTTAATTTCCCTTTTAATGCCATCCCCAACCTCCGCCTTACTGTTTGCAGGTCTATATACCACTCCCACTAATGTTTTTTTCCCCTTAGTATTTCTCAATTCTACCCATACAGATTCCACATCATCAGAGCTAATATACTTCATTACAATTGTATTAATCCCTTCTTTAACCAGTAATGCTACCCCACCTCCCTTTCCTTTTTGCCTATCTTTCCTGAATATCGAATACCCCTGGATGTTGAGTTTCCAGTCTTGGCCATCCTTGAGCCACGTTTCCGTAATCCCAACCAAATCATATTCGTTTACCTCTATTTGCGCAGCCAATTCATCCACCTTATTACAAATGCTCCTCGCATTAAGACACAAAGCCTTCAGGCTTGTTATTTTAACGCTCTTAGGCCTATTAGAATTATTATTTACTGTGGCCATGTTTGATTTAAACCGTTGATTTCTCTGACTGCCACTTTTGTTTTTCTGCTTCCTATCTTTTGCTTTTATCCCTGTTTTCCTTTCCTCTGTCTCCTTGCTCAGGTTCCCAACCGCCTGCCATTTTAGTTTAAACCCCCCCGAACAGTGCTAGCAAACCTCCCCGCAAGGATATTTGTCCTGCTCTGGTTCAGGTACAACACGTCTGACTTGTACAAGTCCCACCTTCCCCAGAAGCAGGCCCGGTGCTCCAGGAAACTAAAGCCCTCCCTCCTGCACCAACTCTTTAGCCACGCATTCATCTGCTCTATCCTTCTATTCCTATATTCACTAGCACGTGGCACCGGGAGTAATCCAGAGATTACAACCTTTGAGGTCCTACTCTTTAATCTGCTACCTAGCTCCCTAAATTCTTGCTGCAGGACCTCATCCCTCTTCCTACCTATGTCGTTGGTCCCAATGTGAACCACGACCTCTGCCTGTTCACCCTCCCCCTTCACAATGCCCTGCAGCCGTTCAGTGACATCTTTGACCCTGGCACCAGAGAGGCAACAAACCATCCTGGAGTCACGTCTACGGCCACAGAAACACCTATCTGTTCCCCTTACGATAGAATCCCCTACCACTATTGCTCTCCCACTCTTTTTCCTCCCTTCCTGAGCAGCAGAAGCACCCCTGGTGCATGGAAGTTGGCTGCTGCTGCCTTCCTCTGGTAAGTCATCCCCCTCAACAATATCCAAATTGGTATATCTGTTTGAAAGGGGGATGGCCACAGGGGTCCCCTGCACTACCTGCCTGCCACTACTGCTCTGCCTGATGGTCACCCATTTCCCTTCTGCCTGTGCAGCCCTACCCTGCGGCATGACCAACTCATCAAACGTGTAATCCACGACCCTCTCAGCATCGTGAATGCTCCAAAGCCCATCCATCCGCAGCTCCAGCGCCTCCATGCGGTCTGCTAGTAGCTGCCGCTGGATGCATTTCTGGCACACGTGGTCGTCAAGGACACTGGCAGCGTCCCTGAATTCCCACATAGAGCAAGAGGAGCATAACACGGGGCTGGGCTCTCCTGGCATGACTTACCCCTTTGATTAATTTAAATTAATTCAATACCACCAGTTAAGATATACTCTAGGGCGCTTGAATGGTTTACCAACAGTCCCCGCTACACCAGAAAGACCTTAGCAACTATAAACCACAGAGTTAAAGTTTAAAAAATAGAGAAATACTCACCAACCAATCACTTACCTGCTCCCTGGTGACGTTACACTCTGATTACTTTTTACCTCTCTCCCCGCTGCTGAGTTGGTCGGGCCTCGCTCCTCCTTTTATCCTCGGCCTCGGTGCTCTCCTGGTCCAATCTGGTCGGGCCTCACATCGCTCCTCCTTTTATCCTCGGCCTCGGTGCTCTCCTGGTCCAATCTGGTCGGGCCTCACATCGCTCCTCCTTTTATCCTCGGCCTCGGTGCTCTCCTGGTCCAATCTGGTCGGGCCTCACATCGCTCCTCCTTTTATCCTCGGCCTCGGTGCTCTCCTGGTCCGATCTGGTCAGGCCTCACCTCGCTCCTCCTTTTATCCTCGGCCCTGGTGCTCTCCTGGTCCGATCTGGTCGGGCCTCGCCTCGCTCCTCCTTTTATACCCGGCCTCGGTGCTCTCCTGGTCCGATCTGGTCGGGCCTCGCCTCGCTCCTCCTTTTATCCTCGGCCCTGGTGCTCTCCTGGTCCGATCTGGTCGGGCCTCGCCTCGCTCCTCCTTTTATCCTCGGCCTCGGTGCTCTCCTGGTCCGATCTGGTCGGGCCTCACCTCGCTCCTCCTTTTATCCTCGGCCCCGGTGCTCTCCTGGTCCGATCTGGTCAGGCCTCGCCTCGCTCCTCCTTTTATACCTGGCCTCGGTGCTCTCCTGGTCCGATCTGGTCGGGCCTCGCCTCGCTCCTCCTTTTATACCCGGCCTCGGTGCTCTCCTGGTCCGATCTGGTCGGGCCTCGCCTCGCTGTCTCTCTCTCTCTCTCTGCACCGTCTAGCCAAGCTGCTGAACTAAAGCTGTCTCTCCCTCTCTCTGCACCGTCTAGCCAAGGTCCTGAACTAAAGATGTCTCTCTCTCTCTCTCTGCACCGTCTAGCCAAGGTCCTGAACGAAAGCTGCCTCTCTCCCTCACTGCACCGTCTAGCCAAGGTCCTGAACTAAAGCTGTCTCTCTCTCTCTCGGCACCGTCTAGCCAAGGTCCTGAACTGAAGCTGTCTCTCTCTCTCTCTGCACCGTCTAGCCAAGGTCCTGAACTAAAGCTGTCTCTCTCATTCACTGCACCGTCTAACCAAGGTCCTGAAGTGAAGCTGTCTCTCTCTCTCTCTGCACCGTCTAGCCAAGGTCCTGAACTAAAGCTGTCTCTCTCTCTCTCGGCACCGTCTAGCCAAGGTCCTGAACTAAAGCTGTCTCTCTCTCTCTCTGCACTGTCTAGCCAAGGTCCTGAACTAAAGCTGTCTCTCTCGTTCACTGCACCGTCTAACCAAGGTCCTGAAGTGAAGCTGTCTCTCTCTCTCTCTGCACCGTCTAGCCAAGGTCCTGAACATGCGATAGACAGAGCTAAGCGATCTCAAAACCATCGGATCAAATCAAAGCTCTGCAGTCCTGCCACATCCAGTCGTGAGTGGCGGTGGACAATTAAACAGTTAACAGGAGGAGGAGGCTCCAAAAATATCCCCATCCTCAATGATGGTGGAGCCCAGCACATGAGTGCAAAAGACAAGGCTGAAGCATTTGCAACTATCTTCAGCCAGAAGTGCCGAGTGGATGGTCCATCTCGGCCTCCTCCTGAGGTCCCCAGCATCACAGATGCCAGTCTTCAGCCCATTCAATTCACTCCACGTGATGTCAAGAAACGGCTGAAGACACTGGATACTGCAAAGGCTATGGGCCCTGACAACATTCCGGCAATAGTACTGAAGACTTGTGCTCCAGAACGAGCTGCACCCCGAGCCAAGCTGTTCCAGTACAGCTACAACACTGGCATCTACCCGGCCATGTGGAAAATTGCCCAGGTAAATCCTGTCTACAAAAAGCAGGACAAATCCGACCCGGCCAATTACCGTCCCATCAGTCTACTCTCAATCATCAGCAAAGTGATGGAAGGTGTCGTCGACAGTGCTATCAAGCGGCACTTACTCAGCAATAACCTGCTAACTGACGCCCAGTTTGGGTTCCGCCAGGGCCACTCAGCTCCTGACCTCAATACAGCCTTGGTCCAAACATGGACAAAAGAGCTGAACTCAAGAGGTGAGGTGAGAGTAACTGCCCTTGACATCAAGGCAGCATTTGATCGAGTGTGGCATCAAGGAGCCCTAGCAAAACTGAAGTCAATGGGAATCAAGGGGAAAACTCTCCATTGGTTGGAATCATACCTAGCACAAAGGAAGTTGGCTGTGGTTGTTGGAGGTCATTCATCTCAATCACATGACATCACTGCAGGAGTTCCTCAGGGCAGTGTCCTAGGCCCAACCATCTTCAGCTGTTTCATCAATGACCTTCCCTCCATCATAAGGTCAGAAGTGGGGATGTTCGCTGATGATTGCACACTGTTCAGCACCATTCGAGACTCATCAGATACTGATGCAGTCCGTGTCCATATGCAGCAAGACCTGGAGAACATTCAGACTTGGGCTGACAAGTGGCAAATAACATTCGCACCACACAAGTGCCAGGCAATGACCATCTCCAACAAGCGAGACTCTAACCATCTCCCCTTGACATTCAATGGCATTACCATCGCTGAATCACCCACTATCAACATCCTGGGGGTTACCATTGATCAGAAATTGAACTGGACCAGCCATATAAATACTGTGGCTATAAGAGCAGGCCAGAGGCTGGGAATTCTGCAGTGAGTGTCTCACCTCCTGACTCCCCAAAGCCTTTCCACCATCTACAAGGCACAAGTCAGGAGTGTGATGGAATACTCTCCACTTGCCCGGATGAGTGCAGCTCCAACAACACTCAAGAAGCTCGACACCATTCAGGATAAAGCAGCCCGCTTGATTGGCACTCCATCCACCACCTTCAACATTCACTCCTTCCACCACCGGTGCACTGTGGCTGCAGTGTGTACCATCTACAAGATGCACTGCAGCAACTCGCCAAAGCTCCTTCAACAGCACCTTCCAAACACGCGACCTCTACCACTTAGAAGGACAAGGGCAGCAGACGCATGGGAACATCACCACCTACAAGTTCCCCTCCTGACTTGGACCTGTATCGCCGTTCTTTCACTGTCGCTGGGCCAAAATCCTGGAACTCCCTTCCGAACAGCATGGTGGGTGTACCTACACCATATGGACTGCAGCGGTTCAAGAAGGCAGCTCACCACCATCTTCTCAAGGGCAATTAGGGATGGGCACTAAATGCAGGCCTAGCCAGCGACGCCCACATCCCATCAATGAATTAAAAAAAAGCTGTCTCTCTCTCTCTCTGCACCATCTAACCAAGGTCCTGAACTAAAGCTGTCACACTCTCTCTGCACCGTCTAACCAAGGTCCTGAACGAAAGCTGCCTCTCTCTCTCTCTGCACCGTCTAGCCAAGGTTCTGAACTAAAGCTGTCTCTCTCTCTCTCTGCACCGTCTAACCAAGGTCCTGAACGAAAGCTGCCTATCTCTCTCTCTGCACCGTCTAACCAAGGTCCTGAACTAAAGCTGTCTCTCTCTCACTGCACCGTCTAGCCTGTTATGTATTGTGTGTTCTATTGTGTGTTCTCCTCCCACCTGTGGTGGCGCTGTCACAGGAGATAAATGGTTGGGTGTTCTCTGTTAAGTTTAGCTCTCTTTGTACGGAACTTGCCAGAACTTCCTTTCCTTCCAATAAAGCACTTCATATTTGAATCTCTGAGTTCTGAGTCCTAAATTGTGTCTAGATAGAAAGGTACCGACACAACAAGTGGCAACGAGGAGTGGATGAATCTGCGTACGTTACGGGTGCAGTGAGTAAACAGAAAATTTAATTTGAAACGTGAGATGGCTACTATATTAGGAAACATCGGTGATTTTGATGAAAATGTGGAACAATGGAGCGCATATAAGGAACGTTTTGACTATTTTGTATTGGCGAATGCGGTGGCAAATGAAAAGGTCGTGCCTACCTTTTTGACTGTAATCGGGCCGAAGACATTCAATTTACTTCGCAGCCTCGTGCAGCCAGATAAGCCAGGAACCAAAACATATAAGCAACTAGTGGAAATACTTGGAGCACATTTTTCACCAAAACCTCTGGTTATTGCTGAGAGATTTAGATTTCACAAACGCAATAAAGAGGAGGGGGAATCAGTGACGATGTTTATTGCTGCTTTAAAAAGGTTGTCAGAACAGTGCCAGTTCAAGGAGGTGCTGAATGACACCATTGGAGGCAGACTTGTGTGTGGTCTGCAAAATGCAGCCACACAGAAGCACCTTCTTACTGAGGACAACCTTACTCTTGAAAAGGCCATTGAAGTTAGTGTCTCCATGGAGATGGTGGAAAAGGAGGCTCACCAGTTGAGTTCAACAGGGAGAGTTCACAAGGTGTCGTCTGAGCCTAAAGGTGCGCGGAACGGCACATGTTACCGTTGTGGGAAAACGAGCCATCACGCTAATGACTGCTGGTGTACGGACCTGGAATGCTGAAATTGTGGCAAAAAGGGTCACATTGAACGCGCCTGTAGAGGTAAAAAAAGAACAGACAGAGCTGGGAAGCATGGAAGCAAAATGTCTGTATTTGGACAAGAGAGGAAAAAGAGTGTTCATTCAGTGCAGTATGATGGAACAAGCAAAACAGAGGGGAGCGACACCTCTGAGGAGGAAGAGCTTCACATACTGACGGTTGCAGGTGATTCAAATGGCTACTGGGTGTCACCACTGGTGGAGGGACAATCAGTGCGGATGGAGGTGGACACAGGCGCGGCTGTGTCCCTTGTTTCAGACACTGTCTACAACAAAATGCTAAAGCATCTTACCCTTCAGCCAACAAACATTGTGCTAAAGACGTATACCGGCGAACCTGTGGCCATGAGAGGCGTCATTGAGATGACAGTTAAATTGAATGGACAGACTGCAAAACTGCCACTATATGTGGTAAAGGGAAATTACCCATCGCTACTGGGACGTGTGTGGCTAGAGAAAATCATGCTGGACTGGCCTGCAGTCCGCATGATGTCAAAAGGGGAGTCAGGTCTGACTGCAGTGTTAAACAAACATGCAGAACTCTTCAATGGGGAACTTGGGAGCATGAAAAAGATCAGTGTGAGACTGGACATTAAACCTGACAGCAAGCCGAAGTTTCACAATGCCCGACCTGTACCCTATGCAATTAGGCCAAAAGTTGAGGCTAACTTGGAGGCCTTAGTCGAGAATGGAGTCCTGGAGCCTGTGAGCGTGAGCAAATGGGCCACACCCATTGTTCCTGTCCTGAAAAAGGATGGATCTGTTCGAATCTGCGGGGATTTTATAGTGACTATTAACCCGGTGCTGTCTGCGGAACAGTACCCTCTTCCCCTCATTGATGATCTTTTTACGGGCCTGGCCGGAGGGCAAAAGTTCAGCAAAATAGACTTGTGCCAGGCTTATCTACAAATGCATGTCGATGACGAATCAAAGGAGCTGCTGACAATTGTGGCACACAAGGGGCTATACAGGTACTGCCGCCTTCCGTTTGGAATTACGTCAGCCCCTGCTCTATTCCAAAGGGCAATGGATCAGATTTTGAGTGGACTGCCAGGAGTCCAGTGCTACCTGGACGACATCCTTGTCACTGGGACAAATGAGGAGGATCATCTTCTGAACTTGGATGCGACACTACAACGACTGAAAGAGTACGGACTCAGAGTTCGTAAAGACAAATGTGAATTCTTTCAGTCTTCAGTTGAGTACCTGGGGCATGTGATTGACGCTACTGGCCTGCATAAGGCGCCGTCAAAGGTCAAGGCGATCGTGGAGGCCCCAGCACCTCAGAATGTGAGCCAGTTACGTTCATTTCTGGGGCTACTTAACTACTATGGGAAGTTTATTCCAGACTTAGCAACATTGCTGAAGCCGTTACATCAGTTGCTATGTCAAGGCAAAACATGGAAATGGACTGAACTGTGCAACGAAGCTTTCGCCCAAGCAAAGAAAGCATTGCTGAAATCGGAGGTCCTGACACACTTCGACCCAAAGCTACCCGTGCAGCTAGCATGTGATGCATCACCATATGGTGTGGGAGTCGTCATATCCCACATCATGCCTTCGGGTGAAGAGAAACCTATCGCCTTCGCATCACGCACCTTGAACAAGGCTGAGAGTAACTATGCGCAGATCGAACGCGAGGCCTTGGGAATCGTTTTTGGAATTCAAAAATTTCATCAGTACCTGTTTGGGAGAAGGTTCACACTCCTGACGGACCACCGTCCATTGACTTCAATCTTCGGGCCCCACACCGGAATTCCATCTCTCGCTGCAAGCAGGATGCAAAGGTAGGCTTTACTGTTGTCAAGACACACATACGACATCAAATATCGCAAATCAGACTTGCACGGCAACGCAGACAGTCTCTCGAGGCTACCCTTGCCTGTTACTCCCCCAGAGCCTCATCAGATAGACATCTTCTACTATAGACAAGTGGAGGGAGCACCTGTCACTGCAGTTCAGGTGCGAAGGTACACCCGCAACGATCCAGTCCTGTCTGAGGTAATGGACGATGTCATTCGAGGGAGAGCTATAGGAGATTCTCCTAGTTTGAAACCTTACGTTTCAAAAAGAAATGAGCTCTCCGTCCAGGCAGGTTGTCTTCTTTGGGGACGCCGTGTCATCATTCCGCCACCTCTGAGGGAACCTATACTGCAACAACTTCATACAGGCCACTGTGGGATGGTTCGGATGAAGGAAATGGCAAGAAGCTACTTCTGGTGGCCAGGTCTCGATGGGAATATTGAGGAGAAAGCCAAAACATGTTCCCCATGTCAAAGGGTCCAGAATGTTCCACAGCTGGCAACCCTACACCCCTGGGATTGGCCTGCAGAAGTGTGGCAGCGAGTACATGTGGACTTCGCCGGTCCTTTCGAAGAGAAGATGTTTATGGTGGTTGTGGACGCTCGTAGCAAGTGGCCGGAGGTCGCTGTGATGAGGTCTACCACGGCAGAGAAAACAATTGAGAAACTTGGTGAGATGTTCAGCCGTTATGGCTCACCGGAACAACTCGTAAGTGACAACGGTCCACAATTTGTATTAAAGGAGTTTGCAACTTCCTGCATGTGAATGGTGTCCAACACATCAGGTCTGCGCCCTATCATCCCTCTACTAACAGCCAGGCAGAAAGGTTTGTGCAAACTTTGAAGCACGCCTTGAAGGCATCGCAAGGTCAGGGCTCAATCCACCAATGTCTGAACAGCTTCCTGTTGTCCTACGTCAACGAGCTGCATGCCACAACCAAAACTTCCCCCGCTTCGCTCATGATGAAGAGGCAGTTGCGGACAAGTTTTGACTTACTCAAACCTCCAAGGGCAGAACAGGTTGTCCATTGTCAACAACAAGCTTAAGTTGAAAAGAGAGAGAAAAGAGCCAAGGAGAGACGGTTTCATCCGGGAGAGCACGTCCTAGCTCGAAACTACAACACTGGACCGAAATGGGTTCCTGCTACGGTGATCGCGCAGACGGGCCCTGTGTCTTACACGGTTGAGACTGCTGAGGACGTCGTCTGGAGTAGACACACAGATCAACTGTTGCTAGGAGCAGAGACAGCCACAGAGGCTCCAATGGCTGGTTGGCCTGAACTGTTTCCGGATGATACCGCAAACCAGCATCCTTTGCCACAGTGCTCTTCTCCAACACAGGAAGTCAAAGAGACTGTTCCACCTGTGCAAACTCCTGACTTTCGACTGACACAGGCACCTTCTCCATCCAGGCCTGTGTCAATGCCTACTGCTGTGGAAGCCAGCGATGACCGCCGGTATCCTGTCAGAGAGCGGCGGCCTCCAAGACGCTTGGATCTGTAGGCTTAGCGACTTACCCACAAGACTGGGGCAGAATAAATCCCAGGGTAAAGTCAGGGTTTGAGACAGTCTACCTCTACCCTAGGTTCGTTGAGTGCATTGAAAGTAACTTACCTGTTGAGGAATAATGTGGACCTTCCATTTAAGAGGGGAGGAAATGTTATGTATTGATTGTTCTCCTCCCACCTGTGGTGGCGCTGTCTCAGGAGATAAATGGTTGGGTGTTCTCTGTTAAGTTTAGCTCTCTTTGTTCGGAACTTGCCAGAACTTCCTTTCCTTCCAATAAAGCATTTCATGTTTGAATCTCTGAGTTCTGAGTCCTAAATTGTGTCTAGGTAGAAAGGTACCGACACAACATAGCCCAGGTCCTGAACGAAAGCTGCCTCTTTCTCTCACTGCACCGTCTAGCCAAGGTGCAGAAATAAAGCTGTCTCTCTCTCTCTCTGTGCATCGTCTAGCCAAGGTCCTGAACTAAAGCTGTCTTTCTCTCTCTCTGCACCGTCTAGCCAAGGTCCTGAACTAAAGCTGTATCTCTCTCACTCTGCACCGTCTAACCAAGGTCCTGAACTAAAGCTGTCTCTCTCTCTCTCTGCACCGTCTAGCCAATGTCCTGAACTAAAGCTGTCTTTCTCTCACTCTGCACCGTCTAACCAAGGTCCTGAATTAAACTGTCTCTCTCTCTCTCTCTCTGCACCGTCTAGCCAATGTCCTGAACTAAAGCTGTCTACCTCTCTCACTGCACCGTCTAGACAGGGTCCTGAACTAAAGCTGTCTCTCTCTCTCTGCGCCGCCTAACCAAGGTCCTTAACTAAAGCTGTCTCTCTCTCTTCTGAACCATCTAACCAAAGTGCAGAACTAAAGCTGTCTCTCTCTCACTGCACTGTCTAACCAATATCCTGAACTAAAGCTTTCTCTCTCTATTCTGAACCATCTAAACAAGGTCCTGAACTAAAGCTGTCTCTCTCTCTCTGCACCGTCTGTTATGTTCATTAATAACTAGACATTCTTATTATGAACAGCTAGCTTCTAGCTATTCATTTATTCAGTACATGTTCTCCAGGTACAGCATCTGTAGAGATTCAGCATGTGTACTTCTCTGTGCAGGCAGCCATCTTGACTACTGCCTTGGGGGTAGCCTAGTGCATCATGGGTAGTGTAGTCTTAAACACATACAACTGAGTATACAGCTCTACAGCTCCATATAGTGTACCACTCTAGAATGACATGATATTGATCATTACACTGTCTAGCCAAGGTCCTGAACTAAAGCTGTCTCTCTCTCTTTCACTGCACGGTCTAGGCAAGGTCCGGAGTTAAAGCTGTCTCTCTTCCTCTCTGCAACGTCTAGCCAAGGTCCTGAACTAAAGCTGTCTCTCACTCTCTCTCTGCACCGTCTAGCCAAGGTCCTGATCTAAAGCTGTCTCTCTCTCTCTCTCTGCATCGTCTAGCCAAGGTCCTGAACTAAAGCTGTCTCTTTCTCTCACTGCACCGTCCAGCCAAGGTCCTGAATGAAAGCTGTCTCTCTCTCTCTCTCTGTACCGTCTAGCCAAGGTCCTGAACTAAAGCTGTCTACCTCTCTGCACCGTCTAGACAGGGTCCTGAACTAAAGCTGTCTCTCTCTCTCTGCACCGTCTAGCCAAGGTCCTGAACTAAAGCTGTCTCTCTCTCACTGCACTGTCTAACCAAGGTCCTGAACTGAAGCTGTCTCTCTCTCTCTCTGTACCGTCTAGCCAAGGTCCTGAACTAAAGCTGTCTACCTCTCTGCACCGTCTAGACAAGGTCCTGAACAAAAACTGTCTCTCTCTCTCTCTGCACCGTCTAGCCAAGGTCCTGAACTAAAGCTGTCCCTCTCACTTTCACTGCACCATCTAGCCAAGGTCCTAAATTTTGCATCTTGACCGAACAGTAATGAATAGAGGAGACGGAATGTACCTTTTACTATTTACTGAGTAAATGGGTGGACATTACAGCACATTGTCTGCATGGCAGAACCCGAAACTGAAAGTGAAAGAGAAAGTAAAACCGAGCCCCCCAGCACCCCCTTCAGGTAACACCCGGGAACTGGGACAAAAGCAAAACTCAAAACACAACACTCCTTTCCCCCAGATAAAACCCCTTAGTCCTCCAGGCGTCTGGGACGGAATCTAACCCGACTTGAGCGCCGTTGGACAGGCATAGTTGGGGTGCCACTGCTAGCCGCAGGAAAACCTTCCTCCGTGACTGATGACTCCGTGACACCTTCTGTCGATGTGGCTTCCGCCGTTGTTGCAGGAAGCAGGCCGTCACTGCCTGGCAGAGGTGGCGGAGACAATGGCCTAGCCTGTGACGTCTCTGTTACTCTCACCGGAGTACGACCCTGTAGCTGGTCTACATGGCGTCTGTGTAGCTGGCCATCAGGTGTACGGATGCTGTACGACAGGGGACCCGTGGCCTGCTCCACCATGGCTGGCATCCATTTGTCTCCTCCTGCATAGCAACGGGCAAACACAGTCTCTGACGGCTCGAACTGCCTGGCGGTGCCCTGGTGCTTCTTAGCCAGCACCTCTTGCTTTGTGTGCATCTCATCCCTGTAGTCCGGGTGTAGCCGGTCCAGTGCAGTCGCCAGCCGGCGACCCATCAGCATCTCGGCAGAACTCTTCCCCGTTGCTGAGTTTGGTGTGGTATGTTGTGATAACAGGAACCTGGCCAATCTGGTTTGCCAGTCCCCCACCGATATCCTCACCAGTGCCTCATTTGTGGTTTGCACCATCCTCTCTGCCTGCCCGTTAGAGGAGGGGTGATAGGGTGCTGTGGTCACGTGGCGGATCCAATTTCTGCCTGCAAAAGCCTTGAACTCCGCTGACGTGAAGGCTGCTCCATTGTCCGAAACCAGCACATCGGGGACCCCATGTGTGGCAAACAGCAAACGCAACGCGTTGATCACTGCACTGGATGTCATGGAGCTCATGATAGCCACCTCCAGCCATTTCGAATGAGAATCCACCACTATCAAAAAGACCTTCCCCTGAAATGGCCCTGCAAAGTCAATGTGGAGTCTTGACCACTTACGAGTGGTCCACTCCCAGGGGTGAAGGGGAGCCTTGGATGGGCTATGGCGAGTCAGCTGACATGTCTCACAGCTCTTTATCACTTCCTCCATGTCTCGGTCCAACCCCGGCCACCAGACGTAGCTTCTCGCCAACGCCTTCATGTGCACAATCCCAGGATGTGAGTCATGCAGCATTTTCAGCACCTCCTCACTTGCGGCGGCAGGAACCACCACATGGCTTCCCCAAAGCACGCAGTTCTTGTGTGCAGACATTTCATGGCGCCTCTGAACGAAGGGCTTGAAATGCTCCTACTGGACCTCGGAGGGCCAGCCATGCAGCAGCCAGCGTAGCACCCGTGATAAGACTGGATCTTTCTGTGTGAGGCTGCCAATCCGCTGGGCATGGAGTGGGGCCTCCGGAACCTCCTCCAGTAGCAGCGCCTCCAGGGGTGGTGGCGTCTCAGCCATCGGCCGGTTCAAAGGCAAGCGACTCAGAGCATCAGCATTAGCCAGCATCTTCCCAGGCCTGTAGCAAAGTTCATAACTGTAGGCCCCCAACATCAGACTCCACCGAAGCATACGCGGTGATATGATCTGGGGCATGGGCTTGGAGTGATGCAGGAGCCCCAAGGGTGGCTTGTGGTCTGTGCAGATGACGAACTGTCTCCCTAACAGGTGCTGGCTGAACTTCTTTACCCCAAATATGATGGCTAGGGCCTCTTGTCAATCTGGGCGTAATTACGTTCTGTTGTTGAGAGTGTTCCTGAGGCAAAACTGATAGGCGCTTCCTGGCCATCTGGCTCTATGTGACCCAAGAGAGCTCCCAGCCCGTATGGTGAGGCATCACACACCAACACCAATGGCTTGTTTTCATCATAGTGCGCCAGAACCTTATCTGCTTGTAGCAGTTCCTTTGCCTGTCTGTAGGCTGTTTCATGAGCTGAGGTCCAGTTCCACACTGTTGCTTGGTCTAACAGCCTGTGCAGTGGCTCTAAGATTGTGGCTTTGCCCTTGAGAAAACAACTGTAGAAGTTTAACAGTCCGAGGAATGCCTGCAGTTCGGTCTTGTTCTTTGGGGTGGGAGCGCTCCTGATAGCCTCCACCTTCTCCGTAGTCGGATGCACACCATCTTTGTCCACTCGGAATCCCAGGAACTCCACCCCATTGGCAGCGAACACACATTTCTCCTTCTGAAGGCGTAGTCCTACCTCGGCCAGCCGGCGTAGTACTTCCTGCAGCCGCTCATCATGGGCTTCCTGTGTCTTGCCTGTAATCAGTATGTCATCCAAGTAAGGCTGAACTCCTGGAACACCAGCCAACAGGGTGTCCATGAACCTCTGAAAGATTGCCACAGCCGTAGACACACCAAACTGCAGCCTTGTGGCTCGGAAAAGTCCTCTGTGGGTGTTGATTGTCAACAGCTCGGCTGACTCTTCATCCAGGACCAGTTGCTGGTATGCTTGCTTGAGATCCAGCTTGGTGAACAGAGTGCCTCCAGCCAGTGTTGAAAACAGCTCTGTAACTGTTGGTAAAGGATACACATCTGTCAACACAGCAGTATTAACCGTACATCTGTAATCTCCACAGATTCGCAGGCCCCCATCCTTCTTTGCAATGGGCACAAGAGGGGTGGCCCAACGGGAGTTCTTCACTGGCACGAGAACCCCTTGGTTCACCAGCTTATCCAGGGCCTCATCCACCTTCTTGCGCAACGCAAAAGGAACTGGTCGCGCCTTGAAGAACTTAGGCACTACCCCTGGGTCCACTTCAATTGAGACTGGCGGTCCCCGACAGGCCCCGAACTCACCAAAACCTCTTCATAGTTCTCCAACATAGGCATTATGGGCTGTCGCTGTACCGTGTGTACTCCTGTCACTTCAATACCGAGGGGCTCAAACCAATCTCTGCCCAGCAGGCTTGTGCCCTGCCCCACCACCACATAAAGTGGAAGTGTGTCCTTGACTGCCTGATACTTAACTTCCACATGAATCATACCCAGCACCTGGAGTTGAGCTTGGGACCACTGCCGTAGCACGCCACTGACCTGAGCCATCGCCGGGGGTTCACTTGGCCACAGCCTATTGTAAGTGTCTTCACTTATCAATGAACACGCTGAGCCTGAATCCACCTCCATGCAGAGTGGTGCCCCATTCATGATCACATTTGCCGTGTATCCCCACCGTCTGTGGGGTAGCTGCTCAGCTTCCGTGGTATACACTGTGTACTCATCGTTGTCCTCCAGCGTCAGGGTGTGTGTCTGCGATGCTTGTGTTGGCTCTGCTGCAGCAGCCTGAGCTTTCTTCATGCAGACACGAGCTATGTGTCCTCTTTTCTTACAGAAATGACATACTGCTGACACAAATTTGCATGTAGTGGAACCATGGAGAGCCCCACAGCGGAAACATTTTCTTCCTGTCTCATTAGTTGCCTCCATGTCTCTCGCAGCAGCAGCTGTGTGTGTGGTCTTGTGCACCTCCTCGGCGGCCTGAGATGGTGCTGCCTCTGTACGGAGCATACGTGTGTTCATCGATGCAGCTTCTGCTGCTAAAGCCTTCTCCTCAGCCAGTCGGAACGTCAGGGCCTTCTCCGCTAACAGCTGTCTCTGCAATGCCGAGTCCAGCACTCCACACACAATCCGATCACGGAGCATATTGTCTAAATGGTCACAAAAATTACAATGTAATGAGCGTTTCCTCAACTCAGCAATGTAACTTGAAATAGATTGTCCAGGCTGTTGTTTACAATTGTGAAAATGGAAACACTGCACAATCTCTGAGGGTTTTGGGTTAAAATGTTTCTGCAGCTTCTCAATCAAATCAGCATAATCCACCTCACTAGGTTTATGAGGAGCCACCAATGAACGCAGGACGGAGTAAGTAGCAGCTCCGCATACACTTAGCAACACTGAGCGCTTCTTCTTTGGGGGTAAAAACAGGAGGATAGATTATTATCTAAATGGCAATAGATTGGGAGATGGGGAAGTGCAGAGGGACCTGGGTGTTCTTGTGCACCAGTCACTGAAGGAGAGCATGCAGGTGCAACAGGCGATTAAGAAGGCAAATGGTATGTTGGCCTTCATATCAAGGGGGTTCGAGTATAGGAATAGGGATACCTTACTACAGCTGTACAAGGTGCTGGTGAGACCGCATCTGGAGTATTGTGTACAGTTTTGGTCGCCCCATCTGCGGAAGGATGTTCTTGCCATGGAAAGAGTGCAGCGGCGATTCACCAGGCTGATACCTGGAATGGCGGGAATGACCTACGAGGAGAGATTGAATAGTTTGGGCTTGTACTCACTGGAGTTTAGAAGATTGAGAGGGGATCTCATCGAAACATATAAAATTATGGCAGGCCTGGACAGGCTGAATTCAGAGAGAATGTTTCCAATGGCAGGGGAGCACAGAACCAGGGGCCACAGTCTAAAAATAGCGGGCAAATCATTTAAAACAGAGATGAGGAAGAATTTCTTCACTCAAAGAGTGGTGAGCCTGTGGAATTCCCTGCCACAGAGGGCTGTGAAGGCTAATTCAATAAATATTTTCAAGAGAGAATTGGATATATTTCTGAAGGCTAAGGGGATTAAGGGTTACGGAGAAAAGGCGGGGACGGGGTACTGAACTGGTAAGATCAGCTAAGATCTCAGATGAAGATCAGCCATGATCTCATTGAATGGCGGAGCAGGCTCGAAGGGCCGAATGGCCTACTCCTGTTCCTATCTCTATGTTTCTATGTTTTTTCTCTTTGTCAACATTATTGGCCTCAAAGAAACACCCCAGTCTTTCTGCGTATTCCTCCCATGAACTGTCCTTATCCCCAGAGAACTCTTCAATACGTCCCAAGGTCGTCATAGTTTTAATGTGCACTGTCCCTTTAAGATCCACGGACTTTTTTCTTTTTTTTTTTAAAGTCTTTTTCTCCTCCGGCCAGAGTTACGGTAGCTACACTCACGGTAGTTGCCTGGCCCGCACAATACTCTGTCCGCCGTCTACGTCGCAGCTAGCCAACTATCAAAATGCCGTTGATGTTGCTAGCTGAGTGGCCCGCTCGTCGCAATTTCCAATATCACGGCTGTAGGTTCGCATGTCTATCGCCGTCCTTCTAGAGAGTTCAACAGCCGCCTCGTCGCCAGTATTGCATCTTGACCGAACAGTAATGAATAGAGGAGACGGAATGTACCTTTTACTATTTACTGGGTAAATGGGTGGACATTAAAGCACATTGTCTGCATGGCAGAACCCGAAACTGAAACTGAAAGACAAAGTAAAACCGAGCCCCCCAGCACCCAACTCAGGTAACACCCGGGAACTGGGACAAAACTGAAGCAAAACTCAAAACACAACACTGAACTAAAGCTGTCTCTCTCTCTCTCTCTGCACTGTCTAGCCAAGGTCCTGAACTAAAGCTGTCTCTCTCTCTCTCTCTCTCTCTACACCGTCTAGCCAAGATCCTGAAATAAAGCTGTCTCTCTCTCTCTCTCTCTCTCTACACCGTCTAGCCAAGATCCTGAAATATAGCTGTCTCTCTCTCTCTCTCTGCACCGCCTAGCCAAGGTCGTGAACTAAAGCTGCCTCTCTCTCTCTCTCTGCACCGCCTAGCCAAGGTCCTGAATTAAAGCTGTCTCTCTCTCTCTCTGCACCGTCTAACCAAGGTCCTGAACTAAAGCTGTCTCTCTCTCTCTGCACCGTCGAGCCAAGGTCCTGAACTAAAGCTGTCTCTCTCTCTCTGCACTGTCTAGTCAATGTCATGAACGAAAGCTGTCTCTCTCTCTCACTGCACCGTCTAGCCAAGGTCCTGAACTAAAGCTGTCTCTCTCTCTCTCTGCACCGTCTAGCCAAGGTCCTGAACTAAAGCTGTCTCTCTCTCTCTGCACCGTCGAGCCAAGGTCCTGAACTAAAGCTGTCTCTCTCTCTCTCTCTGCACCGTCTAGCCAAGGTCCTGAACTAAAACTGTCTCTCTCTCTCTCTCTGCACCGTCTAGCCAAGGTCCTGAACTAAAGCTGTCTCTCTCTCTCTCTGCACTGTCTAGTCAATGTCATGAACGAAAGCTGTCTCTCTCTCTCACTGCACCGTCTAAGCAAGGTCCTGAACTAAAGCTGTCTCTCTCTCACTGCAGCGTCTAGCCAAGGTCCTGAACTAAAGCTGTCTCTATCTCTCTCTGCACCGTCTAGCCAAGGTCCTGAACTAAAGCTGTCTCTCTCTCTCTCTGCACTGTCTAGCCAAGGTCCTGAACTAAAGCTGTCTCTCTCTCTCTGCAGCGTCTAGCCAAGGTCCTGAACTAAAGCTGTCTCTCTCTCTCACTGCACCGTCTAGCCAAGGTCCTAAACTAAAGCTGTCTCTCTCTCTCTGCACCGTCTAGCCAAGGTCCTGAACTAAAGCAGTCTCTCTCTCTCACTGCACCGTCTAGCCAAGGTTCTGAACTAAAGCTGTCTCTCTCTCTCTGCACCGTCTAGCCAAGGTCCTGAACTAAAGCTGTCTCTCTCTCTCACTGCACCGTCTAGCCAAGGTCCTGAAATAAAGCTGTCTCTCTCACTCTGCACCGACTAGCCAAGGTCCTGAACTAAAGCTGTCTCTCTAACTCTGCACCGTCTAGCCAAGGTCCTGAACTAAAGCTGTCTCTCTCTCTCTGCACCGTCTAGCCAAGGTCCTGAACTAAAGCTGTCTCTCTCTCTCTCTGCAGCGTCTAGCCCAGGTCCTGAACTAAAACTGTCTCTCTCTCTCTCTCACTGCACCGTCTAGCCAAGGTCCTGAACTAAAGCTGTCTCTCTGTCTCTGCACCATCTAGCCAAGGTCCTGAACTAAAGCTGTCTCTCTCTCTCTGCACCGTCTAGCCAAGGTCCTGAACTAAAGCTGTCTCTCTCTCTCACTGCACCGTCTAGCCAAGGTCCTGAACTAAAGCTGTCTCTCTCTCTCTCTGCACCGTCTAGCCAAGGTCCTGAACTAAAGCTGTCTCTCGCTCACTGCACCGTCTAGCCAAGGTCCTGGACTAAAGCTGTCTCCCTCTCTGCATTGTCTAGCCAAGGTCCTGAACCAAAACTGTCTCTCTCTCTCACTGTACGGTCTAGCCGAGGTCCTGAAATAATGCTGTCTCTCTCTCTCTCTCTCTCTCTCACCGCACCGTCTAGACAATGTCCTGAACTAAAGCTGTCTCTCTCTCTCTCTCACTGCACCGTCCAGCCAAGGTCCGGAACTAAAGCTGTCTCTCTCTCTCTCTCTACACCGTCTAGCCAAGGTCCTGAACTAAAGCTGTCTCACTCTCTCTCTCTACACCGTCTAGCCAAGGTCCTGAACTAAAGCTGTCTCTCTGCACCATCTAGCCAAGGTCCTGCACTAAAGCTGTCTCTCTCTCTCCCTGCACCGTCTAGCCAAGGTCCTGAACTAAAGCTGTCTCCCTCTCTCTCTGCAATGTCTAGCCAAGGTCCTGAACTAAAGCTGTCTCTCTGTCTCTGCACCGTCTAGCCAAGGTCCTGAACTAAAGCTGTCTCTCTCTCTCTCACTGCACCGTCTAGCCAAGGTCCTGAACGAAAGCTGTCTCTCTCTCTCTCTGCACCGTCTAGCCAAGGTCCTGAACTAAAGCTGTCTCTCGCTCACTGCACCGTCTAGCCAAGGTCCTGGATTAAAGCTGTCTCCCTCTCTGCATCGTCTAGACAAGGTCCTGAACCAAAACTGTCTCTCTCTCTCACTGTACGGTCTAGCCGAGGTCCTGAAATAAAGCTATCTCTCTCTCTCTCTCTCTCTCTCTCTCTCACCGCACCGTCTGGACAATGTCCTGAATTAAAGCTGTCTCTCTCTCTCTCTCTCTGCACCGTCTAGCCAAGGTCCTGATCTAAAGCTGTCTCTCCCTCTCTCTCTACACCGTCTAGCCAAGGTCCTGCACTAAAGCTGTCTCTCTCTCTCTCTGCATCGTCTAGCCAAGCTCCTGAACTAAAACTGTCTCTCTCTCTCACTGCACCGTCTAGCCAAGGTCCTGAAATAAAGCTGTCTCTCTCTCTCTCTGCACTGTTACGTCCGTGTAATAATAAGAAAAGGGCTGCAGAGAACGGTACAACAGGTGTTTACTCAACGTGGTTCAAACTGCAACTGAAACAACAGATTACTACTCAGCGTTATATACAGGTGTGGTCACTGCCGGTACTACAGTATACATGAGCTGTGGAACAGTACATCATATTTTAAGTAATTATTAATTACATGTTATAAGAAAAATAATATACACATTGCTGTCGTTAATTAATTATAAGTCAGTCTCTCAGGAGGCTTCCTGACTCGGTCCGGATAACGCCTCGGGGGCGTAGTGGTTTCTGGTGGTGTAGTAGGTTCTTTTGGCAAGGCTGATTCGGCTTGAATGCCAGTGTCGGGTTCATCGGATTCCAGTATCACCGGATCAGAGGTAGATATGGGTATCTCTACTTCATCATTAGACGTATAGGGTTGTGGTGTAGGTTGTCCCTTTTCGGATGACTTTATGATTTGGTCAGCATGGCGCCTTATTATGCTTTCTCCGATGTCCACGGTATACATCAGTGGTCCTAGTCGTGTGCAGATAGTTCCAGGCTGCCATTTCTCGGTACGGTAGTCCCGGGCCAAAACTTGTTGACCTATCTGGAAGGTTCTAGTTGGCCTTTCATTCATGCCTTGAAACTGTCGGTTCTCCACGTCCCTTCTGATGTTGGGCTTGACCAAATCCAGCCGGCATCTTAGGTTTCTATTGAAGAACATCATGGCGGGAGTTTGGTTGGTAACCATATGTGTTGCATTCCTGTATGCGAATAAGAAGTTATCCACCTTGTGCTGAAGTTTTATGTCTTCATTACCCATGGCCTTTATGGCCTTCTTGAAGGTCTGGACAAACCTTTCAGCCAATCCATTGGTGGCGGGATGGTATGGGGCGGACGTGTAGTGCTTAACCCCACTGTTTTTTAAGAACTTTCTGAATTCTTCGGACACAAATTGCGGTCCATTATCAGAACATATCTGTTCCGGCAGCCCATTCCTGGCAAATATGGTCCTTCATACTGTGATGGTTTTTTCCGTGGTGGTGGAGGACATCTTTATTACCTCCGGCCACTTGGAGTGCGCATCAACCGCGATTAAGAACATTGCGTCAATAAATGGACCAGCAAAGTTGATGTGCACCCTTTGCCAGGGAGATGAGGGCCACTCCCATGGATGTAGAGGGGCTTGTGGTGGAGTGTTTTGGACCTTCTGGCATCCTAGGCAGCTCTTGGTCATTTCTTCGATGTCTCCATCGATACCTGGCCACCATACAAACGCCCTAGCTAGGTTCTTCATTTTCACTCCACCCAGATGCCCCTCGTGAAGCTCCTTTAGCACTTTATCCTGGAGTTTGGGTGGAATCACCACTCTGGATCCACACATCAAGGTTCCTCGGCACACTGACAGCTGTTCTCTTCTTTGCGAGAATGCTGGCAACAGTGGTTCGCCATGTGCTGGCCACCCCTTCACTGTTAAATCGTAGACCTGTGAGAGAGTCGGGTCATTTCTCGTCTCCCTTTCAATGGCAGAATTTGTTACTGGTAGACATTCCACTATGGTAGAGTGGAACATCTCCACTGGGTCTACTGTAGGTGCCTCTTCTACCGTTGGCAACGGTAGGCGCGATAAACCGTCAGCATTCCCATGCTGTTTTGATCCTTTGTATTCTATGTTGTATTGGTATGCCCCTAGAAAAAGGGACCACCTCTGTAGCCTTTGCGCTGTCATAATGGGAACACCCTTTTTAGGGTTGAATATGGAGATGAGGGGTTGATGATCAGTCAACAAGGTAAATTTTTGTCCGTGTAGGTAATGGTTGAATTTCATCACTCCCCATACCAGGCTGAGTGCTTCCCTGTCGATTTGGGCATAGTTACGCTCAGCTGAGTTTAATGAGCGTGACGCAAAAGCTATTGGCCGTACTGAGCCATCAGGGAATTTATGGGATAATACTGCTCCTATGCCATAAGGGGATGCATCGCACGCCAGTCTGATTGGCAGTGATGGGTTGTAATGAGCCAAAACTTCTTCGGATGTGATTAAGTCTTTGCATTTATGGAAGGCACGTTTACAGTCTTCGTTCCATTTCCAAATCACTCCTGTTTGTAGAAGTTCATTAAGAGGCTGTAGAAGAGTTGATAAGTTCGGTAAAAATTTATGATAGTCATTTATTAATCCCAGGAACGACCTTAGTTATGAAACATTTTCAGGTGCTGGGGCTTTTATGACCGCGTCAATTTTTTCAGGTGACTTATGCAACCCTTCCTTATTAATTATGTGGTCACAATATGATAGCTGATTTTGGAAAAATTCGCACTTGGGGCGATTTGCTCGTAGGCCCCGTTCTTTCAGCCTAGTGAGCACCTGCTCCAAATTGGCAAGGTGCTCGTTGTCATTTTCTCCTGTTACAAGGATGTCGTCTAGGTAGCATTGAGTCCCCGGAATCCCTTGCAGGACTTGCTCCATAGCTCTTTGCCAGATAGCTGGAGCTGATGCTACTCCAAAAACCAGTCGATTGTACTGGTACAGGCCTTTGTGTGTGTTTATCGTGAGATACTTTTTAGAGGCCTCCTCAACCTCCATCTGTAGATATGCCTGTGCCAAGTCAATTTTGGTGAAACGTTTCCCTCCGGATAGTGAGGCGAAAATATCTTCTATCCTCGGAAGAGGATACTGTACTGTGTGAAGGACCGGGTTTACAGTCACCTTGAAGTCTCCACAGATGTGAATTTTTCTCTGTTCTTCAGATTTATCATTATTCAATGCTTTTTTCATGACTGGAACGATGGGTGTTGCCCACTCGCTCCAATCTATTTTGGATAATATGCCTGCCTTTTCCAAATTCTCCAGCTCTGCCTCGACTGCTGGACGAATTGCCTATGGCACCGGTCTTGCCTTAAAAAATTTGGGAATTGCTGCATCTTCCACTTTTATTGAGGCGGTGATGCCTTTCAAGGTTCCTAGTTTCTCTTGAAACACTTCTTTGGCGTTGGCCAAGATGTCTTTTAATCGTTCAGGTATGATGTCATCATTGTATATTTTCTTACTGGTCACCGTCAGTGCCTGAATGGAGTGCCTGTCTAAACGTATCTTTCTGATCCATTCACGTCCCAACAACGGTGGACCACCATCTTGTAGAATGTATAAATACAACTTTTGTATTTCTTTGCCGTTGTATACAACAGGCACCCTTATTTTTCCTTTGTGGTATACCTTCTGCCCTGTATATGTTTTTAAGATAATGGATGTGTCTTTTAGAGGTATATGCGAAAATAGCCTCTCGTAATCCCGTCAATTTATTACGGTTAGAGCTGATCCTGTATCTAGCTCCATTTTAACAGGGGACCCTGCTATCGTGAGGGTAACCCAAATGGTTTGGTAATCATCTTTGGCAAGTACATTATGTAATTTGAGACAGCTTAGTCTCTTGTTTTCGGAGTCGCTATCGCTCTTCTGGTCTTCGGAGCTACTGTCCGTCATCATTTGTACCTTCCTGTACTTTCCTTTATTGATTTTTTTTTTTCTGTCTGTGGATTTATTTTGTCCAGATCGGCATACCCGTGCAATGTGTCCAATCTTTCCGCATTGCCTGCATGCTTTGTCCTTGAACCAGCAGTCCTTCTGGTTATGGGTGGATCTGCCGCAGCGATAACATCTTTCAAAACCCTGTGTCATTTCATGGGTGCCGAAGTCCTGTGTCTTTTGTTGTATCTCTGCAGCTCCTCTTGCTGCTGCTTCATATGATACAGCCATACTGAAAGCTTTGTCCAATGTTAAATCTTTTTCAGAAAGCAGCCTTTTTTGTGTTCCTTCACTTAAGAGACTGCAAATGAATTTGTCTCGAAGATAATCTGCCAGTCCTGCCCCGAATTGGCAGTACTTTGATAGCTTTCTTAATTCGGTTAGGTAATCAGCGTTACTTTCATTCTTGTGTTGATTTCTCTTGAAGAATTTAAATCGTTCCGCTATCAGCAGCGGTGTTGGGTTTAAGTGCTCCTGCAGGGTATCAACAATTTCTTTAAAATTCTTATCCTTTGGTTTGGCTGGAGTGATTAAATTTTGTAACAGCCCGTATCCCTTTACGCCCATTAGGTTCAGCAGTACTGAAGCTTTTTTTTCATCTTCTATTCCATTTGCAGTGCAATATACCTCTACTCTTTCCACGTATGTGGTCCAATCCTTTTTTTGCTATCAAAAGCATCAATATTGCCAGACTTAGGCATTTCAGAAAAGATATGGTGCTTCCCACGCTTTTCTTTCTTTTCAGCAGCAAAGATATGGCGCTTCCCACGCTTTCCCGCCACTGCTGCCGATGACAACGCTGTTTCCCGCGGTTTCTGTTCTTTGTCTTTTTTTTTTATTTAATTTTATTTGTTTACAGTTGGAGACTCGTTCCCGCTGGACTTTCTCTGCAGGTCTGAACGCTGACCTGCTTGCCGCGCCGGCCGTCTCCCGAGTGCTCCCTCCCAGTCCGTTATTGCTTGCCTCCGATTTCGCTGCCTGTCTCAGCTGTAGAGCCAGCCGCTGGAGCCCCAGCCTGACGCCCAGGAAGGATTAGCGCAGTACCTGCCACCAGCTTGGCCAGCTGGTGAAACCACAGCTTCTCTCACTTTCTTGAGTCTTCTGGACGCCCGAGGAATCGATGTCCTGGAGGTGCTGCCGAAATGCAGGTAAGTCCGTTTCCACTTCGTCACCACTGTAGTGTCCGTGTGTTGATAAAGACACTGAAGACAGGAGTTGGTTCATAGGTGTTTACTAAGCAAAGTCTGGGGGGGGTTCTAACGGATATACACAATATACAGGCTTATGTAGCCCGAGTGGCCATTACCGGCATTACAGCACACCTGGGGCTCTTAAAGGCACATACACTACAAATACCTCTTTCGATGTGATTAGTGTTTTGCTCTTCTGGAAAGCTCGTCTACATTCGTCATTCCATTTCCATGGCACCCCAGTTTGCAGTAGGGTGTTCAGTGGGTGTAGTATTGTAGACAAATTTGGCAAGAACATATGGTAGTAGTTTACCAGCCCGAGGAACGACCTCAGTTGTGACACATTTTCCGGTGCTGGAGCCTTGACTACTGCCTCAATCTTCTCTGGGGACTTATGTAACCCCTCTTTATCGATAACGTGGCCACAATAAGAGATCTGTTTTCTAAAAAACTCGCATTTGGGGTGGTTAGCTCGGAGCCCATATTCCTGCAATCTAGTGAGCACCTGCTCCAGGTTGGCAAGGTGATCACTGTCATTTTCGCCCGTGACCAGGATGTCGTCCAAATAACACTGGGTTCCTGGGATCCCTTGCAGGACTTGTTCCATTGCCCTCTGCCAAATAGCCAGAGCTGATGCTACCCCGAATACCAGCCGGTTGTATTGGTAGAGACCTTTATGGGTGTTGATTGTGAGGTATTTTTTTGATGCTTCTTCTATTTCCATTTGCAGATACGCCTGGGCCAGATCAATCTTAGTGAAGCGTTTCCCTCCAGATAGCGAGGCGAAAATATCTTCAATCCACGGAAGTGGATATTGTACGGTGTGAAGGACCGGGTTCACTGTTACCTTAAAGTCCCCACAGGTGCAAACCTTCCTTGGTTCCCCAGGCGTGCTGCTCAACGACTTTTTCATCACAGGGACGATGGGTGTAGCCCACTCGCTCCAGTCTACCTTGGACAGTACACCTGAACGTTCCAGACTCTCCAGCTCTGCTTTGACGGCTGGGCGGATCGCATAAGGTACCGGACTGGCCTTAAAAAATTTTGGGCTTGCGTTTTCTTCAATTTTAATCATCGCTGTCATGCCTTTTAGTGTTCCGAGTCCTTGCTGGAACACTTCTTTCGCGTCAGTTAGGATCTTTGACAGTCGCCCAGGTGTGATGTCGTCATTCTTTTTGTCAGTCACAGTCAGCGCCTGTATGGAATGCCAATCCAGTTGTATTTTCCGGATCCATTCACGTCCTAGTAATGGTGGTCCTCCATCTTGCAATACATACAGGTCTAGTTTTGGTGTTCCCTTACCGTTATATATAACGGTCACCCTTATTTTTCCTTTGGGGTAGACTTTTTGCCCCGTGTACGTCTTCAAAATAATTTTTGTGTCTCTCAAGGGTATGTGTGAGAATAGCCGCTCGTAGTCCCGTCGGGTTATGACTGTTAGAGCTGATCCTGTGTCCAATTCCATCTTTACCTGGACTCCTGCTATCTTGAGAGTGACCCAAATGATTCGGTGATCCTCCGTTGTGAGCACATTATGTCGTTTCAGACAACTCAGTTCCCTGCTTTCGGAGTCGTTATCACTCTTTTGTTCATCTGAACTATTCTCCATTATCTTATGTACCTTCTTGTACTTCCCTTTGGTCGGTTTCTTATTGCTGGTTTTCTTTCCCGACCTGCAGACTCGTGCTATGTGTCCTACTTTTCCACACTGTCTGCACACTTTGTCCTTGAACCAGCAATCATTATGGTCGTGTGTTGTTCTGCCGCAGCGATAGCACTTCACTGTTCTGTATGACATTTCATTTGTGCCATATTCTTGCGGTCTCCGTTGTATCTCTGCAGCGCCCCGTGCTGCTGTTCGTGTGATACTGCAATGCTGAAAGCCTTGTCCAGCGTAAGATCCTTTTCTGATAGAAGCCGTTTCTGGGTTCCTTCACTTTGAAGCCCACACACAAACTTGTCCCTTAAAGTATCTGCTAGTCCCGTTCCAAACTGGCAGTGTTTCGATAGCTTGCGCAGTTCCGTTAAATACTCAGCATTATTTTCATCTTTATGCTGGTTCCTTTTGTGAAACTTAAATCTTTCTGGTATCAGCAGTGGTGTGGGGTTTCAGTGGTCCTGTAGAATTGCACTATGTTTTCAAAATCCATTTCTACTGGCTTCTCTGGGGTTACTAGGTTTCGTAGTAAGCCATACGTTTTTGCACCCATTGAATTCAACAATACCAGCGCTTTCTTGTGATCTGGCATTTCATTCGCCTTGCAGTATACTTCAATGCTGTAGTGTCCGTGTGTTGATAAAGACACTGAAGACAGGAGTTGGTTCATAGGTATTTACTAAGCAATGTCTGGGGGGGGGTTCTAACGGATATACACAATATACAGGCTTATATAGCCCGAGTGGCAATTACCGGCATTACAGCACACCTGGGGCTCTTAAAGGCACATACACTACAATTCCTCCCCTTTTAGCTAACCAGTACATCATATTTTAAGTAATTATTAATTACATGTTATAAGCAAAATAATATGCATTGCAGTAGTTAATTAATTATAAGTCAGTCTCTCAGGAGGCTTCCTGACTCGGTCCGGATAACACCTCAGGGATGTAGTAGTTTCTGGTGGTGTAGTAGTTTCTTCTGGCAAGGCTGATTCGGCTTGAATGCCAGTGTCGGGTTCATCGGGTTCCAGTATCACCGGATCGGAGGAAGATATGGGTATCTCTACTTCATCGTTAGATGTATAGAGTTGTGGTGTAGGTTGTCCCTTTTTGGATGACTTTATGATTTGGTCAGCATGGCGCCTTATTATAATTTCTCCGATGTCCACGGTATACATCAGTGGTCCTAGTCGTGTGCAGATAGTTCCAGGCTGCCATTTCTCGGTACGGTAGTCCCGGGCCAAAACTTGTTGACCTATCTGGAAGGTTCGAGTTGGCCTTCCATTCATGCCTTGAAACTGCCGGTTCTCCACGTCCCTTCTGATGTTGGGCTTGACCAAATCCAGCCAGCATCTTAGGTTTCTATTGAAGAACATCATGGTGGGAGTTTGGTTGGTAACCATATGTGTTGCATTCCTGTAGGCGAATAAGAAGTTATCCACCTTGTGCTGAAGTTTTATGTCTTCATTACCCATGGCCTTTATGGCCTTCTTGAAGGTCTGGACAAACCTTTCAGCCAATCCATTGGTGGCGGGATGGTATGGGGCAGACATGTAGTGCTTAACCCCATTGTTTTTTAAGAACTTTCTGAATTCTTCGGACACAAATTGCGGTCCATTATCAGAACAGATCTGTTCCGGCAGCCCATTCCTGGCAAATATGGTCCTTAATACTGTGATGGTTTTTTCCGTTTTTTCCGTGGTGGTGGAGGACATCTTTATTACCTCCGGCCACTTGGAGTGTGCATCAACCGCGATTAAAAACATTGAGTCCATAAATGGACCAGCAAAGTCGATGTGTACCCTTTGCCAGGGAGACGAGGGCCACTCCCATGGATGTAGAGGGGCTTGTGGTGGAGCGTTTTGGACCTTCTGGCATCCTAGGCAGTTCTTGGTCATTTCTTCGATGTCTCCATCGATACCTGGCCACCATACAAACGCCCTGGCTAGGTTCTTCATTTTCACTCCACCCAGATGCCCCTCGTGAAGCTCCTTTAGCACTTTATCCTGGAGTTTGGGTGGAATCACCACTCTGGATCCACACATCAAGGTTCCTCGGCACACTGACAGCTGTTCTCTTCTTTGCGAGAATGCTGGCAACAGTGGTTCGCCATGTGCTGGCCATCCCTTCACTGTTAAATCGTAGACCCATGAAAGAGTCGGGTCATTTCTCGTTTCCCTTTCAATGGCAGAATTTGTTACTGGTAGACATTCCACTATGGTAGAGTGGAACATCTCCATTGGGTCTACTGTAGGTGCCTCTTCTACCATTGGCAACGGTAGGCGTGATAAACCGTCAGCATTCCCATGCTGTTTTGACCCTTTGTATTCTATGTTGTATTGGTGTGCCCCTAGAAAAAGGAACCACCTCTGTAGCCTTTGCGCTGTCATAATGGGAACACCCTTTTTAGGGTTGAATATGGAGATGAGGGGTTGATGGTCAGTCAACAAGGTAAATTTTTGTCCGTGTAGGTAATGGTTGAATTTCTTTACTCCCCATACCAGGCTGAGTGCTTCCCTGTCGATTTGGGCATAGTTGCGCTCAGCTGAGTTCAATGAGCGTGACGCAAAAGCTATCGGCCGTTCCGAGCCATCAGGGAATTTATGCGATAATACTGCTCCTATGCCGTAAGGGGATGCATCACACGCCAGTCTGATTGGCAGTGATGGGTTGTAATGAGCCAAAACTTCTTTGGATGTGATTAAGACTTTGCATTTATGGAAGGCACGTTTGCAGTCTTCATTCCATTTCCAAATTACTCCTGTTTGTAGCAGTTCATTAAGAGGGTGGAGAAGAGTTGATAAGTTCGGTAAAAATTTATGATAGTAATTTATTAATCCCAGGAACGACCTTAATTGTGAAACATTTTCAGGTGCTGGGGCTTTTATGATCGCTTCAATTTTTTCAGGTGACTTATGCAACCCTTCCTTATTTATTATGTGGCCACAATATGATATTTGATTTCGGAAAAATTCGCACTTGGGGCGATTTGCTCGTAGGCCCCGTTCTCTCAGCCTAGTGAGCACCTGCTCTAAATTGGCAAGGTGCTCGTTGTCGTTTTCTCCTGTTACAAGGATGTCATCTAGGTAGCATTGAGTCCCCGGAATCCCTTGGAGGACTTGCTCCATAGCTCTTTGCCAGATAGCTGGAGCGGATGCTACTCCGAAAACCAGTCGATTGTACTGGTACAGGCCTTTGTGTGTATTTATCGTGAGATATTTTTTAGAGGCCTCTTCAACCTCCATCTGTAGATATGCCTGTGCCAAGTCAATTTTGGTGAAACGTTTCCCTCTGGATAGTGAGGCAAAAATATCTTCTATCCTCGGAAGAGGATACTGTACCGTGTGAAGGACCGGGTTTACAGTCACCTTGAAGTCACCACAGATGCAAATTTTTCGCTGTACTTCAGATTTATCATTCTTCAATGCTTTCTTCATGACTGGGACGATGGGTGTTGCCCACTCGCTCCAATCTATTTTAGATAATACGCCTGCCTTTTCCAAATTCTCCAGCTCTGCCTCGACTGCTGGACGAATTGCGTATGGCACCGGTCTTGCCTTAAAAAACTTGGGAATTGCTGCATCTTCCACTTTTATTGAGGCGGTGATGCCTTTCAAGGTTCCTAGTTTCTCTTGAAACACTTCCTTGGCGTTGGCCAAGATGTCTTTTAATCATTCAGGTATGACGTCATCATCATTTTTTTCCTTACTGGTCACCGTCACTGCCTGAATGGAGTGCCAGTCTAAACGTATTTGTCTGATCCATTCACGTCCCAACAGCGGTGGACCACCATCTTGTAGAACGTATAAATACAACTTCGGTATTTCCTTGCCGTTGTATACAACAGGCACCCTTATTTTTCCTTTGGGGTATACTTTCTGCCCCGTATATGTTTTCAAGATAATGGATGTGTCTTTTAAAGGTATATGCGGAAATAGCCGATCGTAATCCCGTCGATTTATGACGGTCAGAGCTGATCCTGTATCTAGCTCCATTTTAACTGGGGACCCTGCTATTGTGAGGGTAACCCAAATGGTCTGGTAATCTTCTTTGGCAATTACATTATGTAATTTGAGAGAGCTTAGTCTCTTGTTCCCGGAGTCGCTATCGCTCTTCTGGTCTTCGGAGCTACTGTCCGTCATCATTTGTGCCTTTCTGTGCTTTTCCTTATTGATTCTTTTCCTGTTAGTGGATTTTTTGTTTCCAGATCGGCACACACGTGGAATGTGTCCCATCTTTCCGCATTGCCTGCATGCTTTGTCCTTGAACCAGCAGTCCCTCTGGTCATGGGTAGATCTGCCGCAGCGATAACATCTCTCGAAACCCTGTGTCATTTCATGGGTGCCGAAGTCCTGTGGCCTTTGCTGTATCTCTGCAGCTCCTATTGCACTGAAAGCCTTGTCCAGTGTTAAATCTTTCTCAGAAAATAGCCTTTTTTGTGTTTCTACACTTAGGGGATCGCAGACGAATTTGTCTCGCAGAGAATCTGCCAGTCCTGCCTCGAATTGGCAGTGTAGGGTATCAACAATCTCCTTAAAATTCTTGTCCATCGGTTCGGCTGGAGTGATTAAGTTTCGTAACAGCTTGTATGTCTTTGCGCCCATTAGATCCAGAAGTACTGAAGCTTTTTTTTCATCTTCTATTCCATTTGCGGTGCAATATATCTCCACTCTTTCCACATATGTGGTCCAATCCTCTATCTTGTTATCAAAAGCATCAATATTGCCAGAATTAGGCATCTTAGAAAAGATATGGCGCTTCCCGCGCTTTTCTTTCTTTTCTGTAGAAAAGATATGGTGCTTCCCTCACTTTCCCGCCGCTGCTGCCGATGACAACGCTGTTTCCCACGGTTTCCGTTCTTTTTAAAAAAAATTAAATTTATTTACAGTTGGAGACTCGTTCCCGCCGGACTCTCTCTGTAGGTCTGAACGCCGACCTGCTTGCAGCCACGCCGGCCGTCTCCCGAGTGCTCCCTCCCAGTCCGTTATTGCTTGCCTCCGATTTCGCTGCCTGTCTCAGCTGTAGAGCCAGCCGCTGGAGCCCCAGCCTGACGCCCAGGAAGGATTAGCGCAGTACCTGCCACCAGCTTGGCCAGCTGGTGAAACCACAGCTTCTCTCACTTCCTTGAGTCTTCTGGACGCCCGAGGAATCGATGTCCTTGAGGTGCTGCCGAATTGCAGATAAGTCCGTTTCCACTTCGTCACCACTGTAGTGTCCGTGTGTTGATAAAGACACTGAAGACAGGAGTTGGTTCATAGGTATTTACTAAGCAAAGTCTGGGGGGGGGGGTTCTAACGGATATACACAATATACAGGCTTATATAGCCCGAGTGGCAATAACCGGCATTACAGCGCACCTGGGGCTCTTAAAGGCACATACACTACATATGCGTTCGACATATGTCGTCCAATCTTCGACTTCATTGTCGAACGCTGTGATACTGCCACTCTTCGGCATTTTTGGGTGTGGTTAGACTGGCTTAAAATGGCATCTCCCGCGCTTTCCTTTCTTCCCCACTGCGGCTTAAAATGGCATCTCCCGCGCTGCTGCCAACGCCGCTCTCGGCGGTCCTCGTGGCAAATGGCGACGCCCTGTGGGTTTCGCGCGCTGCTCCTGCGCTGCTGCCAACGCCACTCTCTGCGGTCCTCGTGGCAATGGCAGTGCCTCGCGTTTTCCTGCGCGCCTCTCTCCCCCGTTGACGCTGCTCGGCCCTTGAACACCGGCTGTGCTCTGCTCTCTCTGGCCTCTCTCCCCCGTTGACGCCGCTCGGTCCGGAACAACGGCTGCACCCTGTGCGCTCTGCCCTCTCTCTCTCCCCCGTCAACGCTGCTCGGCCTTTTTCTGTGCCGCTCGGTCGGGCTCTAGCCCATTGCTGTCCGGGAAGGGTCTGCGCAGTACCTGTTGCCAGCCCATTTCGCTGGACCACCGTGACTGGAAAGCCAAGCCTGGCTCTCAACAGCCTCCCCTGCGATGCTCAAATCTCCGCTGGATGACTGGGCAGTTGCCCGTGGTCGACGCCCGTGCTTCTGGACTCGACCTTCTTCCACTGTTCTCCAGGAGCGAATCCCTGGGAGGTGATGCAGAGTTGCAGGTAGGTTCGAACTCGCTCGTCGCCACTGTTACGTCCGTGTAATAATAAGAAAAGGACTGCAGAGAATGGTACAACAGGTGTTTACTCAACGTGGTTCAAACTGCAACTGAAACAACAGATTACTACTCAGCGTTATATACAGGTGTGGTCACTGCCGGTACTACAGTATACATGAGCTGTAGAAAGTAGTTCCCCACTTAAAGGTACATACATTGTTAAGTCTGTGTGTTATATTGAGAATTACTACACAGACCACAAGAGTAAACTTTAACAGGTCTTTACTAGTTGAAGGTCAGGGCGGAACTGCCCAATAAATCATTACACAGCACTTATATACCGGTGTGGTCACCGCCGGTATTACAGTATACAGCAGCCAAGATAAAGTAGTGCAACCCTTAAAATAGTTCTCTTAAGGGTGGAACGGTTACATACACTACAATCCTCCCTTTTTAGGTTAACAGTACATCTTCCCATTAAACATAACATCATAACATATATACACAATTTAATGTAAAAACAGTTCACAGATTCAGTCTCTCTGGAGGCTTCCTGACTCGGTCCGGATAACGCCTCGGTGGTGTAGTAGTTTTCGGTGGTGTAGTAGGTTCTTTTGACAAGGTCGATTCGGCTTGAATGTCAGTGTCGGGTTCATCTGGTTCCAGTATCATCGGATCGGAGGTAGATACTATGGGTATCTCTGCTTCATCATTAGGCGTATCGAGTTGTGGTGTAGGTTGTCCCTTTTCGGATGACGCTATGATCTGGTCAGCATGGCGCCTTATTATGCTTTCACCAATGTCCACGGTATACATCAGCGGTCCTAGTCGTGTGCAAATAGTTCCAGGCTGCCATTTCTCGGTACGGTAGTCCCGGGCCAGAACTTGTTGACCTATCTGGAAGGTTCTAGTTGGCCTTTCATTCATGCCTTGAAATTGCCGGTTCTCTACGTCCCTTCTGATGTTTGGCTTGATCAAATCCAGCCGGCATCTTAGACTTCTATTGAAAAACATCATGGCGGGAGCTTGGTTTGTGACCGCATGTGTTGCATTCCTGTACGCCAACAAGAAGTTACCTACCTTATGTTGTAGATTTATGTCTTCATTACCCATGGCGTTTATGGCCTTCTTGAAGGTCTGGACAAACCTTTCTGCTAATCCATTGGTGGCGGGATGGTATGGGGCGGACGTGTAGTGCTTAACCCCATTGTTTTTTAAGAACTTCCTGAATTCTTCGGACACAAACTGCGGTCCATTATCAGGACAGATCTGTTCCGGCAGCCCATTCCTGGCAAATATGGTCCTTAATACTGTGATGTTTTTTTCTGTGGTGGTGGAGGACATCTTTATTACCTCCGGCCACTTGGAGTGTGCATCCACCGCGATTAAGAACATTGAGTCCATAAATGGATCAGCAAAGTCGATATGTACCCTTTGCCATGGAGATGAGGGCCACTCCCATGGATGCAGAGGAGCTTGTGGTGGGGCGTTTTGGACCTTCTGGCATCCTGAACAGCTCTTGGTCATTTCTTCGATGTTTCCATCGATACCTGGCCACCACACGAACGCTCTGGCTAGGTTCTTCATTTTCACTCCACCCAGATGCCCCTCGTGAAGCTCCTTTAGCACTTTTTGCTGGAGTTTGGGTGGAATCACCACTCTGGATCCACACATCAAAGTTCCTCGGCACACTGACAGCTGTTCTCTTCTTTGCGAAAATGCTGGCAACAGTGGTTCGCCATGTGCTGGCCATCCCTTCACCGTTAAATCGTAGACTTGTGAGAGAGTCGGGTCATTTCTTGTTTCCTTTTCGATCATAGAATTTGTTACTGGTAGACATTCCACTATGGTTGAGTGGAACATCTCCACTGGGTCCACTGTAGGTGCCTCTTCTACCGTTGGCAACGGTAGGCGTGATAACCCGTCAGCATTCCCATGCTGTTTTGATCCTTTGTATTCTATGTCATATTGGTGTGCCCCTAGGAAAAGGGACCACCTCTGTAGCCTTTGCGCTGTCATAATGGAAACGCCCTTTTTAGGATTGAATATGGATACCAACGGCTGGTGGTCTGTCAGCAGTGTAAACTTCTGGCCCTGCAGGTAATGATGAAACTTCTTTACTCCCCACACCAGGCTGAGAGCCTCCCTATCTATCTGAGCATAGTTGCGCTCAGCGGAGGTCAATGATCTGGATGCAAATGCGACTGGCCTTTCCGAGCCATTTGGCAACTTGTGTGAGAGTACTGCTCCAATACCATAAGGGGAAGCATCACAAGCTAAACGAATAGGTAGCGTTGGGTTGAAGTGAGCCAACACTTCCTCTGAGGTGATCAATGTCTTGCTTTTGCGAAAGGCCTTCTTACAGTCCTCGCTCCACTTCCATGGTACTTCTTTCTGCAAAAGAGCATTCAGCGGGTGCAGCACCGTGGATAGATTTGGCAGAAACTTATGGTAATAGTTAATCAACCCTAGGAACGATCTCAACTGGGATACATTTTCCGGAGCGGGAGCCTTCACAACAGCTTTGATCTTGTCTGGTGACTTGTGCAGCCCCTCCTGGTCAATGACATGACCACAGTACGAGATCCGTTCCTGAAAGAACTCACATTTCTGGCGATTAACTCGAAGGCCATATTCCTTCAACCTGGTGAGCACCAGTTTCAAATTTGCAAGGTGTTCCTCATCGTCATCTCCTGTAATCAGGATATCGTCCAAGTAACATTGAGTGCTTGGAATTCCCTGTAATACCTGTTCCATGGCCCTCTGCCAAATTGCCGGAGCCGAAGCCACTCCAAAAACCAGCCTATTATATCGATACAAGCCTCTGTGCGTGCTGATTGTGAGATACTGGCGCGACTCTTCCTCAACTTCCATCTGTAAGTACGCTTGCGCCAGGTCTATCTTGGTGAAGTGTTTCCCGCCAGACAATGAAGCAAAGATATCCTCAATCCGTGGAAGCGGATATTGCACCGTGTGAAGCACCGGATTAACTGTGATCTTGAAGTCTCCACAGATGCGGACCTTCCCCGGTTCCCCTGGCTTGTTACTCGATGAACGCTTCATGACGGGAACAATGGGCGTGGCCCACTCACTCCAGTCCACCTTAGACAGTACTCCTGAACGTTCCAGCCCTTCCAGCTCAGCTTCCACAGCAGGTCGTATCGCATACGGTACCGGTCTGGTTTTGAAAAATTTTGGGTTTGCATGTTCTGCAATCTTGATTTTTGCCTTAATTCCTCTCAGTGTTCCCAGTCCCTGTTGGAACACCTCTTTAGCCTCATCCAATATTCTGGACAATCGTTCAGGTTTGACATCTTTCTTTCCGGAATCTACCGTTATTGCGTTTAGAGAGTGCCAGTCCATATTTATTTTCCTGATCCACTCCCGTCCCAGAAGTGGTGGACCTCCCTCAGGTAGTACATATAAGTCCATTCCTTGGTGTTCTTTGCCCTTGTGTATCACCTTGACTTTTATCTTTCCGATGGGGTATACTTTTTGTCCCGTGTATGTATGCAATACTATCTCCGTATCCCGTAGGGGAATATGTTTGAATAACTTTTTGTAATCTTGCTTATTCATGACCGTCAACGCTGATCCAGTGTCCAATTCCATCTTCACTTGGACTCCTGCTATCTGCAGTGTGACCCAGATAGTTTGTCGGTCAGCTTCCTTACTCATGTTGTGAACTCTTAGACTACCCAGTTCCTTGCTGTTGGAGTCTGAATCCGAATTCTGTTCATCCGAACTCTTCTCAGCCACCTTATGTACCTTTCTGCACTTTTCCTGTGGTGACTTTTTGTTGCTGGTCTTCTTCCCTGACCGGCATGCTTTAGCTATGTGACCAAGCTTGCCACATTTTCTACATTCCTGGTTTTTAAACCAGCATTGGTTCTTATCGTGTGTTGTCTTCCCACAACGATAACATTTCGTTGTACCCGAAGCCATTTGATCTACGCTGAGTACCACTGCCTTCAGCTGCATTTCTGCGGTGCCTCTCGCTGCGGCTTCGTGCGATGCTGCAATAGTGACAGCCTTATCAAGTGTACGATCATTCTCTTCAAGCAACCGCTTTTGTGTTCCTTCTTTCGACAATCCACACACGAATTTGTCTCTCAGTGCCTCTGTCAGGCTTTCCCCAAACTGACAGTAATTCGCTAGCTTGCGTAGTTCAATTAAATACTCCGCGTTGCTTTCCTTTTTCAGTTGCATTCTCGCATAAAATTTAAATCGTTCCGCTAACATCAGCGGTGTGGGGTTCAAATGATTCTTCAGGACAGCAACAATATTAGCGAAAGTCTGATCCGCTGGTTTAGCTGGTGATAGAAGATGCTTCAATAGCCCGTATGTCTTCGCACCCATTGAGTTTAGTAAGGTTAGTGCTTTATCTTCATCTGATATTTTATTTGCCTTACAATATATCTCTATGCGTTCTACATACGTGGCCCAATCTTCAACATCGGGGTCGAAATCGTTGATGTTACCACACTTAGGCATCCTCGCGATCTTCTTGAGGAACAAAAGAATTTTTTTTTTTTTTTTTTTTACAAAATGGCGGTTTCTCGCGCTTGTCTTCTTCCCCCGCCTCTGAAAATGGCGGCTTCCCGCGTTTGCCTTTCTCCCCCGCTGGCTGTAATGGCGATTGCCGATTTGCTGCGTTCGCCCTCCCCCAGCGGTTTTCAAATCGTGCCTCCCAGCCCCTCTTGCAGTCCGGTCCTTTCCCCCCCGGCTGCGGCTGAGTTCACCGCGTTTTTTTTAATTTTCTCCCGCGCCTTACGCTGACCCGGTCGCTGCGCCTCGCGGCCTCAGTAGCTGCCCGGCCTTTTTTTCACCGGTCGCGGTCGAGCTCTCTCTCGACACTGTTGCGTCTCCCAGCCCGCTATGTTCTCCCGCGCCTTACGCTGTCCCGGTCGCTGCGCCTCGCGGCCTCGGTAGCTGCCCGGCCTTTTTCACCGGTCGCAGTCGAGCTCTCTCTCGACGCTGTTGCGTCTCCCAGCCCGCTTGTACCCCGGTCTCTCACACCGGCTGCGTTCCCACTTGTAGCCCGGTCTCTCACACCGGCTGCGTTCCCGCTTGTATTCACCGCGGCTTCCGTGCCTTACGCTGCCCCAGGCTCAGCGCCTCTGGCCCCGACTCCTGTCCGGCTCTTTTCCCCGGCCGTGGTCGAGTTCTCCGCCCTTGTATCCTCCGTTTTTTTTTTTTTGTTTTCTCCCCTACTCACAGTCAACGTGGCCGACTTGCTTCTCGTCGCTGATCGGCTCACCCACCACCGTGATAGAAGGGACGATCACTGCCTGTTGCTGATGGAAGGCTTCATGTCAGAATTCTTCCTTCTTCCTTTGCTCTGCAGACTCGAGTCTTTTCTCAGCAGAATGATGAGGGCGGATGCCTCCTCTCGACGCCCGTTAAACTGCCTTGGATGTATCTCTGCCGCAGGGTAAGATCGTACTCGTCGCCATTGTTAAGTCTGTGTGTTATATTGAGAATTACTACACAGACCACAAGAGTAAACTTTAACAGGTCTTTACTAGTTGAAGGTCAGGGCGGAACTGCCCAATAAATCATTACACAGCACTTATATACCGGTGTGGTCACTGCTGGTGTTACAGTATACAGCAGCCAAGATAAAGTAGTGCAACCCTTAAAATAGTTCTCTTAAAGGTGGAACGGTTACATACACTACATACATGACATGCACCGTCTAGCCAAGGTCCTGAACTAAAGCTGTCTCTCTCTCTCTCACTGCACCGTCTAGCCAAGGTCCTGAAATAAAGCTGTCTCTCTCTCACTGCGCCGTCTACGCAAGGTGCTGAAATAAAGCTGTCTCTCTCTCTCTCTCTGCACCGTCTAGCCAAGGTCCTGAACAAAAGCTGTCTCTATCGCTCACTGCACCACCTAGACACGGTCCGGAACTAAAGCCGTCTCTCTCTCTCTGTGCATCGTCTAGCCAAGGCCCTGAACTAATCAAAATCAAATCAAATCAACTTTTATTGTCATTGTTAGTGCACAAGTGCAGTACAACGAAATGTAGGCTTGCGGCTCCCGAGAGTGTACATTTGGATTAAGACATTTAAACATTCAACATACATTTGGCTTGTAATACATTAACATAAACATAACCATAATAAAGTGCGTTGGCAGATGTGCAGGCTTTAGAGTTTGTTTGTGGAGTTCAGTAGGATGACAGCCCTGGGAAAGAAGCTGTTCCTAAATCTGGTCGTACGGGTGCGAATGCATCTGTAGCGTCTCCCAGATGGCAGGAGGGTGAACAGACTGTGGCTGGGGTGGGTAGGGTCTTTGATGATGGACCGTGACCTCCGTAGACAGCGTTTCTGGTATATGTGCTCTATGGTCGGTAGCCGGGTGCCGGTAATGCGTTGGGCAGTTTTGACTACCCGCTGCAAGGCTTTCCGGTCATAGTAGCTACAGCTGCCATACCATACTGTGATACAGTTCATCAGGATGCTCTCTATAGTGCAGCGGTAAAAGTTAGAGAGGATCAGGGGTGACAGGTTACATCCCTTCAGCCTCCTTAGGAAATATAGGCGCTGCTGGGCCTTCTTCACCAGAGAGGAGGTATTGAGGGACCAGGAGAGGTCTTCCATGATGTGGACTCCGAGGAACTTAAAGCTGTCCACACTTTCCACCACAGCCCCATTGATGTGGATGGATGTGTGACTTCCGCCTTTGGACTTCCTGAAGTCCACAATGATTTCTTTGGTTTTCTTGATGTTAAGGGCCAGGTTGTTATCAGCGCACCACTTCACGAGATGCTGGACCTCCTCCCTGTAGGCTGACTCATCGATGTTGGTGATCTGGCCTACTACCGTGGTATCATCCGCAAACTTGATGATGGTGTTGGAACAATGAACAGCCACACAGTCGTGGGTGAAGAGGGAGTAGAGGAGGGGGCTCAGCACACATCCTTGTGGGGCCCTCGTGTTCAGGGTCAGTGGGGGGGAGGTGTGGTTACCTAATTTGACAGACTGGGGTCTGTTTGTTAGGAAGTCCAGGGTCCAGATGCAGAGGGAAGTGTTCAGACCAAGAGTTTGGAGTTTGGTGGCCAGCTTGTTGGGGACGATAGTGTTGAATGCTGAGCTGTAGTCTATGAACAGCATTCTGATGTAGGTCTCCTTACCATCTAGGTGATTCAGTGCCGAGTGTAGAGCAGTTGTGATTGCATCCTCCGTTGATCTGTTTGCACGATAGGCAAACTGGTGTTGGCCAAGAGAGGCGGGAACACTGGCTTTGATGTGGGCTAAGACCAGTCTCTCGAAACACTTCATTATGATGGGTGTGAGTGCGACAGGTCGAAAGTCGTTCAGGCACGTCACAGCCGTTTGTTTTGGCACAGGAATAATGGTAGTGGTCTTGAAGCATGTAGGGACTACTGCCTGGGCCAATGACAGATTGAAGATGGCGGTGAAGACATCAGCCAGCTGATCAGCACATTCCTTGAGTACCCGTCCAGGGATGCTATCCGGTCCAGCAGCCTTTCGTGTGTTCACTCCGCGTAGAACACCCCTTACATCGGAGGTCAACAGAGTGAGCACCTGGTCTTCCGGGGGTGGCAAGGCTTTGGTAGCCGGCTCCCTGTTGTCCCTGTCGAAGCGAGCGTAGAAGTTGTTAAGCTCCTCCGGAAGGGAGGCATCGCTAACCGGGGGTCTGGTGTTTTTGCCCGTGTAGTCAGTGATGGACTGGATGCCGTGCCACATGCGCCGGGGGTCCGAGTTGTTGTGGAAGTGATCCTCTATCCGCAGTGTCTGTTTCCTTTTGGCAGTCCTGATACCCTTTTTTAGGTTGGTCCCAGCTGCACTGTAAGCCGCCGCGTCGCCAGATTTAAATGCTGCGTCGCGTGCTTTCAACAGTGAGCGGAGCTCTCCGTTCATCCAGGGTTTCTGGTTGGGGTATGTCCTGATATTTTTATGGGTCGTGACGACCTCGACGCAGCTGTTGCTTTAGAATAGCACTGTGGATGCGTATTCCTCGAAGTCATTATGGGCAAATATGCCCCAAACAGAGCGTTCGAAGGAATCCTGAAGCTCCGAACCAAAGCTGTCTCTCTCTCTCTCTCTCTGCACCGTCTAGCCAAGGACCTGAACTAAAGCTGTCTCTCCCTCTCTCTGCACTGTCTAGCCAAGGACCTGAACTAAAGCTGTCTCTCTCTCTCCCTGCACCGTCTTGCCAAGGTCCGGAACTAAAGGTGTCTCTCTCTCTCTCTGCACCTTCTAGCCAAGGTCCTGAACAAAACTGTCTCTATCACTCACTGCACCGTCTAGCCAAGGTCCTGAACTAAAGCTGTTTCTCTCTCTATCTGAACAGTCTAGGCAAGGTCATGGAATAAATCTGTCTCTCTCTCTCTCTGCACGGTCTAGACAAGGTCCTGAACTGAAGCTGCCTCTCTCTCTCTCTCTGCACCGTCTAGCCAAGGTCCTGAACTAAAACTGTCTCTCTATCTCTGCAGCGTCTAGACAACTTGCTGAACTGAAGCTGTCTCTCTCTCACTGCACCGTCTAGACAAGGTCCTGAACTAAAGCTCTCTCACTCTCTCTCTCTGCACCGTCTAGCCAAGGTCCTGAACTAAAGCTTCCTCTCTCTCTAACTGCACCGTCTAGCCAAGGTCCTGAACTAAAGCTGTCTCTCTCTCTCTCTGCACCGTCTAGCCAAGGTCCTGAACTAAAGCTGTCTCTCTCTCTCACTGCACCGTCTAGCCAAGGTCCTGAAGTAAAGCTGTCTCTCTCTCTCTCTCTGCACTGTCTAGCCAAGGTCCTGAACTAAAGCTGTCTCTCTCTCTCTCTCTGCACCGTCTAGCCAAGGTCCTGAACCAAAACTGTCTCTCTCTCTCACTGTACGGTCTAGCCGAGGTCCTGAACTACAGCTGTCTCTCTCCATCTCTGCATCGCCTAGAGAAAGTCCTGAACGAAAGCTGTCTCTCTCTCTCTCTCTCACTGCACCGTCTAGCCAAGGTCCGGAACTAAAGCTGTCTCTCTCTCTCTCTGCACCTTCTAGCCAAGGTCCTGAACTAAAGCTGTCTCTCTCTCACTGCACCGTCTAGCCAAGATCCTGGACTAAAGCTGTCTCTCTCACTGCACCGTCTAGCCAAGGTCCTGAAATAAAGCTGTCTCTCTCTCTCTCTGCATCGTCTAGCCAAGGTCCTGAACAAAAGCTGTCTCTCTCTCTCTCTGCACCATCTAGCCAAGGTCCTGAACTAAAGCTGTCTCTCTCTCACTGCACCGTCTAGCCAAGATCCTGGACTAAAGCTGTCTCTCTCTCTCTCGCTGCACCGTCTAGCCAAGGTCCTGAACTAAAGCTGTCTCTCTCTCTCTCTCTCTCTCACTGCACCGTCTAGCCAAGGTCCGGAACTAAAGCTGTCTCTCTCTCTCTCTGCACCGTCTAGCCAAGGTCCGGAACTAAAGCTGTCTCTCTCTCTCTCTGCACCGTCTACACAACGTCCTGAACTAAAGCTGTCTCTCTCCCTCACTGCACCGTCTAGCCAAGGTCCAGAACTAAAGCTGTCTCTCTCTGTCACTGCACTGTCTAGCCCAGGTCCTGAACTAAAGCTGTCTCTCTCTCTCACTGCACCGTCTAGCCAAGGTCCTGAACTAAAGCTGTCTCTCTCTCTCACTGCACCGTCTAGCCAAGGTCCTGAACTAAAGCTGTCTCTCTCTCTCTCTGCACCGTCTAGCCAAGGTCCTGAACTAAAGCTGTCTCTCTCTCTCTCACTGCACCGTCTAGCCAAGGTCCTGAACTAAAGCTGTCTCTCTCTCTCTCTCTGCACCGTCTAGCCAAAGTCCTGACCAAAAGTTGTCTCCCTCTCTCTGCACCGTCTAGCCAAGGACCTGAACTAAAGCTGTCTCTCTCTCTCTCTGCACCGTCTAGCCAAGGACCTGAACTAAAGCCGTCTCTCTCTCTCACTGCACCGTCTAGCCAAGGTCCTGAACTAAAGCTGTGTCTCTCTCTCTCTGCACCGTCTAGACAAGGTCCTGAACTAAAGCTGTCTCTCTCTCTCTGCACCGTCTAGCCAATGTCCTGAACTAAAGCTCTCTCTCTGACTGCACTGTCGAGCCAAGTGTTATGTATTGTGTGTTTTATTGTGTGTTCTCCTCCCACCTGTGGTGGCGCTGTCACAGGAGATAAATGGTTGGGTGTTCTCTGTTAAGTTTAGCTCTCTTTGTTCGGAACTTGCCAGAACTTCCTTTCCTTCCAATAAAGCACTTCATGTTTGAATCTCTGGGTTCTGAGTCCTAAATTGTGTTTAGGTAGAAAGGTACCGACACAACAAGTGGCAACGAGGAGCGGACGAATCTGCGTACGTTACGGGTGCAGTGAGTCAACAGAAAATTTAATTTGAAACGTGAGATGGCTACTATATCAGGAAACATCGGTGATTTTGATGAAAATGTGGAGCAATGGAGCTCTTATACAGAACGTTTTGACTATTTTGTATTGGCGAATGCGGTGGCAAATGAAAAGGTCGTGCCTACCTTTTTGAGTGTAATCGGGCCGAAGACATTCAATTTACTTCGCAGCCTCGTGCAACCAGATAAGCCAGCAACTAAAACATATAAGCAACTAGTGGAAATTCTTGGAGCACATTTTTCACCAAAACCTCTGGTTATTGCTGAGAGATTTAGATTTCATAAATGGAATCAAGAGGAGGGGGAATCAGTGACGATGTTTATTGCTGCTTTAAAAAGGTTGTCGGAACACTGCCAGTTCAAGGAGGTGCTGAATGACACCATTAGAGACAGACTTGTGTGTGGTCTGCAAAATGCAGCCACACAGAAGCGCCTTCTTACTAAGGACAACCTTACTCTTTGTGGTGAAATAAGTCTTATAAGTATATACCTTATTCTACCTGTGTATAGTTTCCTATTGCAATCTATTGTAACCCTGCTGTTTTCTTGGTTGGCCAGGAATGCTGATGTACTGTATACCACTCTGCTGTGCCATTGATTGTCCTGATCTGTTACTTTGCCCCTGGCTCCGCCTCCTAGTTCACTTCTGAGAAGCTGGTCAGAAGGCTCACATGTGTGTTCTGTTCTGTCCAGTTCTAAGCTATTAAAAGCCAACTATTTGAGTTATAACTACCAGTCTCTGTAGCTATTTAAGGTATATCACTCTTGAAAAGGCCATTGAAGTTAGTGTCTCCATGGAGATGGCGGAAAAGGAGGCTCACCAGTTGGGTTCAACAGGGAGAGTTCACAAGGTGTCGTCTGAGCCTAAGGGTGCGTGGAACGGCACATGTTACCGTTGTGGGAAAACGGGCCATCACGCTAATGACTGCTGGTGTACGGAGCTGGAATGCCGAAATTGTGGCAAAAAGGGTCACATTGAACGCGCCTGTAGAGGTAAAAAAAGAACAGACAGAGCTGGGAAGCATGGAAGCAAAATGTCTGTATTTGGACAAGAGAGGAAAAAGAGTGTTCATTCAGTGCAGTATGATGGAACAAGCAAAACAGAGGGGAGCGACACCGCTGAGGTTGAAGAGGTGCACATACTGACGGTTGCAGGTGATTTAAATGGCTACTGGGTGTCACCACTGGTGGAGGGACAATCAGTGCGGATGGAGGTGGACACAGGCGCGGCTGTGTCCCTTGTTTCAGACACTGTCTACAACAAAATGCTAAAGCATCTTACCCTTCAGCCAACAAACATTGTGCTAAAGACGTATACCGGCGAACCTGTGGCCATGAGAGGCGTCATTGAGGTGACAGTTAAATTGAACGGACAGACTGCAAAACTGCCACTATATGTGGTAAAGGGAAATTACCCATCGCTACTGGGACATGCGTGGCTAGAGAAAATCACGCTGGACTGGCCTGCAGTCCGCATGATGTCAAAAGGGGAGTCAGGTCTGACTACAGTGTTAAACAAACATGCAGAACTCTTCAATGGGGAACTTGGGAGCATGAAAAAGATCAGCGTGAGACTGGACATTAAACCTGACAGCAAGCCGAAGTTTCACAAAGCCCGACCTGTACCCTATGCAATTAGGCCAAAAGTTGAGGCTAACTTGGAGGCCTTAGTCGAGAATGGAGTCCTGGAGCCTGTGAGCGTGAGCAAATGGGCCACACCCATTGTTCCTGTCCTGAAAAAGGATGGATCTGTTCGAATCTGCGGGGATTTTAAAGTGACCACTAACCCGGTGCCGTCTGCGGAACAGTACCCTCTTCCCCTCATTGATGATCTATTTACGGGCCTGGCCAGAGGACAAAAGTTCAGCAAAATAGACTTATGCCAGGCTTATCTACAAATGCATGTCGATGACAAATCAAAGGAGCTGCTGACAATTGTGACACACAAGGGGCTATACAGGTACTGCCGCCTTCCGTTTGGAATTACGTCGGCCCCTGCTCTAATCCAAAGGGCAATGGATCAGATTTTGAGTGGACTGCCAGGAGTCCAGTGCTACCTGGACGACATCCTTGTCACTGGGACAAATGAGGAGGATCATCTTCTGAACTTGGATGCGACACTACAATGACTGAAAGAGTACGGACTCAGAGTTCGTAAAGGCAAATGTGAATTCTTTCAGTCTTCAGTTGAGTACCTGGGGCATGTGATTGACGCTACTGGCCTGCATAAGGCGCCGTCAAAGGTCAAGGCGATCGTGGAGGCCCCAGCACCCCAGAATGTGAGCCAGTTACGTTCATTTCTGGGGCTACTTAACTACTATGGGAAGTTTATTCCAGACTTAGCAACATTGCTGAAGCCGTTACATCAGTTGCTATGTCAAGGCAAAATATGGAAATGGACTGAACTATGCAACGAAGCTTTCGCCCAAGCAAAGAAAGCATTGCTGAAATCGGAGGTCCTGACACACTTTGACCGAAAGCTACTGTGCAGCTAGCATGTGATGCATCACCACATGGTGTGGGAGCAGTCATTTCCCACATCATGCCTTCGGGTGAAGAGAAACCTATCGCCTTCGCATCACGCACCTTGAACAAGGCCAAGAGTAACTATTCGCAGATCGAGCGCGAGGCCTTGGGAATCGTTTTTGGAATTCCAAAATTTCATCAGTACCTGTTTGGGAGAAGGTTCACACTCCTGACGGACCACCGCCCATTGACTTCAATCTTCGGGCCCCACACCGGAATTCCGTCTCTCGCTGCAAGCAGGATGCAAAGGTGGGCTTTACTGTTGTCAGGACACACATACGACATCAAATATCGCAAATCAGACTTGCACGGCAACGCAGACGGTCTCTCAAGGCTACCCTTGCCTGTTACTCCCCCAGAGCCTCGTCAGATAGACATCTTCTACTTTAGACAAGTGGAGGGAGCACCTGTCACTGCAGTTCAGGTGCGAAGGTACACCCGCAACGATCCAGTCCTGTCTGAGGTAATGGACGATGTCATTCGAGGGAGAGCTATAGGAGATTCTCCTAGTTTGAAACCTTACGTTTCAAAAAGAAATGAGCTCTCCGTCCAGGCAGGTTGTCTTCTTTGGGGACGCCGTGTCATCATTCCGCCACCTCTGAGGGAACCTATACTGCAACAACTTCATACAGGCCACAGTGGGATGGTTCGGATGAAGGAAATGGCAAGAAGCTACTTCTGGTGGCCAGGTCTCAATGGGAATATTGAGGAGAAAGCCAAAACATGTTCCCCATGTCAAAGGGTCCGGAATGTTCCACAGCTGGCAACCCTACACCCCTGGGATTGGCCTGCAGAAGTGTGGCAGCGAGTACATGTGGACTTCGCCGGTCCTTTCGAAGAGAAGATGTTTATGGTGGTTGTGGACGCTCGTAGCAAGTGGCCGGAGGTCGCTGTGATGAGGTCTACCATGGCAGAGAAAACAATTGAGAAACTTGGTGAGATGTTCAGCCGTTATGGCTCACCGGAACAAGTCGTAAGTGACAACGGTCCACAATTTGTATCACAGGAGTTTGCAACCTTCCTGCATGTGAATGGTGTCCAACACATCAGGTCTGCGCCCTATCATCCCTCTACTAACGGCCAGGCAGAAAGGTTTGTGCAAACTTTGAAGCACGCCTTGAAGGCATCGCAAGGTCAGGGCTCAATCCACCAATGTCTGAACAGCTTCCTGTTGTCCTAGAGGAACGAGCCGCATGCCACAAGCAAAACTTCCCCCGCTTCGCTCATGATGAAGAGGCAGTTGCGGACAAGTTTTGACTTACTCAAACCTCCAAGGGCAGAACAAGTTGTCCATTGTCAACAACAAGCTCAAGTTGAAAAGAGAGAGAAAAGAGCCAAGGAGAGATGGTTTCACCCTGGAGAGCACGTCCTAGCTCGAAAATACAACACTGGACCGAAATGGGTTCCTGCTACGGTGATCGCGCAGACGGGCCCTATGTCTTACACGGTTGAGACTGCTGAGGACATCGTCTGGAGAAGACACACAGATCAACTGTTGCTAGGAGCAGAGACAGCCACAGAGGCTCCAACGGCTGGTTGGCCTGAACTGTTTCCGGATGATACCGCAAACCAGCATCCTTTGCTACAGTGCTCTTCTCCAACACAGGAAGTCAAAGAGACTGTTCCACCTGTGCAAACTCCTGATTTTCAACTGACACAGGCACCTTCTCCATCCAGGCCTGTGTCAATGCTTGCTGCTGTGGAAGCCAGCGATGACCGCCGGTATCCTGTCAGAGAGCGGCGGCCTCCAAGACGCTTGGATCTGTAGGCTTAGCGACTTACCCACAAGAATGGGGCAGAATAAATCCCAGGGTAAAGTCAGGGTTTGAGACAGTCTACCTCTACCATAGGTTCGTTGAGTGCATTGAAAGTAACTTACCTGTTGAGGAATAATGTGGACCTTCCATTTAAGAGTGGAGGAAATGTTATGTATAGTGTGTTCTATTGTGTGTTCTCCTCCCACCTGTGGTGGTGCTGTCACAGGAGATAAAAGGTTGGGTATTCTCTGTTAAGTTTAGCTCTCTTTGTTCGGAACTTGCCAGAACTTGCTTTCCTTCCAATAAAGCACTTCATGTTTGAATCTCTGAGTTCTGAGTCCTAAATTGTGTCTAGGTAGAAAAATACCGACACAACACCAAGGTCCTGGACTAAAGCAGTCTCTCTCTCTCTATCTGCACCGTCTAGCCAAGGTCCTGAACTAACGCTGTCTCTCTCACTCTATCTGCGCCGTCCAGACAACGTCCTGAACTAAAGCTGTCTCTCTCTCTCTGCACCGTCTAGCCAAGGTCCTGAACTAAAACTGTCTCTCTCTCTCTCAGCACCGTCTAGCCAAGGTCCTGAACTAAAGCTGTCTCACTCTCTCTCTGCACCGTCTAGACAACGTCCTGAACGAAAGCTGCCTGTCTCTCTCTCTCTCTGCACCGTCTATCCAAGGTCCTGAATGAAAGCTGCCTCTCTCTCTTTCTGCACCGTCTAGCCATGGCCCTGAATTAAAGCTGTCTCTCTCTCTGCAACATCTAGCCAAGGTCCTGAACTAAAGCTGTCTCTCTCTCTCTCACTGCACCGTCCAGCCATGATCCTGAACTAAAGCTGTATCTCTCTCTCTCTCCGCACCGTCTAGCCAAGGTGCTGAACTAAAGCTGTATCTCTCTCTCTCTCCGCACCGTCTAGCTAAGGTGCTGAACTAAAGCCGTCTCTCTCTCTCAGCACCGTCTAGCCAAGGTCCTGAACGAAAGCTGCCTCTCTCTTTCACAGCACCGTCTAGACAAGATCCTGAACTAAAGCTGTCTACCTCTCTCTCTGCACCGTCTAGCCAAAGTCCTGAACTAAATCTGTCTCTCTCTCTCTCTCTGCACCGTCTAGCCAAAGTCCAGAACTAAAGCTGCCTCTCTCTCACTCTGCACCGTCTAGCCATGGTCCTGAACAAAAGATGCCTCTCTCTTTCACAGCACCGTCTAGCCAAGGTGCTGCACTAAAGCTGTCTCTCTCTCAATGCACCATCTAGCCAAGGTCTCGAACTAAAGCTGTCTCTCCCTCCCTGCACCGTCTGGCCAAGGTCGGGAACTAAAGCTGTCTCTCGCTCACTGTACAGTCTAGCCGAGGTCCTGAACTAAAGCTGTCTCTCTCTCTCTCTCTGCACCGTCTAGACAATCTCCTGAACTAAAGTTGTCTCCCTCTCTCACTGCACCGTCTAGCCAAGGTCCTGAACTAAAGCTGTCTCTCTCTCTCACTGCACCGTCTAGCCAAGGTCCTGAACTAAAGCTGTCTCTCCCTCTCTCTCTCTGCACCGTCTAGCCAAGGTCCTGAACTAAAGCTGTCTCTCTCTCTCACTGCACCGTCTAGACAAGGTCCGGAACTAAAGCTGTCTCTCTCTCTCTCTGCACTGTCTAGCCAAGGTCCTGAACTAAAGCTGTCTCTCTCTCCCTGTGCAACGTCTAGACAAGGTCCTGAACTAAAGCTCTCTCTCTCTCTGTACGGTCTAGCCGAGGTCCTGAACTAAAGCTGTCTCTCTCTCACTGTACGGTCTAGCCAAGGTCCTGAACTCAGGCTGTCTCTCTCTCTCTCTCTCTCTGTACCGTCTAGACAAGGTCCTGAACTATAGCTGTCTCTCTCTCTCTGACTGCACCGTCTAGCCAAGGTCCTGAACTAAAGCTGTCTCCCTCTCTCTGCACCGTCTAGCCAAGGTCCTGAACTAAAGCTGTCTCTCTCTCTCTCTCTCACTGCACCGTCTAGCCAAGGTCCTGAACTAAAGCTGCCTCTCTCTATCACTGCACCGTCTAGACAAGGTCCTGAACTAAAGCTGTCTCTCTCTCGCTGCACCGTCTAGCCAAGGTCCTGAACTAAAGCTGTCTCTCTCTCTCTCTGCACCGTCTAGACAATGTCCTGAACTAAAGCTGCCTCTCTCTATCCCTGCACCGTCTAGACAAGGTCCTGAACCAAAGCTGTCTCTCTCTCGCTGCACTGTCTAGCCAAAGGTACTGAAATAAAGCAGTCTCTCTCTCTCTCTGCAACGTCTAGCCAAGGTCCTGAACTAAAGCGGTCTCTCTCTCTCTCTGCACCGTCTAGACAAGGTCCTGAACTAAAGCTGTCTCTCCTTCTCTCTGCAGCGTTTACCCAAGGTGCTGAACTAAAGCTGTCTCTCTCACTCTCTCTGCACCGTCTAGCCAAGGTCCTGAACTAAAGCTGTCTCTCTCTCTCTGCACCGTCTAGCCAAGGTCCTGAACTAAAGCTGTCTCTCTCTCTCTCTCTCTGCACCATCTAGACAAGGTCCTGAACTAAAGCTGTCTCTCTCTCTCTGCACCATCTAGCCAAGGTCCTGAACTAAAGCTGTCTCTCTCTCTCACTGCACCGTCTAGCCAAGTTCCTGAACTAAAGCTGTCTCTCTCTCTCACTGCACCGTCTTGCCAAGATCCTGAACTAAAGCTGTCTCTCTCTCTCACTCTGCACCATCTAGCCAAGGTCCTGAACTAAAGCTGTCTCTCTCTCTCACTGCACCGTCTAGCCAAGGTCCAGAACTAAAGCTGTCTCTCTCTCACTCTGCACCGTCTAGCCAAGGTCCTGAACTAAAGCTGTCTCTCGCTCACTGCACCGTCTAGCCAAGTCCTGAAATAAAACTGTCTCTCTCTCTCTCTCTCTCTCTCTGCACCGTCTAGACAATCTCCTGAACTAAAGCTGTCTCCCTCTCTCACTGCACCGTCTAGCCGAAGTCCTGAACTAAAGCTGTCTCTCTCTCTCACTGCACCGTCTAGACAATCTCCTGAACTAAAGCTGTCTCCCTCTCTCACTGCAACGTCTAGCCAAGGTCCTGAACTAAAGCTGTCTATCTCTCTCACTGCACCGTCTAGCCAAGGTCCTGTACTAAAGCTGTCTCTCTCTCTCTGCACCCTCTAGACAAAGTCCTGAACTAAAGCTGTCTCTCTCTCTCTCTCGGCACCGTCTAGCCAAGGTCCTGAACTAAAGCTGTCTCTCTCTCTCTCTGCACCGTCTAGCCAAGGTCCTGACCTAAAGCTGTCTCTGTCTCTCTCTCTCTCTGCACCGTCTAGCCAAGGTCCTGAACTAAAACTGGCTCTGTCTCTCTCTCTCTGCAACGTCTAGCCAAGGTCCTGAACTAAAGCTGTCTCTCTCTCTCTCTCTGCACCGTCTAGCCAAGATCCTGACCTAAAGCTGTCTCTCTCTCTCTCTGCACCGCCTAGCCAAGGTCCTGAACTAAAGCTGTCTCTGTCTCTCTCTCACTGCAACGTCTAGCCAAGGTCCTGAACTAAAGCTGCCTCTCTCTCTCGCTGCACCGTCTAGCCAAGGTCCTGAACTAAAGCTGTCTCTCTCTCTCTCTCTGCAACGTCTAGCCAAGGTCCTGAACTAAAGCTGTCTCTCTCTCTCTCTCTCTCACTGCACCGTCTCGACAAGGTCCTGGACTAAAGCTGTCTCTCTCTCTCTCTGCACTGTCTAGACAAGGCCCGGAACTAAAGCTGTCTCTCTCTCTCTGCACCGTCTAGCCAAGCTCGAGAACTAAAGCTGCCTCTGTCTATCACTGCACCGTCTAGACAAGGTCCTGAACTAAAGCTGTCTCTCTCTCGCTGCACCGTCTAGCCAAGGTCCTGAAATAAAGCAGTCTCTCTCTCTCTCTGCACCGTCTAGCCAAGGTCCTGAACTAAAGCGGTCTCTCACTCACTGCACCGTCTAGACAAGGTCCTGAACTAAAGCTGTCTCTCTCTCTCTCTCTGCACCATCTAGCCAAGGTGCTGAACTAAAGCCGTCTCTCTCTCTCAGCACCGTCTAGCCAAGGTCCTGAACTAAAGCTGTCTCTCTCTCTCTGTCTGCACCGTCTAGCCAAGGTCCTGAACAATTGCTGTCTCTCTCTCTCACTGCACCGTCTAGCCAAGATCCTGAACTAAAGCTGTCTCTCTCTCTCTGCACCGTCTAGCCAAGTTCTGGAACTAAAGCTGTCTCTCTCTCTCACTGCACCGTCTAGCCAAGGTCCTGAACTAAAGCTGTCTCTCTCTCTCACTGCACCGTCTAGCCAAGATCCTGAACTAAAGCTGTCTCTCTCTCTCACTCTGCACCGTCTGGCCAAGGTCCTGACCTAAAGCTGTCTCTCTCTCTCTCTGCACCGTCTAGCCAAGGTCCTGAACTAAAGCTGTCTCTGTCTCTCTCTCTCTGCAATGTCTAGTCAAGGTCCTGAACTAAAGCTGTCTCTTTCTCTCTCTGCACCGTCTAGCCAAGGTCCTGAACTAAATCTATCTCTGTCTCTCTCTGCAACGCCTAGCCAAGGTCCTGAACTAAAGCTGTCTCTCTCTCTCACTGCAGTGTCTAGCCAAGGTCCCGAACTAAAGCTGTCTCACTTTCTCACTGCACCGTCTAGACAAGGTCCTGCACTAAAGCTGTCTCTCTCTCTCTCTCTCTGCACTGTCTAGACAAGGTCCTGTACTAAAACTGTCTCACTCTCTCACTGCACCGTCTAGCCAAGGTCCTGAACTAAAGCTCTCCCTCTCTCTCACTGCACCGTCTAGACAAGGTCCTGAACTAAAGCTGTCTCTCTCTCTCTCTCTCTGCACCGTCTAGCCAAGGTCCTGAACTAAAGCTGTCTCTCTCTCTCTCTCTCTGCACCGTCTAGCCAAGGTCCTGAACTAAAGCTGTCTCTGTCTCTCTCACTGCACCGTCTAGACAAGGTCCGGAACTAAAGCTGTCTCTCTCTCTCTGCAACGTCTAGCCAAGGTCCTGAACTAAAGCTGTCTCTCTCTCTCTGCACCGTCTAGCCAAGGTCCTGAACTAAAGCTGTCTCTCTCTCTCTCTGCACCGTCTAGCCAAGGACCTGAACTAAAGCTGTCTCTCTCTCTCTGCACCGTCTAGCCAAGGTCCTGAACTAAAGCTGTCTCTCTCTCTCTGCACCGTCTAGCCAAGGTCCTGAACTAAAGCTGTCTCTCTCTCTCTCTGCACCGTCTAGCCAAGGTCCTGAACTAAAGCTGTCCCTCTCTCTCTCTCTGCACCGTCTAGCCAAGTTCCTGAACTAAAGCTGTCTCTCTCTCTCTCTCTGCACCGTCTAGCCAAGGTCCTGAACTAAAGCTGTCTCTCTCTCTCTCTGCACCATCTACCCAAGGTCCTGAACTAAAGCTGTCTCTCTCTCTCTGCACCGTCTAGCCAAGGTCCTGAACTAAAGCTGTCTCTCTCTCTCTCTGCACCGTCTAGCCAAGGTCCTGAACTAAAGCTGTCTCTCTCTCTCTCTGCACCGTCTAGACAAGTTCCTGAACTAAAGCTGTCTCTCTCTCTCTCTGCACCATCTAGCCAAAGTCCTGAACTGAAGCTGTCTCTCTCTCTCTCTGCACTGTCTGGCCAAGGTCCTGAACTGAAGCTGTCTCTCTCTCTCACTGCACCGTCTAGCCAAAGTCCTGAATTGAAGCTGTCTCTCTCTCTCTCTCTCTCTGCACCGTCTAGCCAAGGTCCTGAACTAAAGCTGTCTCTCTCTCTCTCTCTGCACCGTCTAGACAAGGTCCTGAACGAAAGCTGCCTCTCTCTCTCTGCACCGTCTAGCCAAAGTTCTGAACTGAAGCTGTCTCTCTCTCTCTCTCTGCACTGTCTGGCCAAGATCCTGAACTGAAGCTGTCTCTCTCTCTCACTGCACCGTCTAGCCAAGGTCCTGAACTAAAGCTGTCACTCTCACTCTGCACCGTCTAGCCAAGACCCTGAATGAAAGCTGTCTCTCTCTCTCTCTCTGCACCGTCTAGCCAAGGTCCTGAATGAAAGCTGTCTCTCTCTCTCTCTGCGCCGTCTAGCCAATGTCCTGAACTAAAATTGTCTCTCACTCACTGTACGGTCTAGCCGAGGTCCTGAACTAAAGCTATCTCTCTCTCTCTCTCTGCACCATCTAGCCAAGTTCCTGAACTAAAGCTGTCTCTCTCTCTCTGCACCGTCTAGCCAAGGTCCTGAACTAAAACTGTCTCTCTTTCACTGTACGGTCTAGCCAAGGTCCTGAACTAAAGCTGTCTCTCTCTCTCACTGCACCCTCTGGCCAAGGTCCTGAACTAAAGCTGTCTCTCTCTCTCTGCACCGTCTAGCCAAAGTCCTGAACTAAAGCTGTCTCTCTCTCTCTCTCTCTGCACCGTCTAGCCAAAGTCCTGAACTGAAGCTGCCTCTCTCTCTCTCTGCACCGTCTAGCCATGGTCCTGAACTAAAGCTGTCTACCTCTCTCTCTGCACCGTCTAGCCAAAGTCCTGAACTAAATCTGTCTCTCTCTCTCTCTCTGCACCGTCTAGCCAAAGTCCAGAACTGAAGCTGCCTCTCTCTCACTCTGCACCGTCTAGCCAAGGTGCTGCACTAAAACTGTCTCTCTCTCCCTGCACCGTCTGGCCAAGGTCCGGAACTAAAGCTGTCTCTCGCTCACTGAACAGTCTAGCTGAGGTCCTGAACTAAAGCTCTCTCTCTCTCTCTCTCTCTCGCTGCACCGTCTAGACAATCTCCTGAACTAAAGTTGTCTCCCTCTCTCACTGCACTGTCTAGCCAAGGTCCTGAACTAAAGCTGTCTCTCTCTCTCACTGCACCGTCTAGCCAAGGTCCTGAACTAAAGCTGTCTCTCCCTCTCTCTCTGCACCGTCTAGCCAAGGTCCTGAACTAAAGCTGTCTCTCTCTCTCACTGCACCGTCTAGACAAGGTCCGGAACTAAAGCTG